>NC_134827.1:47454121-47538444 GCF_004210375.1 Tachypleus tridentatus | reverse complement strand
AACACTGTCTTATGATTACTGTTGATATCAGTAGAAACACTGTGTTGTGGTAACTATTGATATCAGTGGAAACACTGTTTTGTGGTTACTATTGATATCAGTAGAAACACTGTCTTGTGGTTACTATTGATATCAGTGGAAACATTGTGTTGTAGTTACTGTTCATATCAGTATAAACACTATCTTGTGGTTAATACTGATATCAGTGAAAACACTGTCTTGTGCTTACTATTGATATCAGTGGAAACACTGACTTGTGGTTACTGTTGATATTAGTGTAAACAATGTCTTGTGGTTACTATTGACATCAGAGGAAACACTGTCTTGTGGTTACTATTGATATCAGTGAAAACACTGTCTTGTGGTTACTATTGATATCAGTAGAGACACTGTGTTGTGTTACTATTTATATCAGTGGAAACACTGTCTTGTGGTTACTATTGATATCAGTGGAAACACTGTCTTGTGGTTACTATTGATATCAGTGGAAACACTGTCTTATGATTACTATTGATATCAGTGGAAATACTGCCTTGTTGTTACTTTTGATATCAGTGGAAGCACTGTGTTGTGGTTACTATTGATATCAGTTGAAACACTGTCTAGTGGTTACTATTGATATCAGATGAAACACTGGGCTGTTACTGTTAATATCAGTAGAAACACTGTGTTGTGATTACTATTGATATCAGTAGAAACATTGTCTTCTGGTTACTATTGATATAAGTGGAAATACTGCCTTGTTGTTACTTTTGATATCAGTGGAAGCACTGTGTTGTGGTTACTATTCATATCAGTTGAAACACTGGGCTGTTACTATTAATATCAGTAGAAACACTGTGTTGTGATTACTATTGATATCAGTGGAAACACTGTCTTGTGGTTACTATTGATATCAGTCGAAATACTGCCTTGTTGTTGCTATTGATATCAGTGAAAACACTGTGTTGTGGTTACTATTGATATCATTGGAAACTCTGTCTTGTGGTTACTATTGATATCAATGGAAACACTGTGTTGTGGTTACTATTGATATAAGTGAAAACACTGTCTTGTGGTTACTATTGATATCAGTGGAAACATTGTCTTGTGGTTACTATTGATATCAGTGGAAGTACTTTCTTGGTGTTACTATTGATATCAGTTGAAACACTGTGTTGTGGTTACTAATGATATCAGTGGAAACACTGCCTTGTTGTTACTATTGATATGAGTGGAAGCACTGTGTTGTGGTAACTATTAATATCAGTGGAAACACTATCTTGTGGTTACTATTGATATCAGTTGAAACACTGTGTTGTGTTACTATTTATATCAGTGGAAACACTGTGTTGTGATAACTATTGATATCAGTGGAAACACTGTCTTGTAGTTAGTATTGATATCAGTAGAACACTGTGTTGTGGTTACTATTGATATCAGTAGAAACACTGTCTTGTGGTTACTGTTGATATCAGTGGAAACACTGTGTTGTGGTTACTATTGATATCAGTGGAAACACTGTGTTGTGGTTACTATTGATATCAGTAGAAACACTGTCTTGTGGTTACTACTGATATCAGTGGAAACATTGTCTTGTAGTTACTGTTCATATCAGTATAAACACTATCTTGTGGTTAATACTGATATCAGTGAAAACACTGTCTTGTGGTTACTATTGATATCAGTGGAAACACTGACTTGTGGTTACTGTTGATATTAGTGTAAACAATGTCTTGTGGTTACTATTGACATCAGAGGAAACACTGTCTTGTGGTTACTATTGATATCAGTGAAAACACTGTTTTGTGGTTACTATTGATATCAGTAGAGACACTGAGTTGTGTTACTATTTATATCAGTGGAAACACTGTCTTGTGGTTACTATTGATATCAGTGGAAACACTGTCTTGTGGTTACTATTGATATCAGTGGAAACACTGTCTTATGATTACTGTTGATATCAGTAGAAACACTGTGTTGTGGTAACTATTGATATCAGTGAAAACACTGTGTTGTGGTTACTATTGATATCAGTAGAAACACTGTCTTATGATTACTGTTGATATCAGTAGAAACACTGTGTTGTGGTAACTATTGATATCAGTGAAAACACTGTGTTGTGGTTACTATTGATATCAGTAGAAACACTGTCTTGTTGTTACTACTGATATCAGTGGAAACACTATCTTGTGGTTACTATTGATATCAGTAGAAACACTGTGTTGTGGTTCCGTTGATATCAGTGGAAACATTGTGTTGTGATAACTACTGATATCAGTAGAAACACTGTCTTGTTGTTACTATTGATATGAGTGGAAACACTGTGTTGTGGTAACTATTAATATCAGTGGAAACACTGTCTTGTGGTTACTATTGATATCAGTGGAAACATTGTCTTGTGGTTACTATTGATATCAGTGGAAGTACTTTCTTGTTGTTACTATTGATATCAGTTGAAACACTGTGTTGTGTTACTATTTATATCAGTGGAAACACTGTGTTGTGATAACTATTGATATCAGTGGAAACACTGTCTTGTAGTTAGTATTGATATCAGTAGAACACTGTGTTGTGGTTACTATTGATATCAGTAGAAACACTGTCTTGTTGTTACTATTGATATGAGTGGAAACACTGTGTTGTGGTAACTATTAATATCAGTGGAAACACTGTCTTGTGATTACTATTGATATCAGTGGAAACATTGTCTTGTGGTTACTATTGATATCAGTGGAAGTACTTTCTTGTTGTTACTACTGATATCAGTAGAAACACTGTCTTCTGGTTACTATTGATATCAGTGGAAATACTGCCTTGTTGTTACTTTTGATATCAGTGGAAGCACTGTGTTGTGGTTACTATTGATATCAGTTGAAACACTGTCTAGTGGTTACTATTGATATTAGATGAAACACTGGGCTGTTACTGTTAATATCAGTAGAAACACTGTGTTGTGATTACTATTGATATCAGTAGAAACATTGTCTTCTGGTTACTATTGATATAAGTGGAAATACTGCCTTGTTGTTACTTTTGATATCAGTGGAAGCACTGTGTTGTGGTTACTATTCATATCAGTTGAAACACTGGGCTGTTACTATTAATATCAGTAGAAACACTGTGTTGTGATTACTATTGATATCAGTGGAAACACTGTCTTGTGGTTACTATTGATATCAGTCGAAATACTGCCTTGTTGTTGCTATTGATATCAGTGAAAACACTGTGTTGTGGTTACTATTGATATCAGTGAAAACACTGTGTTGTGGTTACTATTGATATCAGTAGAAACACTGTCTTGTTTTTACTACTGATATCAGTGGAAACACTATCTTGTGGTTACTATTGATATCAGTAGAAACACTGTGTTGTGGTTACTATTGATATGAGTGGAAACACTGTGTTGTGGTAACTATTAATATCAGTGGAAACACTGTCTTGTGGTTACTATTGATATCAGTGGAAACATTGTCTTGTGGTTACTATTGATATCAGTGGAAGTACTTTCTTGTTGTTACTATTGATATCAGTTGAAACACTGTGTTGTGGTTACTAATGATATCAGTGGAAACACTGCCTTGTTGTTACTATTGATATGAGTGGAAACACTGTGTTGTGGTAACTATTAATATCAGTGGAAACACTGTCTTGTGGTTACTATTGATATCAGTGGAAACATTGTCTTGTGGTTACTATTGATATCAGTGGAAGTACTTTCTTGTTGTTACTATTGATATCAGTTGAAACACTGTGTTGTGTTACTATTTATATCAGTGGAAACACTGTGTTGTGATAACTATTGATATCAGTGGAAACACTGTCTTGTAGTTAGTATTGATATCAGTAGAACACTGTGTTGTGGTTACTATTGATATCAGTAGAAACACTGTCTTGTGGTTACTGTTGATATCAGTGGAAACACTGTGTTGTGGTTACTATTGATATCAGTGGAAACACTGTGTTGTGGTTACTATTGATATCAGTGGAAACACTGTTTTGTGGTTACTATTGATATCAGTAGAAACACTGTCTTGTGGTTACTATTGATATCAGTGGAAACATTGTCTTGTAGTTACTGTTCATATCAGTATAAACACTATCTTGTGGTTAATACTGATATCAGTGAAAACACTGTCTTGTGCTTACTATTGATATCAGTGGAAACACTGACTTGTGGTTACTGTTGATATTAGTGTAAACAATGTCTTGTGGTTACTATTGACATCAGAGGAAACACTGTCTTGTGGTTACTATTGATATCAGTGAAAACACTGTCTTGTGGTTACTATTGATATCAGTAGAGACACTGTGTTGTGTTACTATTTATATCAGTGGAAACACTGTCTTGTGGTTACTATTGATATCAGTGGAAACACTGTCTTGTGGTTACTATTGATATCAGTGGAAACACTGTCTTATGATTACTGTTGATATCAGTAGAAACACTGTGTTGTGGTAACTATTGATATCAGTGAAAACACTGTGTTGTGGTTACTATTGATATCAGTAGAAACACTGTCTTATGATTACTGTTGATATCAGTAGAAACACTGTGTTGTGGTAACTATTGATATCAGTGGAAACACTGTTTTGTGGTTACTATTGATATCAGTAGAAACACTGTCTTGTGGTTACTATTGATATCAGTGGAAACATTGTGTTGTAGTTACTGTTCATATCAGTATAAACACTATCTTGTGGTTAATACTGATATCAGTGAAAACACTGTCTTGTGCTTACTATTGATATCAGTGGAAACACTGACTTGTGGTTACTGTTGATATTAGTGTAAACAATGTCTTGTGGTTACTATTGACATCAGAGGAAACACTGTCTTGTGGTTACTATTGATATCAGTGAAAACACTGTCTTGTGGTTACTATTGATATCAGTAGAGACACTGTGTTGTGTTACTGTTGTGTTACTATTTATATCAGTGGAAACACTGTCTTGTGGTTACTATTGATATCAGTGGAAACACTGTCTTGTGGTTACTATTGATATCAGTGGAAACACTGTCTTATGATTACTATTGATATCAGTGGAAATACTGCCTTGTTGTTACTTTTGATATCAGTGGAAGCACTGTGTTGTGGTTACTATTGATATCAGTTGAAACACTGTCTAGTGGTTACTATTGATATCAGATGAAACACTGGGCTGTTACTGTTAATATCAGTAGAAACACTGTGTTGTGATTACTATTGATATCAGTAGAAACATTGTCTTCTGGTTACTATTGATATAAGTGGAAATACTGCCTTGTTGTTACTTTTGATATCAGTGGAAGCACTGTGTTGTGGTTACTATTCATATCAGTTGAAACACTGGGCTGTTACTATTAATATCAGTAGAAACACTGTGTTGTGATTACTATTGATATCAGTGGAAACACTGTCTTGTGGTTACTATTGATATCAGTCGAAATACTGCCTTGTTGTTGCTATTGATATCAGTGAAAACACTGTGTTGTGGTTACTATTGATATCATTGGAAACTCTGTCTTGTGGTTACTATTGATATCAATGGAAACACTGTGTTGTGGTTACTATTGATATAAGTGAAAACACTGTCTTGTGGTTACTATTGATATCAGTGGAAACATTGTCTTGTGGTTACTATTGATATCAGTGGAAGTACTTTCTTGGTGTTACTATTGATATCAGTTGAAACACTGTGTTGTGGTTACTAATGATATCAGTGGAAACACTGCCTTGTTGTTACTATTGATATGAGTGGAAGCACTGTGTTGTGGTAACTATTAATATCAGTGGAAACACTATCTTGTGGTTACTATTGATATCAGTTGAAACACTGTGTTGTGTTACTATTTATATCAGTGGAAACACTGTGTTGTGATAACTATTGATATCAGTGGAAACACTGTCTTGTAGTTAGTATTGATATCAGTAGAACACTGTGTTGTGGTTACTATTGATATCAGTAGAAACACTGTCTTGTGGTTACTGTTGATATCAGTGGAAACACTGTGTTGTGGTTACTATTGATATCAGTGGAAACACTGTGTTGTGGTTACTATTGATATCAGTAGAAACACTGTCTTGTGGTTACTACTGATATCAGTGGAAACATTGTCTTGTAGTTACTGTTCATATCAGTATAAACACTATCTTGTGGTTAATACTGATATCAGTGAAAACACTGTCTTGTGGTTACTATTGATATCAGTGGAAACACTGACTTGTGGTTACTGTTGATATTAGTGTAAACAATGTCTTGTGGTTACTATTGACATCAGAGGAAACACTGTCTTGTGGTTACTATTGATATCAGTGAAAACACTGTTTTGTGGTTACTATTGATATCAGTAGAGACACTGAGTTGTGTTACTATTTATATCAGTGGAAACACTGTCTTGTGGTTACTATTGATATCAGTGGAAACACTGTCTTGTGGTTACTATTGATATCAGTGGAAACACTGTCTTATGATTACTGTTGATATCAGTAGAAACACTGTGTTGTGGTAACTATTGATATCAGTGAAAACACTGTGTTGTGGTTACTATTGATATCAGTAGAAACACTGTCTTATGATTACTGTTGATATCAGTAGAAACACTGTGTTGTGGTAACTATTGATATCAGTGAAAACACTGTGTTGTGGTTACTATTGATATCAGTAGAAACACTGTCTTGTTTTTACTACTGATATCAGTGGAAACACTATCTTGTGGTTACTATTGATATCAGTAGAAACACTGTGTTGTGGTTCCGTTGATATCAGTGGAAACATTGTGTTGTGATAACTACTGATATCAGTAGAAACACTGTCTTGTTGTTACTATTGATATGAGTGGAAACACTGTGTTGTGGTAACTATTAATATCAGTGGAAACACTGTCTTGTGGTTACTATTGATATCAGTGGAAACATTGTCTTGTGGTTACTATTGATATCAGTGGAAGTACTTTCTTGTTGTTACTATTGATATCAGTTGAAACACTGTGTTGTGTTACTATTTATATCAGTGGAAACACTGTGTTGTGATAACTATTGATATCAGTGGAAACACTGTCTTGTAGTTAGTATTGATATCAGTAGAACACTGTGTTGTGGTTACTATTGATATCAGTAGAAACACTGTCTTGTTGTTACTATTGATATGAGTGGAAACACTGTGTTGTGGTAACTATTAATATCAGTGGAAACACTGTCTTGTGATTACTATTGATATCAGTGGAAACATTGTCTTGTGGTTACTATTGATATCAGTGGAAGTACTTTCTTGTTGTTACTACTGATATCAGTAGAAACACTGTCTTCTGGTTACTATTGATATCAGTGGAAATACTGCCTTGTTGTTACTTTTGATATCAGTGGAAGCACTGTGTTGTGGTTACTATTGATATCAGTTGAAACACTGTCTAGTGGTTACTATTGATATTAGATGAAACACTGGGCTGTTACTGTTAATATCAGTAGAAACACTGTGTTGTGATTACTATTGATATCAGTAGAAACATTGTCTTCTGGTTACTATTGATATAAGTGGAAATACTGCCTTGTTGTTACTTTTGATATCAGTGGAAGCACTGTGTTGTGGTTACTATTCATATCAGTTGAAACACTGGGCTGTTACTATTAATATCAGTAGAAACACTGTGTTGTGATTACTATTGATATCAGTGGAAACACTTTCTTGTGGTTACTATTGATATCAGTCGAAATACTGCCTTGTTGTTGCTATTGATATCAGTGAAAACACTGTGTTGTGGTTACTATTGATATCAGTGAAAACACTGTGTTGTGGTTACTATTGATATCAGTAGAAACACTGTCTTGTTTTTACTACTGATATCAGTGGAAACACTATCTTGTGGTTACTATTGATATCAGTAGAAACACTGTGTTGTGGTTACTATTGATATGAGTGGAAACACTGTGTTGTGGTAACTATTAATATCAGTGGAAACACTGTCTTGTGGTTACTATTGATATCAGTGGAAACATTGTCTTGTGGTTACTATTGATATCAGTGGAAGTACTTTCTTGTTGTTACTATTGATATCAGTTGAAACACTGTGTTGTGGTTACTAATGATATCAGTGGAAACACTGCCTTGTTGTTACTATTGATATGAGTGGAAACACTGTGTTGTGGTAACTATTAATATCAGTGGAAACACTGTCTTGTGGTTACTATTGATATCAGTGGAAACATTGTCTTGTGGTTACTATTGATATCAGTGGAAGTACTTTCTTGTTGTTACTATTGATATCAGTTGAAACACTGTGTTGTGTTACTATTTATATCAGTGGAAACACTGTGTTGTGATAACTATTGATATCAGTGGAAACACTGTCTTGTAGTTAGTATTGATATCAGTAGAACACTGTGTTGTGGTTACTATTGATATCAGTAGAAACACTGTCTTGTGGTTACTGTTGATATCAGTGGAAACACTGTGTTGTGGTTACTATTGATATCAGTGGAAACACTGTGTTGTGGTTACTATTGATATCAGTGGAAACACTGTTTTGTGGTTACTATTGATATCAGTAGAAACACTGTCTTGTGGTTACTATTGATATCAGTGGAAACATTGTCTTGTAGTTACTGTTCATATCAGTATAAACACTATCTTGTGGTTAATACTGATATCAGTGAAAACACTGTCTTGTGGTTACTATTGATATCAGTGGAAACACTGACTTGTGGTTACTGTTGATATTAGTGTAAACAATGTCTTGTGGTTACTATTGACATCAGAGGAAACACTGTCTTGTGGTTACTATTGATATCAGTGAAAACACTGTCTTGTGGTTACTATTGATATCAGTAGAGACACTGTGTTGTGTTACTATTTATATCAGTGGAAACACTGTCTTGTGGTTACTATTGATATCAGTGGAAACACTGTCTTGTGGTTACTATTGATATCAGTGGAAACACTGTCTTATGATTACTGTTGATATCAGTAGAAACACTGTGTTGTGGTAACTATTGATATCAGTGAAAACTCTGTGTTGTGGTTACTATTGATATCAGTAGAAACACTGTCTTATGATTACTGTTGATATCAGTAGAAACACTGTGTTGTGGTAACTATTGATATCAGTGAAAACACTGTGTTGTGGTTACTATTGATATCAGTAGAAACACTGTCTTGTTTTTACTACTGATATCAGTGGAAACACTATCTTGTGGTTACTATTGATATCAGTAGAAACACTGTGTTGTGGTTCCGTTGATATCAGTGGAAACATTGTGTTGTGATAACTACTGATATCAGTAGAAACACTGTCTTGTTGTTACTATTGATATGAGTGGAAACACTGTGTTGTGGTAGCTATTAATATCAGTGGAAACACTGTCTTGTGGTTACTATTGATATCAGTGGAAACATTGTCTTGTGGTTACTATTGATATCAGTGGAAGTACTTTCTTGTTGTTACTATTGATATCAGTTGAAACACTGTGTTGTGGTTACTAATGATATCAGTGGAAACACTGCCTTGTTGTTACTATTGATATGAGTGGAAACACTGTGTTGTGGTAACTATTAATATCAGTGGAAACACTGTCTTGCGGTTACTATTGATATCAGTGGAAACATTGTCTTGTGGTTACTATTGATATCAGTGGAAGTACTTTCTTGTTGTTACTATTGATATCAGTTGAAACACTGTGTTGTGTTACTATTTATATCAGTGGAAACACTGTGTTGTGATAACTATTGATATCAGTGGAAACACTGTCTTGTAGTTAGTATTGATATCAGTAGAACACTGTGTTGTGGTTACTATTGATATCAGTAGAAACACTGTCTTGTGGTTACTGTTGATATCAGTGGAAACACTGTCTTGTGGTTACTGTTGATATCAGTGGAAACACTGTGTTGTGGTTACTATTGATATCAGTGGAAACACTGTGTTGTGGTTACTATTGATATCAGTGGAAACACTGTTTTGTGGTTACTATTGATATCAGTAGAAACACTGTCTTGTGGTTACTATTGATATCAGTGGAAACATTGTGTTGTAGTTACTGTTCATATCAGTATAAACACTATCTTGTGGTTAATACTGATATCAGTGAAAACACTGTCTTGTGCTTACTATTGATATCAGTGGAAACACTGACTTGTGGTTACTGTTGATATTAGTGTAAACAATGTCTTGTGGTTACTATTGACATCAGAGGAAACACTGTCTTGTGGTTACTATTGATATCAGTGAAAACACTGTCTTGTGGTTACTATTGATATCAGTAGAGACACTGTGTTGTGTTACTATTTATATCAGTGGAAACACTGTCTTGTGGTTACTATTGATATCAGTGGAAACACTGTCTTGTGGTTACTATTGATATCAGTGGAAACACTGTCTTATGATTACTGTTGATATCAGTAGAAACACTGTGTTGTGGTAACTATTGATATCAGTGAAAACACTGTGTTGTGGTTACTATTGATATCAGTAGAAACACTGTCTTATGATTACTGTTGATATCAGTAGAAACACTGTGTTGTGGTAACTATTGATATCAGTGAAAACACTGTGTTGTGGTTACTATTGATATCAGTAGAAACACTGTCTTGTTTTTACTACTGATATCAGTGGAAACACTATCTTGTGGTTACTATTGATATCAGTAGAAACACTGTGTTGTGGTTCCGTTGATATCAGTGGAAACATTGTGTTGTGATAACTACTGATATCAGTAGAAACACTGTCTTGTTGTTACTATTGATATGAGTGGAAACACTGTGTTGTGGTAACTATTAATATCAGTGGAAACACTGTCTTGTGGTTACTATTGATATCAGTGGAAACATTGTCTTGTGGTTACTATTGATATCAGTGGAAGTACTTTCTTGTTGTTACTATTGATATCAGTTGAAACACTGTGTTGTGGTTACTAATGATATCAGTGGAAACACTGCCTTGTTGTTACTATTGATATCAGTGGAAACACTGTGTTGTGGTTACTATTCATATCAGTGGAAACACTGTCTTGTGGTTACTATTGATATCAGTGGAAACATTGTCTTGTGGTTACTATTGATATCAGTGGAAACACTGTCTTGTGGTTACTATTGACAACAGTAGAAACACTGGGTTATAATTACTGTTGATATCAGTAGAAACACTGTGTTGTGGTTACTATTGATATCAGTACAAACACTGTCTTGTGGTTACTATTGATATCAGTAGAGACACTGTCTTGTTGTTACTACTGATATCAGTGGAAACACTGTCTTGTGCTTACTATTGATATCAGTGGAAACACTGTCTTGTGGTTACTATTGATATCAATGGAAACACTGTGTTGTGGTTACTACTGATATCTGTGGAAACACTGTCTTGTGGTTACTATTGATATCAGTGGAAACACTGTCTTGTTGTTACTACTGATATCAGTGGAAACACTGTGTTGTGGTTACTACTGATATCAGTGGAAACACTGTGTTGTTGTTACTATTGATATCAGTGGAAACACTGTCTTGTTGTTACTACTGATATCAGTGGAATCACCGTCTTGTGCTCACTACTGATATCAGTGGAAACACTATCTTGTGGTTACTATTAATATTATTTGTTCATTATTTTTTCTCATTCTCAGCTGATTATTACTCAACTCTCATACTCAGCTGACTGTTACTTAATTCTCACACTCAGCTGATTGTTACTCAACTCTCATACTTAGCTGATTGTTACTCAACTCTCATACTCAGCTGACTGTTACTCAACTCTCATACTCTGCTGACTGTTACTCAACTCTCATACTCAGCTGATTGTTACTCAACTCTCATACTCAGCTGACTGTTACTCAACTCTCATACTCAGCTGACTGTTACTCAACTCTCATACTTAGCTGATTGTTACTCAACTCTCATACTCAGCTGATTATTACTCAACTCTCATACTCAGCTGACTGTTACTCAACTCTCATACTCAGCTGACTGTTACTCAACTCTCATACTCAGCTGATTGTTACTCAATTCTCATACTCAGCTTATTGTTACTCAACTCTCATACTCAGCTGATTGTTACTCAACTCTCATACTCAGGTGAATGTTACTCAACTCTCATACTCAGCTGATTGTTACTCAACTCTCATACTCAGCTGATTGTTACTCAACTCTCATACACAGCTGATTGTTACTCAACTCTCATACTCAGCTGATTGTTACTCAACTCTCATACACAGCTGATTGTTACTCAACTCTCATACTCAGCTGATTGTTACTCAACTCTCATACTCAGGTGACTGTTACTCAACTCTCATACTCAGCTGATTGTTACTCAACTCTCATACTCAGCTGATTGTTACTCAACTCTCATACTCAGCTGATTGTTACTCAACTCTCATACTTAGCTGATTGTTACTCAACTCTCATACTCAGCTGATTATTACTCAACTCTCATACTCAGCTGACTGTTACTCAACTCTCATACTCAGCTAATTGTTACTCAATTCTCATACTCAGGTGACTGTTACTCAACTCTCATACTCAGCTAATTGTTACTCAACTCTCATACTCAGCTGACTGTTACTCAACTCTCATAATCAGCTGATTGTTACTCAACTCTCATTCTTAGCTGACTGTTACTCAACTCTCATACTCAGCTGACTGTTACTCAACTCTCATACTCACGTGACTGTTACTCAACTCTCATACTCAGCTGACTGTTACTCAACTCTCATACTCAGCTGACTGTTACTCAACTTTTATACTCAGCTGACTGTTACTCAACTCTCATACTCAGCTGATTGTTACTCAATTCTCATACTCAGCTTATTGTTACTCAACTCTCATACTCAGCTGATTGTTACTCAACTCTCATACTCAGGTGAATGTTACTCAACTCTCATACTCAGCTGATTGTTACTCAACTCTCATACTCAGCTGATTGTTACTCAACTCTCATACACAGCTGATTGTTACTCAACTCTCATACTCAGCTGATTGTTACTCAACTCTCATACACAGCTGATTGTTACTCAACTCTCATACTCAGCTGATTGTTACTCAACTCTCATACTCAGGTGACTGTTACTCAACTCTCATACTCAGCTGATTGTTACTCAACTCTCATACTCAGCTGACTGTTACTCAACTCTCATACTCACGTGACTGTTACTCAACTCTCATACTCAGCTAATTGTTACTCAACTCTCATACTCAGCTGACTGTTACTCAACTCTCATACTCACGTGACTGTTACTCAACTCTCATACTCAGCTTGACTGTTACTCAACTCTCATACTCAGCTGACTGTTACTCAACTCTCATACTCAGTGACTGTTACTCAACTCTCATACTCAGCTGACTGTTACTCAACTCTCATACTCAGCTGACTGTTACTCAACTTTATACTCAGCTGACTGTTACTCAACTCTCATACTCAGCTGATTGTTACTCAATTCTCATACTCAGCTTATTGTTACTCAACTCTCATACTCAGCTGATTGTTACTCAACTCTCATACTCAGGTGAATGTTACTCAACTCTCATACTCAGCTGATTGTTACTCAACTCTCATACTCAGCTGATTGTTACTCAACTCTCATACACAGCTGATTGTTACTCAACTCTCATACTCAGCTGATTGTTACTCAACTCTCATACACAGCTGATTGTTACTCAACTCTCATACTCAGCTGATTGTTACTCAACTCTCATACTCAGGTGACTGTTACTCAACTCTCATACTCAGCTGATTGTTACTCAACTCTCATACTCAGCTGATTGTTACTCAACTCTCATACTCAGCTGACTGTTACTCAACTCTCATACTCAGCTGATTGTTACTCAATTCTCATACTCAGCTTATTGTTACTCAACTCTCATACTCAGCTGATTGTTACTCAACTCTCATACTCAGGTGAATGTTACTCAACTCTCATACTCAGCTGATTGTTACTCAACTCTCATACTCAGCTGATTGTTACTCAACTCTCATACACAGCTGATTGTTACTCAACTCTCATACTCAGCTGATTGTTACTCAACTCTCATACACAGCTGATTGTTACTCAACTCTCATACTCAGCTGATTGTTACTCAACTCTCATACTCAGGTGACTGTTACTCAACTCTCATACTCAGCTGATTGTTACTCAACTCTCATACTCAGCTGATTGTTACTCAACTCTCATACTCAGCTGATTGTTACTCAACTCTCGTACTTAGCTGATTGTTACTCAACTCTCATACTCAGCTGATTGTTACTCAACTCTCATACTCAGCTGACTGTTACTCAACTCTCATACTCAGCTAATTGTTACTCAATTCTCATACTCAGGTGCCTGTTACTCAACTCTCATACTCAGCTAATTGTTACTCAACTCTCATACTCAGCTGACTGTTACTCAACTCTCATAATCAGCTGATTGTTACTCAACTCTCATTCTTAGCTGACTGTTACTCAACTCTCATACTCAGCTGACTGTTACTCAACTCTCATACTCACGTGACTGTTACTCAACTCTCATACTCAGCTGACTGTTACTCAACTCTCATACTCAGCTGACTGTTACTAAACTTTTATACTCAGCTGACTGTTACTCAACTCTCATACTCAGCTGATTGTTACTCAATTCTCATACTCAGCTTATTGTTACTCAACTCTCATACTCAGCTGATTGTTACTCAATTCTCATACTCAGCTTATTGTTACTCAACTCTCATACTCAGCTGATTGTTACTCAACTCTCATACTCAGGTGAATGTTACTCAACTCTCATACTCAGCTGATTGTTACTCAACTCTCATACTCAGCTGATTGTTACTCAACTCTCATACACAGCTGATTGTTACTCAACTCTCATACTCAGCTGATTGTTACTCAACTCTCATACACAGCTGATTGTTACTCAACTCTCATACTCAGCTGATTGTTACTCAACTCTCATACTCAGGTGACTGTTACTCAACTCTCATACTCAGCTGATTGTTACTCAACTCTCATACTCAGCTGATTGTTACTCAACTCTCATACTCAGCTGATTGTTACTCAACTCTCATACTTAGCTGATTGTTACTCAACTCTCATACTCAGCTGATTGTTACTCAACTCTCATACTCAGCTGACTGTTACTCAACTCTCATACTCAGCTGATTGTTACTCAATTCTCATACTCAGGTGCCTGTTACTCAACTCTCATACTCAGCTGATTGTTACTCAACTCTCATACTCAGCTGACTGTTACTCAACTCTCATAATCAGCTGATTGTTACTCAACTCTCATTCTTAGCTGACTGTTACTCAACTCTCATACTCAGCTGACTGTTACTCAACTCTCATACTCACGTGACTGTTACTCAACTCTCATACTCAGCTGACTGTTACTCAACTCTCATACTCAGCTGACTGTTACTCAACTTTATACTCAGCTGACTGTTACTCAACTCTCATACTCAGCTGATTGTTACTCAATTCTCATACTCAGCTTATTGTTACTCAACTCTCATACTCAGCTGATTGTTACTCAACTCTCATACTCAGGTGAATGTTACTCAACTCTCATACTCAGCTGATTGTTACTCAACTCTCATACTCAGCTGATTGTTACTCAACTCTCATACACAGCTGATTGTTACTCAACTCTCATACTCAGCTGATTGTTACTCAACTCTCATACTCAGCTGATTGTTACTCAACTCTCATACTCAGCTGATTGTTACTCAACTCTCATACTCAGGTGACTGTTACTCAACTCTCATACTCAGCTGATTGTTACTCAACTCTCATACTCAGCTGATTGTTACTCAACTCTCATACTTAGCTGACTGTTACTCAACTCTCATACTCAGCTGACTGTTACTCAACTCTCATACTCACGTGACTGTTACTCAACTCTCATACTCAGCTGATTGTTACTCAACTCTCATACTCAGCTGACTGTTACTCAACTCTCATACTCACGTGACTGTTACTCAACTCTCATACTCAGCTGACTGTTACTCAACTCTCATACTCAGCTGACTGTTACTCAACTCTCATACTCACGTGACTGTTACTCAACTCTCATACTCAGCTGACTGTTACTCAACTCTCATACTCAGCTGACTGTTACTCAACTTTTATACTCAGCTGACTGTTACTCAACTCTCATACTCAGCTGATTGTTACTCAACTCTCATACTCAGCTTATTGTTACTCAACTCTCATACTCAGCTGATTGTTACTCAACTCTCATACTCAGGTGAATGTTACTCAACTCTCATACTCAGCTGATTGTTACTCAACTCTCATACTCAGCTGATTGTTACTCAACTCTCATACACAGCTGATTGTTACTCAACTCTCATACTCAGCTGATTGTTACTCAACTCTCATACTCAGCTGATTGTTACTCAACTCTCATACTCAGCTGATTGTTACTCAACTCTCATACTCAGGTGACTGTTACTCAACTCTCATACTCAGCTGATTGTTACTCAACTCTCATACTCAGCTGATTGTTACTCAACTCTCATACTCAGCTGATTGTTACTCAACTCTCGTACTTAGCTGATTGTTACTCAACTCTCATACTCAGCTGACTGTTACTCAACTTCTATACTCAGCTGACTGTTACTCAACTCTCATACTCAGCTGATTGTTACTCAACTCTCATACTCAGCTGATTGTTACTCAACTCTCATACTCAGCTGATTGTTACTCAACTCTCATACTCAGCTGATTGTTACTCAACTCTCATACTCAGCTGATTGTTACTCAACTCTCATACTCAGCTGACTGTTACTCAACTCTCATACTCAGCTGACTGTTACTCAACTCTCATACTCAGCTGACTGTTACTCAACTCTCATACTCAGGTGACTGTTACTCAACTCTCATACTCAGCTGATTGTTACTCAACTCTCATACTCAGCTGACTGTTACTCAACTCTCATACTCAGCTCAGCTGACTGTTACTCAACTCTCATACTCAGCTGATTGTTACTCAACTCTCATACTCAGCTGACTGTTACTCAACTCTCATACTCAGCTGATTGTTACTCAACTCTCATACTCAGCTGATTGTTACTCAACTCTCATACTCAGCTGATTGTTACTCAACTCTCATACTCAGCTGATTGTTACTCAACTCTCATACTCAGCTGATTGTTACTCAACTCTCGTACTCAGCTGATTGTTACTCAACTCTCATACTCAGCTGATTATTACTCAACTCTCATACTCAGCTGATTGTTACTCAACTTTCATACTCAGCTGACTGTTACTCAACTCTCATACTCAGCTGATTGTTACTCAACTCTCATACTCAGCTGACTGTTACTCAACTCTCATACTCAGCTGACTGTTACTCAACTCTCATACTCAGCTGACTGTTACTCAACTCTCATACTCAGCTGATTGTTACTCAACTCTCATACTCAGCTGACTGTTACTCAACTCTCATACTCAGCTGATTGTTACTCAACTCTCATACTCAGCTGATTGTTACTCAACTCTCATACTCAGCTGATTGTTACTCAACTCTCATACTCAGCTGATTGTTACTCAACTCTCATACACAGCTGATTGTTACTCAACTCTCATACTCAGCTGATTGTTACTCAACTCTCGTACTTAGCTGATTGTTACTCAACTCTCATACTCAGCTGATTATTACTCAACTCTCATACTCAGCTGATTGTTACTCAACTCTCATACTCAGCTGACTGTTACTCAACTCTCATACTCAGCTAATTGTTACTCAACTCTCATACTCAGCTCACTGTTACTCAACTCTCATACTCAGCTGATTGTTACTCAACTCTCATACTCAGCTGACTGTTACTCAACTCTCATACTCAGCTGACTGTTACTCAACTCTCATACTCAGCTGACTGTTACTCAACTCTCATACTCAGCTGACTGTTACTCAACTCTCATACTCAGCTGACTGTTACTCAACTCTCATACTCAGCTGACTGTTACTCAACTCTCATACTCAGCTGATTGTTACTCAACTCTCATACTCAGCTGATTGTTACTCAACTTCACTCAGCTGATTGTTACTCAACTCTGATTCAGCTGATTGTTACTCAACTCTCATACTCAGCTGATTGTTACTCACTCACTCTCATACTCAGCTGATTGTTACTCAACTCTCATACTCAGCTGACTGTTACTCAACTCTCATACTCAGCTGACTGTTACTCAACTCTCATACTCAGCTGACTGTTACTCAACTCTCATACTCAGCTGACTGTTACTCAACTCTCATACTCAGCTGACTGTTACTCAACTCTCATACTCAGCTGACTGTTACTCAACTCTCATACTCAGCTGATTGTTACTCAACTCTCATACTCAGCTGACTGTTACTCAACTCTCATACTCAGCTGATTGTTACTCAACTCTCATACTCACTGATTTTGCTCAGCTGACTGTTACTCAACTCTCATACTCAGCTGATTTCAACTCTCATACTCAGCTGACTGTTACTCAACTCTCATACTCAGCTGACTGTTACTCAACTCTCATACTCAGCTGATTGTTACTCAACTCTCATACTCAGCTGACTGTTACTCAACTCTCATACTCAGCTGACTGTTACTCAACTCTCATACTCAGCTGACTGTTACTCAACTCTCATACTCAGCTGACTGTTACTCAACTCTCATACTCAACTCAACTCATACTCAGCTGACTGTTACTCAACTCTCATACTCAGCTGATTGTTACTCAACTCTCATCTCATACTCAGCTGACTGTTACTCAACTCTCATACTCAGCTGATTGTTACTCAACTCTCATACTCAGCTGACTGTTACTCAACTCTCATACTCAGCTGACTGTTACTCAACTCTCATACTCAGCTGACTGTTACTCAACTCTCATACTCAGCTGACTGTTACTCAACTCTCATACTCAGCTGATTGTTACTCAACTCTCATACTCAGCTGACTGTTACTCAACTCTCATACTCAGCTGATTGTTACTCAACTCTCATACTCAGCTGACTCAGCTCTCATACTCAGCTGACTGTTACTCAACTCTCATACTCAGCTGACTGTTACTCAACTCAGCTGATTGTTACTCAACTCTCATACTCAGCTGACTGTTACTCAACTCTCATACTCAGCTGATTGTTACTCATACTCAACTCACTCAGCTGACTGTTACTCAACTCTCATACTCACTCTGACTGTTATCAGCTGTTACTCAGCTCTCATACTCAGCTGATTGTTACTCAACTCTCATACTCAGCTGACTGTTACTCAACTCTCATACTCAGCTGATTGTTACTCAACTCTCATACTCAGCTGACTGTTACTCAACTCTCATACTCAGCTGACTGTTACTCAACTCTCATACTCAGCTGATTGTTACTCAACTCTCATACTCAGCTGACTGTTACTCAACTCTCATACTCAGCTGACTGTTACTCAACTCTCATACTCAGCTGATTGTTACTCAACTCTCATACTCAGCTGACTGTTACTCAACTCTCATTCTCACTCAGCTGACTGTTACTCAACTCTCATACTCAGCTGATTGTTACTCAACTCTCATACTCAGCTGACTGTTACTCAACTCTCATACTCAGCTGACTGTTACTCAACTCTCATACTCAGCTGATTGTTACTCAACTCTCATACTCAGCTGATTGTTACTCAACTCTCATACTCAGCTGACTGTTACTCAACCCTCATACTCAGCTGACTGTTACTCAACTCTCATACTTAGCTGACTGTTACTCAACTCTCATACTCAGCTGATTGTTACTCAACTCTCATACTCAGTTTACTGTTACTCAACTCTCATACTCAGCTGACTGTTACTCAACCCTCATACTCAGCTGACTGTTACTCAACTCTCATACTTAGCTGACTGTTACTCAACTCTCATACTCAGCTGATTGTTACTCAACTCTCATACTCAGTTGACTGTTACTCAACTCTCATACTCAGCTGATTGTTACTCAACTCTCATACTCAGGGACTGTTACTCAACTCTCATACTCAGGTGGCTGTTACTCAACTCTCGTACTCAGCTGACTGTTACTCAACTCTCATACTCAGGTGACTGTTACTCAACTCTCATACTTAGCTGACTGTTACTCAACTCTCATACTCAGCTGACTGTTACTCAAGTCTCATACTCAGGTGACTGTTACTCAACTCTCATACTCAGCTGACTGTTACTCAACTTTCATACTTAGCTGACTGTTACTCAACTCTCATACTCAGCTGACCTTTACTCAACTCTCATACTCAGTTGACTGTTACTCAACTCTCATACTCAGCTGATTGTTACTCAACTCTCATACTCAAGTGACTGTTACTCAACTCTCATACTCAGGTGGCTGTTACTCAACTCTCATACTTAGCTGATTGTTACTCAACTCTCATACTCAGCTGACTGTTACTCAACTCTCATACTCAGGGGACTGTTACTCAACTCTCATACTCAGCTGACTGTTACTCAACTCTCATACTCAGCTGATTGTTACACAACTCTCATTCTCAGCTGATTGTTACTCAACTCTCATACTCAGCTGATTGTTACTCAACTCTCATTCTCAGCTGATTGTTACTCAACTCTCATACTCAGCTGACTGTTACTCAAAACACAAAAATTAACGAGCTGTTCTAGCGTTATAAGTTTGGAGACATGCCGCTGTGCCACTGGGGTAGAGTGGATTTAGTAATCGTGTATGTATGTGTTTTCTTATAGCAAATCCACATCGGGGTATGTCTTGCACCCACCGAGAAGAACCGAACCCCTAATTTTAACACTGTAAATCCGAAGACGTACCGTCGCCCCACCGAGGTTACAAAGCTACTAGTACATTATGATGTTCTGTCTTCCATTTACGCCATTAATCAACGTCTAAATAAGAACAGTAAGTGTTACATTAACTTCAAAAAACTGATCGACATGCAGTAAGGAATTAATAACGGAAATGAAGAGCAGAACAGTGAATGTTACGGAAGTGCTGCCCTCTATCATGTGCAAACGAACTAGATAAAAGTAGAATCACATGGTGTCATCCAACCAATAAAGAAGTAGTAAAAAATCAATAATATGAGGTAAGTTTATGTGTTGGAGTGAGACATGCATGTGAGAGTATGAAGAGAGTGTGTGAAACTGGCATGTTTAATAAAACTGGTCGAGGTTGAAAACTAAATCTCTCTGAAAGTGAGAAATATGAGTTGAGAAAAGGCTTACGTAATGAAAGACCTTGGAGTAAATACAGATGTGAAGCCCCCCAGTGGCGCAGCGGTATGTCTATGGACTTACAACGCTACAAAACAGGGTTTCGATACTCGTGGTGGGCAAAGCACAGGTAGCCCATTGTGTAGCTCTGTGCTTAATTCCAAACAACAACAGATGTGAATGTTGCTTTGAGAAACAGCACCAGGAAACGGTTTCAGTTGCTGGTTCTGAGAAGAGAACTAACAAACCGAAATATGATCAGACCACAACAAGGAAAGTTGGAGGTGTCGTCTTCACACTTAACTGAGAATCATTAGACAGCAGGCTCTATAGCAGAGAGGAAAGTGTTGTAGTATCATAATCAATGCACGTTTACGGTGACACGTTACGGGGATTCAGTTTGTGGTTTTATTAATATGGCATCCTGACGTCTGTAAGGTGTAGACAGGTTTTGATTCGTCGTGCCTTTTCCTCAGTAATGCGACTATATTTTCCAACAGGATAGTTAGTGTTTCTGGATACACAACAAACGTGGTGAAATAATATCACAACCTTATCTTGGTCAGCAAAATAGTGCTGATATCTTGAGGTTGTTTAAAAACTGAGAATGTTAGGACCAAATTAAACTAATAGACTAAGTGGCTACAGGAAAACATCATGTTGTGTTCTGTTTAGCAAACTTTCACGTAGTAATACATTATAAATCTGTGTTTCTAGCTTTGTTCTGTGATGTCTTCTTCCACCAAAAATAAACCACGCAACTTCCATCACTCATTGCTTACAAGTCATGTATGTATGTAGATTCTGTATTCTATAGTCACTTCTATTTCTGTACTATTTCGTGAAGTGTACAACTTTTTATTTTCATCACAGCTCAACCCCCTATACTGACGTCACACTTCCACGACCAAGTTGTCAATCCAGGTTCCCAGGTTTCCCTGACATGCGCATCTATGGGAAACCCTCTACCCCAGATAACATGGTCTACTTATGACGAGCCAGTACAAGACAGTAACAGAGTTCGTGTTGGTGATTATGTTAGCAGAGATGGCGCTGTTATAAGCTTTGTGAACTTTACACGAATAGAAACCATGGATGGAGGAACTTATCGGTGCACTGCAACAAACGACAACGGAGTTGAGGTCCATCAAGCGCAAATAAATGTCATTGGTTCTTCTGTGATCCGTCCAATGAAGAATAAGACAATAGTTGGTGGAACAAATGTGGTGATTAGTTGTCCTGTTGGAGGATATCCAATCAAACACATCACGTGGGAAAAAGGTAACTTTAGAAGCTGATATAAATGTTATTTGTAAAACATATATACAGAACACTTGTTTATTAATCCAACTAAGGTATATATCTATTTATTGGTCTAAACAGTAATGTCTGTTTTATACTCAAACCCTATATAATGTCTGTGTTACTAAAAGTGTTAAATATGCCCCGAGTTAACTGAACCTGTCTCCGCCATGGTGGTCTACAGGATAGGGCTTGGAAAGGTCAACAGTCAGACATTTGGGTTTAAGGTGTCACAAGGAAAGGAGTTCATGAATTTCTAAGATGAGTGGTTATTGGTTAGAATACTGGTGTATGATTTCTAAGATGAGTGGTTATTGGTTAGAATACTGGTGTATGATTTCTAAGATGAGTAGTTATTGGTTAGAGTACTGGTGTATGATTTCTAAGATGAGTGGTTATTGGTTAGAATACTGGTGTATGATTTCTAAGATGAGTGGTTATTGGTTAGAATACTGGTGTATGATTTCTAAGATGAGTAGTTATTGGTTAGAGTACTGGTGTATGATTTCTAAGATGAGTAGTTATTGGTTAGAGTACTGGTGTATGATTTCTAAGATGAGTGGTTATTGGTTAGAATACTGGTGTATGATTTCTAAGATGAGTGGTTATTGGTTAGAATACTGGTGTATGATTTATAAGATGAGTAGTTATTGGTTAGAGTACTGGTGTATGGTTTCTAAGATGAGTGATTATTGGTTAGAGTACTGATGTATGAGCATCTGTGGCATTTCAAACCGTCTGTTGTGGTTGTAACACTGTCATAAACACTACAGAATTAGTTTAACTTTGTAATTAAGTGATTTGTAAGAACTTTAGATCGGGTTGTTCATCTTTTCCTCTAGATAAACAATATAAAATACCTTAAGAATAACGCCACATTGGTTGTCAATTGATGTCTCTTGTTTTCTGACCACTAACTGAGATGACTGAGAGAAAAACTTGATTTGGCTGTTTTCGTAGCACTGATGGTTGTTTGAACTGTGAGACCATCATGCCAGATAGCTCTTTAATAAAATATAAATAACGTTTGGTATGATCGAAACATGCAGACAAAGAAAATTGGTTTTGGTGTTGGGCTTACGTAAAGTTCAAGAAAGAGTTTTCCTCATGATGTCCTATGGAGGTCGAAACGGTGTCATTTGTTTTATGTTAATTTGTTTTATTAAAGACCGCTTGTTCACTATAGTCTTGGAGATAATGTAGAGATGTTGTCCAGACCTTATTTTCTGGTACTGTTTGGAAACCGGAGAAACTGGTTATTGACATAAAGTGGATATATTCAATATTATCTTGGTTGAATAGTTTCCATGAAATAAAGTGTAACTTTTGCTTCAGTGTTGTGCCTAACTTCTGTTTCTTTTGGTTCAGATTAAACTAAACATATTCTGTATCTAAACTGTCGATTCTCATGTAAGTGAATTTTTGATAGTGAATCTCGCGATTGAAATTGAACATGAGATCCCAGATTTAAGTTAAAGACCTTGGTGAGTTATGTGCTGAAGAAATACGAAGATGCTAAAGTAACATAGGACATCGATAAATATGTCAAAACTAATCACTCTATCCGACTCAACTTTGAAATATTTTGTGAACTGTAGGTCACCACACAAACATTTATCACAGTTGTTATTGTCCAATCTTCACTTTTACGAGCTGAACATCACAGTTCTAAGTGTCTAGTCTTCTACTCTGGAAGCTGAACATCACAGTTCTAAGTGTCCAGTCTTCTACTCTGGAAGGTGAACACCACAGTTCTAAGTGACCAGTCTTCTACTCTGGAAGCTGAACATCACAGTTCTAAGTGTCCAGTCGTCTACTCTGGAAGCTGAACACCACAGTTCTAAGTGTCCAGTCTTCTACTCTGGAAGCTGAACACCACAGTTCTAAGTGTCCAGTCTTCTACTCTGGAAGCTGAACACCACAGTTCTAAGTGTCCAGTCGTCTACTGTGGAAGCTGAACACCACGGTTCTAAGTGTCCAGTTTTCTACTCTGGAAGCTGAACACCACAGTTCTAAGTGTCCAGTCTTCTACTCTGGAAGCTGAACACCACAGTTCTAAGTGTCCAGTCTTCTACTCTGGAAGCTGAACACCGCAGTTCTAAGTGTCCAGTCGTCTACTCTAGAAGCTGAACACCACGGTTCTAAGTGTCCAGTTTTCTACTCTGGAAGCTGAACACCACAGTTTTAAGTGTCCAGTCGTCTACTCTGGAAGCTGAACACCACAGTTCTAAGTGTCCAGTCTTCTACTCTGGAAGCTGAACATCACAGTTCCAAGTGTCCAGTTCTCTACTCTGGAAGCTGAACACCACAGTTCTAAGTGTCCAGTCTTCTACTCTGGAAGCTGAACAACACAGTTACAAGTGTCCAGTCGTCAACTATCGTTGTGCACTAGGTGTCAGAATCAGAGTGATGGAAGATAGAAATCCATTTACGACGTGATGTTTACTTAAGATGGAAAGTTGTGATATGATATAACCAACGCTCGTTAACAACTGTGAAGAGTGGTGATGTGGTATCATGATATAATATTGTTTTAATTGATTTAGGCTTCATCACTGGAGATGTCATATTGTGACACTCTCAGAAATAATACTTTGTCTAAATAGATGGGATTTGGTGACAACATTTATTTCACCATGTCATATTCTAAGATATGTCTAACTCCTGTTTGACCTCCAATCATCACCCCATGAATCAGCGGTAACCTTATGGCCTTCAACGTTAAAATCGAATTCACGCAGTAGACACAACAGCTAACTCTCCTTGAAATCATACAAAGAAAGAAAGGTGAACATTTTGGACCAATATCTGAGAAACATAAAACGATTTTAACGGATAAATGGCCTGAATATGGTTAATTAAACTGATGTATCTCAAGTAATGTTATCCTTGTTTTAACATGTTCTTCCACAGTAACTTTGCTAGTAAATTAAACGTTTATAGTTAATATGATATTGAATAAATAATCCACTAATAATATTTTTACAAAAAAATAAGTAAATCCAGGTGTATTAATTTTCAAAACTGAGAACTCTAAAGACGTCTTATAAATCTGTGTCACTTATATTTCTGAATTACTGTCTGCTTTTGTTGAGGGAAAACCAGGAACCACTCAATACTTCACTGTTTCTGAATTACTGTCTGCTTTTGTTGAGGGAAGACCAGGAACCACACAATACTTCACTGTTTCTGAATTACTGTCTGCTTTTGTTGAGGGAAGACCAGGAACCACACAATACTTCACTGTTTCTGAATTACTGTCTGCTTTTGTGGAGGGAAGACCAGGAACCACACAATACTTCACTGTTTCTGAATTACTGTCTGCTTTTGTTGAGGGAAGACCAGGAACCACACAATACTTCACTGTTTCTGAATTACTGTCTACTTTTGTTGAGGGAAGACCAGGAACCACACAATATTTCACTGTTTCTGAATTACTATCTGCTTTTGTTGAGGGAAGACCAGGAACCACACAATACTTCACTGTTTCTGAATTACGACCACCGATTGAGGTTTTTCTAACTTTAGTTGAGATTACTGAGAGAAATCTTCTACTCAACAGTCGCTAATAGCACTGATGGTTGTATTCTGTTCATGGTTGTATTCTGTTCATGGTTGTATTCTGTTCAAGGTTGTATTCTGTTCATGGTTGTATTCTGTTCAAGGTTGTATTCTGTTCAAGGTTGTATTCTGTTCATGGTTGTATTCTGTTCGTGGTTGTATTCTGTTCAAGGTTGTATTCTGTTCATGGTTCTATTCTGTTCAAGGTTGTATTCTGTTCAAGCACAAAGTTAAACGATGGTTTATATATGCTGTTCTCACCGCGGGTATCGAAATTTTTAGGGTCATAAGCAGTGAATCGTTTTGTGTTATTAGTAGCTACAAGGTTTCAGCTAAATCGGAGATCAATCGGGATTAACAGTTTTAACAACTGAGAAAAATCTGAGAATTAAAATTAGATACAACATAATAATGGCTTGGTTAAAACCCGTAAGAAACAGATTCTTAACACTAGAAGATACAATTAGATACCACCTAGTAATGGTGTGGTTAAAACCCGTAAGAAACAGATTCTTAACACTAGCAGATACAATTAAATACCACCTAGTAATGGTGTGGTTAAAACCCGTAAGAAACAGATTCTTAACACCAACAGATACAATTAGATACCACCTAGTAATGCTGTGGTTAAAACCCGTAAGAAACAGATTCTTAACACTAGCAGATACAATTAGATACCACCTAGTAATGGTGTGGTTAAAACCCGTAAGAAACAGATTCTTAACACTAGCAGATACAATTAGATACCACCTAGTAATGGTGTGGTTAAAACCCATAAGAAACAGATTCTTAACACTAACAGATACAATTAGATACCACCTAGTAATGGTGTGGTTAAAACCCGTAAGAAACAGATTCTTAACACTAGCAGATACAATTAGATACCACCTACTAATGGTGTGGTTAAAACCCGTAAGAAACAGATTCTTAACACTAGCAGATACAATTAGATACCACCTAGTAATGGTTTGGTTAAAACCCGTAAGAAACAGATTCTTAACACTAGCAGATACAATTAGATACCACCTAGTAATGGTGTGGTTAAAACCAGTAAGAAACAGATTCTTAACACTAGCAGATACAATTAGATACCACCTAGTAATGGTGTGGTTAAAACCCGTAAGAAACAGATTCTTAACACTAGCAGATACAATTAGATACCACCTAGTAATGGTGTGGTTAAAACCCGTAAGAAACAGATTCTTAACACCAGCAGATACAATTAGATACCACCTAGTAATGGTGTGGTTAAAACCCGTAGGAAACAGATTCTTAACACTAACAGATACAATTAGATACCACCTAGTAATGGTGTGGTTAAAACCCGTAAGAAACAGATTCTTAACACCAACAGATACAATTAGATACCACCTAGTAATGGTGTGGTTAAAACCCGTAAGAAACAGATTCTTAACACCAACAGATACAATTAGATACCACCTAGTAATGGTGTGGTTAAAACCCGTAAGAAACAGATTCTTAACACCAACAGATACAATTAGATACCACCTAGTAATGGTGTGGTTAAAACCCGTAAGAAACAGATTCTTAACACTAACAGATACAATTAGATACCACCTAGTAATGGTGTGGTTAAAACCCGTAAGAAACAGATTCTTAACACTAACAGATACAATTAGATACCACCTAGTAATGGTGTGGTTAAAACCCGTAAGAAACAGATTCTTAACACTAACAAATACAATTAGATACCACCTAGTAATGGTGTGGTTAAAACCCGTAAGAAACAGATTCTTAACACTAGCAGATACAATTAAATACCACCTAGTAATGGTGTGGTTAAAACCCGTAAGAAACAGATTCTTAACACTAGCAGATACAATTAGATACCACCTTGTAATGGTGTGGTTAAAACCCGTAAGAAACAGATTCTTAACACCAACAGATACAATTAGATACCACCTAGTAATGGTGTGGTTAAAACCCGTAAGAAACAGATTCTTAACACTAACAGATACAATTAGATACCACCTAGTAATGGTGTGGTTAAAACCCGTAAGAAACAGATTCTTAACACTAGCAGATACAATTAGATACCACCTAGTAATGGTGTGGTTAAAACCCGTAAGAAACAGATTCTTAACACTAACAGATACAATTAGATACCACCTAGTAATGGTGTGGTTAAAACCCGTAAGAAACAGATTCTTAACACTAGCAGATACAATTAGATACCACCTAGTAATGGTGTGGTTAAAACCAGTAAGAAACAGATTCTTAACACTAGCAGATACAATTAGATACCACCTAGTAATGGTGTGGTTAAAACCCGTAAGAAACAGATTCTTAACACCAACAGATACAATTAGATACCACCTAGTAATGGTGTGGTTAAAACCCGTAAGAAACAGATTCTTAACACTAACAGATACAATTAGATACCACCTAAGTTATCAAGTAGTTTCTGACACCAACAGATTCAGTTAATGGGATAAATTATCAAGTAATTCTCTTGTGATATTCTTGGGATTATAGCCTATAACGTCGATGAGAGCGAAGGTATATATGTTAAACAATCATTGCATTCTAACCATAAAACATTTTTGCTTTTGGTTATCCCTTACCCAACGTTTGTATTTAATGTTTTTTTAACCCCCGCTCTCCCACTGGCTCATCCTCTGAAGGCTTCTGATGATAAAAACTAGGTTTTCTAACCCATCACAGATGTTTGTTTGTTTTTGAATTTTGCACGAAGCTACTCGAGGGTTATCTGCGCTAGCCATCCCTAATTTAGTAGTGTAAGACTAAAGGGAAGGCAGCTAGTCAACACCACTCACCGCCAACTCTTAGGCTACTCTTTTACCAACGAATAGTTGGATTGACCGTAACATTATAACGCCCCCAAGGCTGATAGGGCAAGCATGTTTGGCGCGACAGGTATGGGAACCCGCGACCCT
Organism: Tachypleus tridentatus; assembly: GCF_004210375.1. NCBI lineage: Eukaryota > Metazoa > Arthropoda > Merostomata > Xiphosura > Limulidae > Tachypleus > Tachypleus tridentatus. The sequence continues at coordinate 47,509,551 of NC_134827.1, read as the reverse complement.
CAGATCTCGAGTCGCACGCCTTAACACACTTGGCCATGCCGGGCCTACATCACAGATAGCCCACTATTTGGATTTGTGTTGAACAATAAACCAGGTTTTTGTCTATGTAGGTGGCGTGCGCAACAAGACACTTGTTGGCTCGTTGAAGAAGTGTTATGTTTAAAATGTACTGACGATAGTGTTCGACTGTCCAGGGTCTCGTCAGCTTCCTCTTGGAAGAAGACACAGTGTATTTCCCAACGGCACCCTGGTGATTAGGAATGTCGGACGGCACGAGGATCAGGGGACTTATGTTTGTTCAGCAAAAGGGAAAGACGGTCGTTCGTCAAAACAGAGCCTTCACCTACAAGTATTGGGTGAGTGTTGATTGTTGTTGTTTTTTAATTCAGCGAATATTACTCGTTTACAGATCGTAAAATAAATGATTATTATATAATCCAAGTTACGTTGTTCGTGATATCATGCATTGTAAGGTGGCACGAAAAATTTAAATCGAAACATCTAAAGCTGTTTTTTTATTCCGAGAAAACGTACAAGTTTATTTGTAACAAACATTTTGTCTCACTTTACAGTTTTCATTTTATTATTATTTTTCAAATAAACTATTAAAGTTCATTCGTTGTATTTTCAGTTCCACCTGTTATAACACCATTTTCATTCCCTGCTGCGCCACGAGAGGGCCTTCGTACAAGTGTGACGTGCATCGTTCAAGAAGGTGACCCGCCTGTTCAGATCACGTGGTTAAAAGACGGATCTCTACTCGAACCTGACGGAAGCCTTTTAATAGAGCCTACGGACACGTTCATGTCCACTTTGATATTCAAAAACCTTAAGCCAATACACAGCGCCACCTACACTTGCGTAGCATCAAACGAAGCAGCAGTTGTAAACTACTCTTCTCCCTTGATCGTCAACGGTATGTACAAACTTGTCTACCAATCCACCGTGGCTTAAACACGGTCTACCAACGGTCGACCATGGCTTAAACACGGTCTACCAACAGTCCACTATGGTTTAAACACGGTCTACCAACAGTCCACCGTGGCTTAAACACGGTCTACCAACAGTCCACCGTGGTTTAAACACGGTCTACCAACAGTCCACTGTGGTTTAAACACTGTCTTCCTATGTTTCACTGTTGTTGTTTTTAATATCAAGTTACTCTAATGGTAAGCTTTACATAATCTTTGTATGTTACGTTCTGTTCGACACCACAGCTGTCACCTAGTTATACATACAGAATAATGAATGGGGAGATTACATATAGTACAACAAGTAATTATTACAAAATCCATTTCGAAGCCTCATTTATTACTTTTGTTCTGCTGGGTAGATTGAATATTGATTAAGGTCGTGCAATGAAAATAAAATTACCTTCTAGTGGAAACCGAAACTCTTACTACAGATAATAGAGGTTCTGTCAGCCCAGTTAAATCAATGGTAGAGTTCCTTACAAACCTGCCCATTACAGTTTTACATTACTATTTAATGTGGAAAATAGTTTTGTGTGACAGCGATAAGTCTAGGGACTTACAACGCTAAGATCCTAGGTTTGATTTTCTACTGTGGGCACAGCAGAAAGTCTAGTATGTCGTCGCTGCTAAACAAATAAACAAAACGATTTCACCGCGGTCCTTATACAGGTTATAGCAGGTTAAACTGTTAAATATAGAACTCAGGTTAACTGTCTAGCGTTGGTAACTAGTCTTTCTCTTTGCAGCTCCACCTCGTTGGAAAATTGAGCCTACGGATTTGGCCATCGTTACCGGAAGTTCTACCATATTGCACTGTCAAGCTCTGGGAAGACCGGAACCTCGTGTTATATGGAAAAAATCAACAGGTTAATTTAATAATTTACCGTTTAAAATTGTTACCGTGTTTTGAATAGCAAACAAAAACACGTCTTGTCAAAAAGTTCTGTCAAATAAGAAAAAATGTTATGGTAATTATTTTCGTTAAATATATCTTTTAAGTTTAATCGAATGTTAGGGTGAACATAAGCTGATACACAATACAGTTCCCACACGAAACGAGATAATTCGAGAATGCAATACGTCAGTACATATCATATATAATTGTTTTTGCACCTCAAATATCGTTTCTATCAGGTGAGCTGTCCAACCAGTACAACACTATTATCAGCGGTGCTAGGGTACAAACTTTAGTCAATGGTTCCTTAGTCATCCACCAGGTGGAGCAGGAAGACGAAGGCCGATATATGTGTGAAGCCGGTAACGGAGTAGGCTCTACCATAAGTACTGTTTTCAAACTGAGTGTTCATGGTAAGATATTACTGCGCATGTCAAAGGAGTTACCATATAATCTAGACATAATTTGATGATTGTTTCCTCTTTTAATTTTTACTGGAATTCTTTTATTTGACCAAACTTCCACTATATTCGAGAATTTCGGTTAAAAAAACAAAAATGTATATAGATTTCATCACAGATTTCAGAAAACAGTCATATTATCTGTGATCCAAATCTCTTTAGATCAAGAGGCCTCTGATCAGCATTTCAAGTTTATTTTCCCTTTAGGTATCTCTGTTCCGAGATTAACTTTGATAACATTCCTAAACGCAATTTATTTAGTGTCCGAGTTCCATTTTGAAATTAAAGTTTCACTTTAGTGAAGTAAAAATGAATAGTAATTTCAACTTTCTTAACCTCATCATAATTGAGTTTTTTTTTTTTTCAGCGCCACCTGTATTTCAGGTGAAGTTCACATCACTTACAGTAAAGGAAGGAAACAAAGCCAATCTTGTGTGTGAAGCTCTTGGTGACAAACCAATTCACTTTAGTTGGTACAAAAACCACCAGGGATTTCAAAGTAAACAACAGCAAAGGTAAACAAGCATCATCACCTTACACCTGGTTTTACTCGATTAAAAGCTACTAGGAACTTATAAAAGTTCAGCGAACAAACACAATACGACCAACAAGTATAAGTTCCGCTATGCTTGAATTTATACTCTACTTTTGAGTCCAAAATCATAATAAGAAAATAAAGTCCAGCAGACTCATCTACCACTGCATATCATTTTCTAAAATCACCAAACTATCTTAGAAAGAAGTTAGTTCAGGAATCAGTAATAGTCACATGGTTTGTGTTCGTTTTGGCTTCAGTGGGAAAAGATTATATTTGTCTAACTCTCTCTATACACACAGTGGCTAATGTCTTGTTCTCTTATATATTCCGAGAAGTTTATATAGATACACACACACACACATATATATACAACACTGAAAATATATACCTTGTAAAGATATACTTTGTAAAGGTATACCTTGTAAAGATATCCAGTCATAAACTTTAAAAAGTCATTTTTGCGAATTTCCAATCCATTTCTTGGTAACTTCTGTGGATTTCTAATGTTTTACACCATGGTAACGCCTCACAGTGATACCTGTTGGTTCCCACACAAACCATGGTAACACCTCGCAGTGATACGTGTCGGTCCCCACACAAACCATGGTAACACCTCATAGTGATACGTGTCGGTCCCCACACAAACCATGGTCACACCTCACAGTGATACGTGTCGGTCCCCACACAAACCATGGTCACACCTCACAGTGATACGTGTCGTTCCCCACACAAACCATAGTCACACCTCACAGTGATACGTGTCGTTCCCCACACAAACCATGGTCACACCTCACAGTGATACGTGTCGTTTCCCACACGAACCATGGTAACACCTCACAGTGGAATATTTTACTCTTGACAAGACACAATGCATGACTGCAGGATACGAGACCGACTTTCTTTTATTATTAAACACATCAGAGTTATAACAGTGTGTTCTGATGCAAAGCAGTAGCAATGTTCAGCCAGCCACAATCTTATATGACTTACACTGTGTCTGCTCCTTCAAGGAGTAAGTCAGAAAGTGTCTTAATTTATTCAAATCAGAACAAAGAAACGTGGTTTCTTCAAGGATATTCAGTTGCAACTAGAACCTAGATTAAATGGCACTCTGCAGTCCTTATTGTCAGTGATGACTGGATGTACTTTAATATGGTAAAAGCAGGTTGTCAGAAATGACTAGATGTACTTTAATATGGTAAAAGCAGGTTGTCAGAAATGACTAGATGTACTTTAATATGGTTAAAGAAGGGTTGTCAGATATGACTAGATGTACTTTAATATGGTAAAAGCAGGTTGTCAGAAATGACTAGATGTACTTTAATATGGTAAAAGCAGGTTGTCAAATATGACTAGATGTACTTAATTATGGTAAAAGAAGGGTTGTCTGAGATGTACCGAGACTTGAGCTTTCTGTATTACTTACTGGTCACACCCAAATGCGCAAAAACTAGAAGTACAGAGATCGAGTAGTACACACTCGATCTACGTATGAGGTACTGCACTACATGAAAATCATAAAGAAATAAAAAAATGAAATTTTCCTAACGTCGGTGTTGAATCTCGTCCAGAAACACCAGTAGCACCATGATAAAACAGCGTCTACAGAGTAGCGTCGGTAGAACAAAATAGCGTCTTATGATTTGATGAATAAATGAAGTCAATATACTTCGATGCTGTTCGGTATCGTTTTGTTAGTTGTAATATCGTAACTTGAAGCACTTATTTGTTGGTTGTCATGATCATTCAGAACTCGCTTGTTAGGTGTCGTTGAAAACATGTAGTGTTCCTTGTATAATGTTTTCACTGAGTATGTTGTGTGCACATGTTCTATGCTATTTTTACAATTTCCATACATATCGTTTTATATTCTATATTCCCATATAGATACAAATGTAGAATAATATATTCGGATAAAATATCATTCCAACACTTGTTATTCCATGTGTAACTTTGTTGGAAAACACGCAACACTCACACGTGCACATCTGTATAAAGACAAGTTAACAGATGTATCAATATCAAATTAACGTTCTTCAGGTCAGAACATAAAGTTTACTGAACAATAACATTTTTCTATTAATAATGGAAGTACTGATATATATTTTTTTAATTCGGTAGATAATAACGACGAATTGAGTAATTTATAAAAGAGATCTAAATATTTGAAGAGAAAAATGTAATTTGAACTCATAAAGTGCTTCGCCAAACTCTTATTACATACACTCTCAAGTATAACAAACAAATTGAAAATGTAATTCTAGACCAACGGTGTTGACGCTAATTGTATTCTCACTGGATCTAGCTATGTCTATCAGTGTATCAGGAAATTCCTTATTCAATTCCATAAGGACATACAAAAATGAACAATGTAGCTGTAAATAATTGTTTCTCAAGATACAAGTCCTTATTTTGACTCTAAGTCTAGAGTACTTACCTTTATCTTTTAGAATTCATAGTTGTAGGCTTTTCCCCTTTTGAATTTATCATGTTTTTAATTATTTCTTTATTAAGTTTTATGTCCATTTATGAGGAGTAAATTTTAAGTTGCAAACTTGAATATTTCATGTTTTTCAACAGTTTATTGGCTTTCTCTTCACCCAGCCATTATTTAGTGAGTGAGGGGGTTCTGTGCCTGAGGTTTCGTGTAAACATGTGTTTAACAAGCGTCGAGTACAAAGGACGTTGTTTACAACAACACTGCCTGTATTACGTATTTTAACTCACATAAATAAACTTTTTAAATAGGTCGTTGACATTCCGAACGTTACAAGTAGTATATCTGTTTACTAACAATATAGCCCGCCAGTGGCTATATGTCTGTGGACTTACAACGCTAAAATTCGGGTTTCGATACCCGTGGTGGACAGAGCACCGATAGCCCATTATGTAGCTTTGAACTTAATTCAAAACAACAACAGTAACAATATAACACTAAATTACGCATTCACAATTTCAGCAAAATATTAAGACTAGTAGAATGAATCACCATTCACTAAAGTAGATAAATATTCTACGATAATCGTTTACCGTTATGGTAAACGTTAAGGTGGGTTTTGCTCGATGATCTAGTTTTCCAGGTGGGTTTTGCTCGATGTTCTACTTTTCAAGGTGGGTTTTGCTCGATGTTCTAGTTTTCCAGGTGGGTTTTGCTCGATGATCTACTTTTCCAGGTGGGTTTTGCTCGATGATCTACTTTTCAAGGTGGGTTTTGCTCGATGTTCTAGTTTTCCAGGTGGGTTTTGCTCGATGTTCTAGTTTTCCAGGTGGGTTTTGCTCGTTGTTCTACTTTTCCAGGTGGGTTTTGCTCGATGATCTACTTTTCCAGGTGGGTTTTGCTCGATGATCTACTTTTCCAGGTGGGTTTTGCTCGATGATCTACTTTTCAAGGTGGGTTTTGCTCGATGATCTACTTTTCAAGGTGGGTTTTGCTCGATGATCTACTTTTCCAGGTGGGTTTTGCTCGATGATCTACTTTTCAAGGTGGGTTTTGCTCGATTTCTACTTTTCAAGGTGGGTTTTGCTCGATGATCTACTTTTCAAGGTGGGTTTTGCTCGATTTCTACTTTTCAAGGTGGGTTTTGCTCGATGATCTAGTTTTCCAGGTGGGTTTTGCTCGATCATCTACTTTTCAAGGTGGGTTTTGCTCGATGTTCTACTTTTCCAGGTGGGTTTTGCTCGTTGTTCTACTTTTCCAGGTGGGTTTTGCTCGATGATCTACTTTTCCAGGTGGGTTTTGCTCGATGATCTATTTTTCAAGGTGGGTTTTGCTCGATTTCTACTTTTCAAGGTGGGTTTTGCTCGATGATCTACTTTTCAAGGTGGGTTTTGCTCGATGATCTACTTTTCCAGGTGGGTTTTGCTCGATTTCTACTTTTCAAGGTGGGTTTTGCTCGATGATCTACTTTTCAATGTGGGTTTTGCTCGATGATCTAGTTTTCCAGGTGGGTTTTGCTCGATCATCTACTTTTCAAGGTGGGTTTTGCTCGATCATCTACTTTTCCAGGTGGGTTTTGCTCGATGATCTATTTTTCAAGGTGGGTTTTGCTCGATTTCTACTTTTCAAGGTGGGTTTTGCTCGATGATCTACTTTTCAAGGTGGGTTTTGCTCGATGTTCTAGTTTTCCAGGTGGGTTTTGCTCGATGATCTACTTTTCCAGGTGGGTTTTGCTCGATGATCTACTTTTCCAGGTGGGTTTTGCTCGTTGTTCTACTTTTCAAGGTGGGTTTTGCTCGATGATCTACTTTTCCAGGTGGGTTTTGCTCGATGTTCTAGTTTTCCAGGTGGGTTTTGCTCGATGATCTACTTTTCCAGGTGGGTTTTGCTCGATGATCTACTTTTCAAGGTGGGTTTTGCTCGATGTTCTAGTTTTCCAGGTGGGTTTTGCTCGATCATCTACTTTTCCAGGTGGGTTTTGCTCGATCATCTACTTTTCCAGGTGGGTTTTGCTCGATCATCTACTTTTCCAGTTGGGTTTTGCTCGATGATCTACTTTTCAAGGTGGGTTTTGCTCGATTTCTACTTTTCAAGGTGGGTTTTGCTCGATGATCTACTTTTCCAGGTGGGTTTTGCTCGATGATTTACTTTTCCAGGTGGGTTTTGTTCGATGATCTACTTTTCCAGGTGGGTTTTGCTCGATGATCTACTTTTCAAGGTGGGTTTTGCTCGAAGATCTACTTTTCCAGGTGGGTTTTGCTCGATGATCTACTTTTCCAGGTGGGTTTTGCTCGTTGTTCTACTTTTCCAGGTGGGTTTTGCTCGATGTTCTAGTTTTCCAGGTGGGTTTTGCTCGTTGTTCTACTTTTCCAGGTGGGTTTTGCTCGATGATCTACTTTTCCAGGTGGGTTTTGCTCGATGATCTACTTTTCCAGGTGGGTTTTGCTCGTTGTTCTACTTTTCCAGGTGGGTTTGCTCGATGATCTACTTTTCCAGGTGGGTTTTGCTCGATGATCTATTTTTCAAGGTGGGTTTTGCTCGATTTCTACTTTTCAAGGTGGGTTTTGCTCGATGATCTACTTTTCAAGGTGGGTTTTGCTCGATGATCTACTTTTCCAGGTGGGTTTTGCTCGATTTCTACTTTTCAAGGTGGGTTTTGCTCGATGATCTACTTTTCAATGTGGGTTTTGCTCGATGATCTAGTTTTCCAGGTGGGTTTTGCTCGATCATCTACTTTTCAAGGTGGGTTTTGCTCGATGATCTACTTTTCCAGGTGGGTTTTGCTCGATGATCTATTTTTCAAGGTGGGTTTTGCTCGATTTCTACTTTTCAAGGTGGGTTTTGCTCGATGATCTACTTTTCAAGGTGGGTTTTGCTCGATGTTCTAGTTTTCCAGGTGGGTTTTGCTCGATGATCTACTTTTCCAGGTGGGTTTTGCTCGATGATCTACTTTTCCAGGTGGGTTTTGCTCGTTGTTCTACTTTTCAAGGTGGGTTTTGCTCGATGATCTACTTTTCCAGGTGGGTTTTGCTCGATGTTCTAGTTTTCCAGGTGGGTTTTGCTCGATGATCTACTTTTCCAGGTGGGTTTTGCTCGATGATCTACTTTTCAAGGTGGGTTTTGCTCGATGTTCTAGTTTTCCAGGTGGGTTTTGCTCGATGATCTACTTTCCAGGTGGGTTTTGCTCGATCATCTACTTTTCCAGGTGGGTTTTGCTCGATCATCTACTTTTCCAGTTGGGTTTTGCTCGATGATCTACTTTTCAAGGTGGGTTTTGCTCGATTTCTACTTTTCAAGGTGGGTTTTGCTCGATGATCTACTTTTCCAGGTGGGTTTTGCTCGATGATTTACTTTTCCAGGTGGGTTTTGTTCGATGATCTACTTTTCCAGGTGGGTTTTGCTCGATGATCTACTTTTCAAGGTGGGTTTTGCTCGAAGATCTACTTTTCCAGGTGGGTTTTGCTCGATGATCTACTTTTCCAGGTGGGTTTTGCTCGTTGTTCTACTTTTCCAGGTGGGTTTTGCTCGATGTTCTAGTTTTCCAGGTGGGTTTTGCTCGTTGTTCTACTTTTCCAGGTGGGTTTGCTCGATGATCTACTTTTCCAGGTGGGTTTTGCTCGATGATCTACTTTTCCAGGTGGGTTTGCTCGATGATCTACTTTTCAAGGTGGGTTTTGCTCGATGATCTACTTTTCAAGGTGGGTTTTGCTCGATGATCTACTTTTCCAGGTGGGTTTTGCTCGATGATCTACTTTTCAAGGTGGGTTTTGCTCGATTTCTACTTTTCAAGGTGGGTTTTGCTCGATGATCTACTTTTCAAGGTGGGTTTTGCTCGATTTCTACTTTTCAAGGTGGGTTTTGCTCGATGATCTAGTTTTCCAGGTGGGTTTGCTCGATCATCTACTTTCAAGGTGGGTTTTGCTCGATGTTCTACTTTTCCAGGTGGGTTTTGCTCGTTGTTCTACTTTTCCAGGTGGGTTTTGCTCGATGATCTACTTTTCCAGGTGGGTTTTGCTCGATGATCTATTTTTCAAGGTGGGTTTTGCTCGATTTCTACTTTTCAAGGTGGGTTTTGCTCGATGATCTACTTTTCAAGGTGGGTTTTGCTCGATGATCTACTTTTCCAGGTGGGTTTTGCTCGATTTCTACTTTTCAAGGTGGGTTTTGCTCGATGATCTACTTTTCAATGTGGGTTTTGCTCGATGATCTAGTTTTCCAGGTGGGTTTTGCTCGATCATCTACTTTTCAAGGTGGGTTTTGCTCGATGTTCTACTTTTCCAGGTGGGTTTTGCTCGTTGTTCTACTTTTCCAGGTGGGTTTTGCTCGATGATCTACTTTTCCAGGTGGGTTTTGCTCGATGATCTATTTTTAAAGGTGGGTTTTGCTCGATTTCTACTTTTCAAGGTGGGTTTTGCTCGATTTCTACTTTTCAAGGTGGGTTTTGCTCGATGATCTACTTTTCAAGGTGGGTTTTGCTCGATGTTCTAGTTTTCCAGGTGGGTTTTGCTCGATGATCTACTTTTCCAGGTGGGTTTTGCTCGATGATCTACTTTTCCAGGTGGGTTTTGCTCGTTGTTCTACTTTTCAAGGTGGGTTTTGCTCGATGATCTACTTTTCCAGGTGGGTTTTGCTCGATGTTCTAGTTTTCCAGGTGGGTTTTGCTCGATGATCTACTTTTCCAGGTGGGTTTTGCTCGATGATCTACTTTTCAAGGTGGGTTTTGCTCGATGTTCTAGTTTTCCAGGTGGGTTTTGCTCGATGATCTACTTTTCCAGGTGGGTTTTGCTCGATCATCTACTTTTCCAGGTGGGTTTTGCTCGATCATCTACTTTTCCAGTTGGGTTTTGCTCGATGATCTACTTTTCAAGGTGGGTTTTGCTCGATTTCTACTTTTCAAGGTGGGTTTTGCTCGATGATCTACTTTTCCAGGTGGGTTTTGCTCGATTATCTACTTTTCCAGGTGGGTTTTGCTCGATGATTTACTTTTCCAGGTGGGTTTTGTTCGATGATCTACTTTTCCAGGTGGGTTTTGCTCGATGATCTACTTTTCAAGGTGGGTTTTGCTCGAAGATCTACTTTTCCAGGTGGGTTTTGCTCGATGATCTACTTTTCCAGGTGGGTTTTGCTCGTTGTTCTACTTTTCCAGGTGGGTTTTGCTCGATGATCTACTTTTCCAGGTGGGTTTTGCTCGTTGTTCTACTTTTCCAGGTGGGTTTTGCTCTATCATCTACTTTTCAAGGTGGGTTTTGCTCGATTTCTACTTTTCAAGGTGGGTTTTGCTCGATGATCTAGTTTTCCAGGTGGGTTTTGCTCGATCATCTACTTTTCAAGGTGGGTTTTGCTCGATGTTCTACTTTTCCAGGTGGGTTTTGCTCGTTGTTCTACTTTTCCAGGTGGGTTTTGCTCGATGATCTACTTTTCCAGGTGGGTTTTGCTCGATGATCTATTTTTCAAGGTGGGTTTTGCTCGATTTCTACTTTTCAAGGTGGGTTTTGCTCGATGATCTACTTTTCAAGGTGGGTTTTGCTTGATGTTCTAGTTTTCCAGGTGGGTTTTGCTCGATGATCTACTTTTCCAGGTGGGTTTTGCTCGATGATCTACTTTTCCAGGTGGGTTTTGCTCGATGATCTACTTTTCAAGGTGGGTTTTGCTCGATGATCTAATTTTCCAGGTGGGTTTTGCTCGATGATCTAATTTTCCAGGTGGGTTTTGCTCGATGTTCTAGTTTTCCAGGTGGGTTTTGCTCGATGATCTACTTTTCCAGGTGGGTTTTGCTCGATGATCTACTTTTCAAGGTGGGTTTTGCTCGATGTTCTAGTTTTCCAGGTGGGTTTTGCTCGATCATCTACTTTTCCAGGTGGGTTTTGCTCGATCATCTACTTTTCCAGGTGGGTTTTGCTCGATGATCTACTTTTCAAGGTGGGTTTTGCTCGATTTCTACTTTTCAAGGTGGGTTTTGCTCGATGATCTACTTTTCCAGGTGGGTTTTGCTCGATGATCTACTTTTCCAGGTGGGTTTTGCTCGATGATTTACTTTTCCAGGTGGGTTTTGTTCGATGATCTACTTTTCCAGGTGGGTTTTGCTCGATGATCTACTTTTCAAGGTGGGTTTTGCTCGATGATCTACTTTTCCAGGTGGGTTTTGCTCGATGATCTACTTTTCCAGGTGGGTTTTGCTCGTTGTTCTACTTTTCCAGGTGGGTTTTGCTCGATGATCTACTTTTCCAGGTGGGTTTTGCTCGTTGTTCTACTTTTCAAGGTGGGTTTTGCTCGATGTTCTACTTTTCCAGGTGGGTTTTGCTCGATGTTCTACTTTTCCAGGTGGGTTTTGCTCGATGATTTACTTTTGATGATCTACAATGTAAAAATATTAACATAATAAAATAATATAATAACTTAGGAAATATTATATACAAGTATTATAGTGGGTTTTTTAGAATGTCATATATTCTACAAGTAGTATAGTGCGGTTTTTCAGCATGTCATATTTTCTACAAGTATTATAGTGGGTTTTTCAGAATGTCATATTTTCTACAAGTATTATAGTGCGGTTTTTCAGCATGTCATATTTTCTACAAGTATTATAGTGGGTTTTTCAGAATGTCATATTTTCTACAAGTATTATAGTGGGTTTTCAGAATGTCATATTTTCTACAAGTATTATAGTGCGGTTTTTCAGAATGTCATATTTTCTACAAGTATTATTGTGCGGTTTTTCAGAATGTCATATTTTCTACAAGTATTATTGTGCGGTTTTTCAGCATGTCATATTTTCTACAAGTATTATAGTGGGTTTTTCAGAATGTCATATTTTCTACAAGTATTATAGTGGGTTTTTCAGAATGTCATATTTTCTACAAGTATTATAGTGGGTTTTTCAGAATGTCATATTTTCTACAAGTATTATAGTGGGTTTTTCAGAATGTCATATTTTCTACAAGTATTATAGTGCGGTTTTTCAGAATGTCATATTTTCTACAAGTATTATTGTGCGGTTTTTCAGAATGTCATATTTTCTACAAGTATTATTGTGCGGTTTTTCAGCATGTCATATTTTCTACAAGTATTATAGTGGGTTTTTCAGAATGTCATATTTTCTACAAGTATTATAGTGGGTTTTTCAGAATGTCATATTTTCTACAAGTATTATAGTGGGTTTTTCAGAATGTCATATTTTCTACAAGTATTATAGTGCGGTTTTTCAGCATGTCACATTTTCTACAAGTATTATAGTGGGGTTTTCAGCATGTGATATTATCTACAAGTAGTATAGTGGGTTTCTCAGCATGTCATATTTTCTACAAGTGGTATAGTGGGTTTTTCAGCATGTCATATTATCTTCAAGTGGTATAGTGTGTTTTTCAGCATGTCATATTGTCTACAAGTAGTATAGTGGGTTTTTCAGCATGTCATATTATCTACAAGTAGTATAGTGGGTTTTTCAGCATGTCATATTTTTTACAAGTATTATAGTGGGTTTTTTTAAGAATATCGAGTAATATTAAATAAGATTTCTTGTCTGTTTTTTAGATTTCTTTAAGTGAAGCCACACTGGGCTATTTGCTTATGTCCACAGTTAAAAATCTACCCATTTCTTTAAGTAAAGCCTCACTGGGCTATCTGCTTATGTCCACAGTTAAAAATCTACCCATTTCTTTAAGTAAAGCTTCACTGGGCTATCTGCTTATGTACACAGTTAAAAATCTACCCATTTCTTTAAGTGAAGACACACTGGGCTATCTGCTTATGTCCACAGTTAAAAATCTACCCATTTCTTTAAGTAAAGCCACACTGGGCTATCTGCTTGTGTACACTGTTAGAACTCTACCCATTTCTTTAAGTAAAGCCACACTGGGCTATCTGCTTGTGTCCACAGTTAGAAATCTACCCCTATATTCCATATTTGTAATTCCCTGGACTTAGCAGCGGGGGACGACCACACAAGTATTTCCTTCTCGTAGACGCCTCTAATTTTTCACCGCTAGACTAAAGACAGACATCCAGTCTGTTTGTTTGTTTTATTAAGCACAGGACTTTTTATCCAGCCCATCACAGGTATCGAAACTCGGAATTTAGCGTTTCAAGTCTTTAAGCTGACCGCTGACTCCAGTATATCAGCAGCAAGACTGGAAACTCACTTGCTAACAGTAGAAAAAAAACTTACCATTTAGTCACTGGAGGGCGCAGTTTGTCAACAGAAATCACTATCAACTCGAATTACTCTCTTTTGACAATATTTGAGTTTGACTGTCTCACTTATAACACCCCCATCTTGTTGTTAAGTCGATGTTTCACGAATATCCGAATTCTTTGTTCAGACACGCTTTCCACTTAAGCTACTCTCAACCTATATCACATCTAAATGTTTGCAAGAGATCCAAACAGTAAGAAACATATGTCTAAAGTGTTTTAGATTCGTATTTAGTGCGTTGATGGGTCCAAACATTTCAAACTTAACCAATCAACGTAGTATTATAGCCAGCAGTGTATTAGTTGCTGTGAATTCTAGATCCTAAAAGTAAATAAACAGTTGGCCACTCTGAACTAGGTACACAGTGGACACGACAGCGAACGATGACGTCACGAGGTCCGAATTGATAATCTATTCAACCAGTAGAACAGATTCTGGGATCTACATGTGTCAGGCAAGAAATAATTGGGGCAGTGATGATCGAAACCTTCAACTAAAGGTCTTAGGTAAGGACTGTTTGTTGAAAAACTTAGAATTTAAAGTTTTGAAGAATGTAATTTTCATTTGTTTAGAGTTCTCCATTAGTATCAACAAACTAAATAGTGAAATCGAACTAAATATAAGACTCAGAGTTTTTAACCCTGAAATACAGCACTAGGTAGGCTTCACGGTTTACGAGTTCAACCAACTATTTTTCTTTAAAAGTTGAATTACAGTTGAAAATTTCGGTTATAAGAACTTAAAGAAAATTCAGTAATGGCTGACGTAAAACAAGAAGGGCTGTTCTTAAAGGTCAAAGATCAAAACCAGATAACCTTAAAGACACTGTTAAATCTTTAAGATAAGGAAGCAGTTGTTAAACCTAAAGCAAACGAATAGCTATCGTTTCATGTAAGTAATATTCTATTTTTTCCTTAGGGCCCGGCATGGCCAAGCGTGTTAAGGCGTGCGACTCGTAATCCGAGGGTCGCGGGTTTGCATCCCCGTCGCGCCAAACATGCTCGCCCTTTCAGCCGCGGGGGCGTTATAATGTGACGGTGAATCCCACTATTCGTTGGTAAAAGAGTAGCCCAAGAGTTGGCGGTGGGTGGTGATGACTAGCTGCCTTCCGTCTAGTCTTACACTGCTAAATTAGGGAGGGCTAGCACTGATAGCCCTCAAGTAGCTTTGTGCGAAATTCACAAACAAACAAACTTTTACCCAGGAATAGGGGGATTGACCGTCACATTATAATGCCCCCACGGCTGAAGGGGCGAGAATGTTTAGTGCCACCGGAATTCGAACCCGCGACCCTCGGATTACGAGTCGAACTCCTTAACACGCTTGGCCATGCCGGGCTACAGTCTGACATAGTAACGAAAAACAACCACAACTACTTTGCTGCCATCTAGTGGTAGGGTTGTTACACCTTAATTTGATGAACGTGTTTTGGAAAAAATAATTTTGAGATGAAATAAATACCAATGCTTAGATATGATATGTCTGTACAATATCCATTAACATTTAAAGTGAATGTGTTATAGATACAATGTAAAAATATCTGGAAGTATTTCTTTTGCACCATTCACGAAATATTAGTTAACAGCAGGTGGCGCTATACAGGTATGGCTTTACATAAAATAATATTTCTAATCATATTTTGTAATGCAAAATTATATCGAATTTTTTAGGTATTCCTGATTCACCTCGAAAAATAGAAATCACAAAGGTCGAATCTCGTAGCGTCTCGTTATCCTGGTCTGAACCCTTTGACGGGAATAGAAAACTAAATAAATATATAGTCCACTACAAACAAGGTAAGCTGATTCAAACAACAGCTTCAATTCAACACATATATTTGTGTAAAAACTGCACAAGAGAAGCCTAGTTTATTGTCTTAAAGTGAAAGCACATGTAAGAGAAATTTTCGCTACAAACATTAGAGTGTTGCGTATAAATAACATTTAGAATACAATATTACAGCCATTTCTACAATATGTTACATACTACGTTATCTCCGTCTTTAGGTCTTCAGTACGTTACATACTACGTTATCTCCGTCTTTAGGTCTTCAGTACGTTACATACTACGTTATCTCCGTCTTTAGGTCTTCACTACGTTACATACTACGTTATCTCCGTCTTTAGGTCTTCACTACGTTACATACTACGTTATCTCCGTCTTTAGGTCTTCACTACGTTACATACTACGTTATCTCCGTCTTTAGGTCTTCACTACGTTACATACTACGTTATCTCCGTCTTTAGGTCTTCACTACGTTACATACTACGTTATCTCCGTCTTTAGGTCTTCACTACGTTACATACTACGTTATCTCCGTCTTTAGGTCTTCAGTACGTTACGTACTACGTTATCTCCGTCTTTAGATCTTCAGTACGTTACATACTACGTTATCTCCATCTTTTGGTCTTCAGTACGTTACATACTACGTTATCTCCGTCTTTAGGTCTTCAGTACGTTACATTCTACGTTATCTCCGTCTTTAGGTCTTCAGTACGTTACATTCTACGTTATCTCCGTCTTTAGGTCTTCAGTACGTTACATTCTACGTTATCTCCGTCTTTAGGTCTTCAGTACGTTACATTCTACGTTATCTCCATCTTTAGGTCTTCAGTAAGTTACATTCTACGTTATCTCCGTCTTTTAATTTCTATACTCGTCCAACTCGTGCAGAAATTAATTAGCTAAGAAAGAAGCTGCTGGAGTAATACAAATGATACAATGGTCCCCATACAGCTTTGATCTGAACCCAATTTACCAGATCTGGGATTTGATACATCAAAAACTTGACAAATCACGGCCCGGCATGGCCAGATGGGTTAAGGCGTTCGACTCATAACCTGAGGATCGCGGGTTCGAATTCCCGTCACACCAAACATGCTCGTCCTTTTAGCCGTGGGGGCGTTATAACGCTACGATCAATCCCACTATTTGTTGGTAAAAGAGTAGCCCAAGAGTTGACGGTGGGTAATGATGACAAGCTGCTTTCCCTCTATTCTTACATTACCAAATTAGGGAAAGCCAGTGCAGATAGCCCTCGCGTAACTTTGCGCAAAATTCAAAACAAACAAACCTGACAAATCAAAATTTGCTTCTGAAGATAATGTATGGAAGTATATTGGAGACACTTGGAGTAAAATCACAAAAGACACTTTGATTAAATATGTTAAAACAATGTTTGAAATACTTTCTGTATTTATTACAGTAAATGGGACATAAAAAATATTAACTGTTTGATGAACTCAAATTTTTCACTAAGTTTATGTTGTAATAAACACGAAGATTAATCAATTTTTGTTTATGTTTCATCTATGATTTATCTTCTATTGTTCTTGGAAAGTAACCTGAAATACAATGTATGTCCTTACACTTTTACACAGTAATATAACTTGTAAGCTTTTTGTTTCAGAGAAAACGTTATTTAGGTATTATAGGAGTAAACTTTACGTTTTTATTGTTAAGTTTATAATACCTAATTTTAAAATAACGGAGCTATTATGAACACTTAACGTTAATTAGGTTGTAATCTCATTTTCAAAGGGGATTATATTTAAACAAATACTGCGTAAAATAAAGTCCTCAGATTGCGAATCGAACGCCCTAATCTCCAAACATATCCAGGCTTGGTTATACCAGGCCTCCAACTTTAGTAATTCATGGATCTAATATTTAGTTTTCAGGTATCTATCCAAGAAGACGGCTGCTGTTGTGACGTAAATACTGAATATATTACTCACCATATTACAGATTTAAATACTGACCGCCAGGTGGATGAACTTATTTTGGAGCCAGATCAAAGGGAAGTTACCATCCGAGATTTACAGCCGATGACTCGCTATCATTTCACTTTATTTGCTGAAAATGACATTGGGCGGAGTCTACCAAGTGACGTCATACCTATCACGACAGATGGAGAAGGTAAGATAATCGTTACTTTGACAAGTAAGCGAAACATACTACATGTAAACTATTCAGTGTGTTTTCACTTTTGCTCTTTATAATCAAACACAAACACATAAAGTATGAATTAAAAAGTTTAAATAACATTATTAATGTGTTTACATGTTAAAAAACAAAGTCCCTCTTTCTTACAGTTCCTCAAGACCCACCACAAGACGTCGAGGTCATGGCAACAACGTCCCATACCCTACGAGTGTCATGGAAGGTAATGAATCTATTGTAAATCACGTACGATTAAGGGTCAAGAGAGAAAGCGGTTTCACTCCATTAACCATGTAAATGTTTTATTCGTATTTAGTATATACATTATTTTGCGTAATTTTCAGGGCCCTGTCATAATAACTTAAATATTAATTTAAGTGATTTAAATACGGTTTATGATCTTAACATTAATTTCAAATTGAATTATTTATTAGTTTCATGGTTTCATTGTTTGTCAAAATAATGGGCTTAATCTTCTTAATATTATATAAAGTAGTAGTATTCAATAAATAGGTTAAATAATATGAGTGACAAGCTAAATATTCGTCCACAATAGGTGTCTGTAATTTCTGGGCGATAAATTAAAAAATAAACAAACAGCACGCAGTCCATTTGTTCTGAAAATAACTCATTTTTATTCGAATTTGTTAAATGTATGTACAACAAATTACTTACACTTTAGTTATTATAGGCGCGTCATATACACTATTTACAGATCTCTTCTTTTTGTCAAAAATCCACTTAAGCCTATCAAATTGTTTCAGAATTTTAGTTGACAAGGCAAACTACCTTCCTCTATTTCTATTGCAGTAATATTTCGTGTATAATTCACATACAGTTATAGTGTGAGTTACCACAGTCGTATACTGCTCTTCCAGTAATCGTCTGTTCCTTTTGTCAAGATGCATTCAAGCTGGTTCAGTTACTTTGGGACTGAATAAATTATACTTGTCATCTGCTCTAAAACTCTTAGTTACCCTCTAACATGTACTTATTTAGGCCTACCTTAACTGTTAGGCCTTTCACATCTACAGCAGTTAACTTTACGTATAAACTTATTTGGCCAAAATTCTACTTCCAGTGACTTTACTTTGTCGTCTCCTCTGTCTGTCTGCTGTACTCGTTTGTCTTATATCATTTATATATTTATCACATAATCATCTGCTCGCTTTCTATATATGAATAAATTCATGACATCAGTATATTTTACGCGACGTTCAATAGCCTCGACACCAAATAATTATAAACACAAATGCCAAAAAATCGTCTGCTGTTAACTCTTTTATTACAGAAATAAACTTAAACCATCACGAAATATTAATCCACAAACTACATAATTAATACCACCTATACTAAACAGTCTTTCACATCTGACAATGTTCTTTGGGATCCATGAATAATGACGTGTATCTTATCTGTCAAAGGCTCCTGCTTTGAGAACCGAGAAAACCAAGCTTCAGGGTTATTATGTCGGTCATCGAATATACGGCTCAGACGAGTCCTACATTTACAAGACTGTAAGAAAGGACAACAATGTAGTGGAGCTGAGTGGATTGCTTCCTGGAAGGACTTATGAAGTCGTTGTTCAACCTTTTAATAGGAAAGGAGCTGGATCTGTTAGCAAGGAGGTCATTGTACAGACACTTGAATTTGGTAAATTACTTCGGCAGAACCTTTAGTGGTTTCAGACTACTACTATATAATAACAGTATAGAAAATATTCATGTTTTATGGTTCGGTAAGGTGTCCTAAGTGTTGTCTTCAAGCTCATATCGGAGTTTTGTAAGGTGTCTTTAGTGTTCTCATTGTAAAATCACTGGTGGTTGGAGTTTTTATGTTGTCATAATAACAATCTTGGTTTTGGTAAGATGTTAATGGCGTTGTCATCATACGGACCTTGGTATCTGGTAAGTTGTTAATGATGTTGCATCATATGAACCCTGTGGTTGATAAGTAATTAATCATGTTGCCATCATATAAACCCTGGTGATTGGTAAGTTGTTAATAATGTTGTCATCATATGGACCCTGTGGTTGGTAAGTTGTTAATGGTGTTGTCATCCTACAGACCCTGGTGTTTGGTAAGTTGTTAATGGTGTTGTCAACATACGGACCTTGGTATCTGGTAAGTTGTTAATAATGTTGTCATCATATGGACCCTGTGGTTGATAAGTAATTAATCATGTTGCCATCATATAAACCCTGGTGATTGGTAAGTTGTTAATAATGTTGTCATCATATCGACCCTGTGGTTGGTAAGTTGTTAATGGTGTTGTCATCATACAGACCCTGGTATTTGGTAAGTTGTTAATGGTGTTGTCATCATACAGACCCTGGTGTTTGGTAAGTTGTTAATGGTGTTGTCAACATACGGACCTTGGTATCTGGTAAGTTGTTAATATTGTTGTCATCATATGGACCCTGTGGTTTGGTAAGTTGTTAATAATGTCGTCATCATATGGACCCTGGTGTTTGGTAAGTTGTTAATGGTGTTGTCAACATACGGACCCTGATGTTTGGTAAGTTGTTAATGGTGTTGTCAACATACAGACCCTGGTGTTTGGTAAGTTGTTAATAATGTCGTCATCATATGGACCCTGGTGTTTGGTAAGTTGTTAATAATGTCGTCATCATATGGACCCTGGTGTTTGGTAAGTTGTTAATGGTGTTGTCAACATACGGACCCTGGTGTTTGGTAAGTTGCTAATAATGTCGTCATCATATGGACCCTGGTGTTTGGTAAGTTGTTAATGGTGTTGTCAACATACAGACCCTGGTGTTTGGTAAGTTGTTAATGGTGTTGTCATTATACAGACCCTGGTGTTTGGTAAGTTGTTAATGGTGTTGTCAACATACAGACCCTGGTGTTTGGTAAGTTGTTAATAGTGTTGTCATTTTACAGACCCTGGTGTTTGGTAAGTTGTTAATGGTGTTGTCATTATACAGACCCTGGTGTTTGGTAAGTTGTTAATAGTGTTGTCATTTTACAGACTTTGGTGTTTGGTAAGTTGTTAATGGTGTTGTCATTATACAGACCCTGGTGTTTGGTAAGTTGTTAATGGTGTTGTCATTATACAGACCCTGGTGTTTGGTAAGTTGTTAATGGTGTTTTCATCATACAGACCCTGGTGTTTGGTAAGTTGTTAATGGTGTTGTCATCATACAGACCCTGGTGTTTGGTAAGTTGTTAATGGTGTTTTCATCATACAGACCCTGGTGTTTGGTAAGTTGTTAATGGTGTTGTCATCATACAGACCCTGGTGTTTGGTAAGTTGTTAATGGTGTTGTCATCATACAGACCCTGGTGTTTGGTAAGTTGTTAATGGTGTTGTCAACATACAGACCCTGGTGTTTGGTAAGTTGTTAATGGTGTTGTCATCATACAGACCCTGGTGTTTGGTAAGTTGTTAATGGTGTTGTCATCATACAGACCCTGGTGTTTGGTAAGTTGTTAATGGTGTTGTCATTATACAGACCCTGGTGTTTGGTAAGTTGTTAATGGTGTTGTCATTATACAGACCCTGGTGTTTGGTAAGTTGTTGATGGTGTTGTCATTATACAGACCCTGGTGTTTGGTAAGTTGTTAATGGTGTTGTCATTATACAGACCCTGGTGTTTGGTAAGTTGTTAATGGTGTTGTCATTATACAGACCCTGGTGTTTGGTAAGTTGTTAATGGTGTTGTCATTATACAGACCCTGGTGTTTGGTAAGTTGTTAATGGTGTTGTCATTATACAGACCCTGGTGTTTGGTAAGTTTTTAATGGTGTTGTCATTTTACAGACCCTGGTGTTTGGTAAGTTGTTAATGGTGTTGTCATCATACAGACCCTGGTGTTTGGTAAGTTGTTAATGGTGTTGTCATTATACAGACCCTGGTGTTTGGTAAGTTGTTAATGGTGTTGTCATTATACAGACCCTGGTGTTTGGTAAGTTGTTAATGGTGTTGTCATTATACAGACCCTGGTGTTTGGTAAGTTGTTAATGGTGTTGTCATTATACAGACCCTGGTGTTTGGTAAGTTGTTAATGGTGTTGTCATTATACAGACCCTGGTGTTTGGTAAGTTGTTAATGGTGTTGTCATTATACAGACCCTGGTGTTTGGTAAGTTGTTAATGGTGTTGTCATTTTACAGACCCTGGTGTTTGGTAAGTTGTTAATGGTGTTGTCATTTTACAGACCCTGGTGTTTGGTAAGTTGTTAATGGTGTTGTCATCATACAGACCCTGGTGTTTGGTAAGTTGTTAATGGTGTTGTCATTATACAGACCCTGGTGTTTGGTAAGTTGTTAATGGTGTTGTCATTATACAGACCCTGGTGTTTGGTAAGTTGTTAATGGTGTTGTCATTATACAGACCCTGGTGTTTGGTAAGTTGTTAATGGTGTTGTCATTTTACAGACCCTGGTGTTTGGTAAGTTGTTAATGGTGTTGTCATCATACAGACCCTGGTGTTTGGTAAGTTGTTAATGGTGTTGTCATTATACAGACCCTGGTGTTTGGTAAGTTGTTAATGGTGTTGTCATCATACAGACCCTGGTGTTTGGTAAGTTGTTAATGGTGTTGTCATTATACAGACCCTGGTGTTTGGTAAGTTGTTAATGGTGTTGTTATCATACAGACCCTGGTGTTTGGTAAGTTGTTAATGGTGTTGTCAACATACAGACCCTGGTGTTTGGTAAGTTGTTAATGGTGTTGTCATCATACAGACCCTGGTGTTTGGTAAGTTGTTAATGGTGTTGTCAACATACAGACCCTGGTGTTTGGTAAGTTGTTAATGGTGTTCTCAACATACGGACCCTGGTGTTTGGTAAGTTGTTAATAATGTTGTCATGATATGGACCCTGGTGTTTGGTAAGTTGTTAATGGTGTTGTCATCATACAGACCCTGGTGTTTGGTAAGTTGTTAATGGTGTTGTCATTATACAGACCCTGGTGTTTGGTAAGTTGTTAATGGTGTTGTCATCATACAGACCCTGGTGTTTGGTAAGTTGTTAATGGTGTTGTCAACATACAGACCCTGGTGTTTGGTAAGTTGTTAATGGTGTTGTCATCATATAGACCCTGGTGTTTGGTAAGTTGTTAATTGTGTTGTCAACATACAGACCCTGGTGTTTGGTAAGTTGTTAATGGTGTTGTCAACATACAGACCCTGGTGTTTGGTAAGTTGTTAATGGTGTTGTCATGATATGGACCCTGGTGTTTGGTAAGTTGTTAATGGTGTTGTCAACATACAGACCCTGGTGTTTGGTAAGTTGTTAATGGTGTTGTCATCATACAGACCCTGGTGTTTGGTAAGTTGTTAATGGTGTTGTCATCATACAGACCCTGGTGTTTGGTAAGTTGTTAATGGTGTTGTCATCATACAGACCCTGGTGTTTGGTAAGTTGTTAATGGTGTTGTCATCATACAGACCCTGGTGTTTGGTAAGTTGTTAATGGTGTTGTCATCATACAGACCCTGGTGTTTGGTAAGTTGTTAATGGTGTTGTCATTTTACAGACCCTGGTGTTTGGTAAGTTGTTAATGGTGTTGTCATCATACAGACCCTGGTGTTTGGTAAGTTGTTAATGGTGTTGTCATCATACAGACCCTGGTGTTTGGTAAGTTGTTAATGGTGTTGTCATTATACAGACCCTGGTGTTTGGTAAGTTGTTAATGGTGTTGTCATTATACAGACCCTGGTGCTTGGTAAGTTGTTAATGGTGTTGTCATTATACAGACCCTGGTGTTTGGTAAGTTGTTAATGGTGTTGTCATTATACAGACCCTGGTGTTTGGTAAGTTGTTAATGGTGTTGTCATTATACAGACCCTGGTGTTTGGTAAGTTGTTAATGGTGTTGTCATTATACAGACCCTGGTGTTTGGTAAGTTGTTAATGGTGTTGTCATTATACAGACCCTGGTGTTTGGTAAGTTGTTAATGGTGTTGTCATCATACAGACCCTGGTGTTTGGTAAGTTGTTAATGGTGTTGTCATTATACAGACCCTGGTGTTTGGTAAGTTGTTAATGGTGTTGTCATTATACAGACCCTGGTGTTTGGTAAGTTGTTAATGGTGTTGTCATTATACAGACCCTGGTGTTTGGTAAGTTGTTAATGGTGTTGTCATTATACAGACCCTGGTGTTTGGTAAGTTGTTAATGGTGTTGTCATTATACAGACCCTGGTGTTTGGTAAGTTGTTAATGGTGTTGTCATTATACAGACCCTGTTGTTTGGTAAGTTGTTAATGGTGTTGTCATTATACAGACCCTGGTGTTTGGTAAGTTGTTAATGGTGTTGTCATCATACAGACCCTGGTGTTTGGTAAGTTGTTAATGGTGTTGTCATTTTACAGACCCTGGTGTTTGGTAAGTTGTTAATGGTGTTGTCATCATACAGACCCTGGTGTTTGGTAAGTTGTTAATGGTGTTGTCATTATACAGACCCTGGTGTTTGGTAAGTTGTTAATGGTGTTGTCATTATACAGACCCTGGTGTTTGGTAAGTTGTTAATGGTGTTGTCATTATACAGACCCTGGTGTTTGGTAAGTTGTTAATGGTGTTGTCATTATACAGACCCTGGTGTTTGGTAAGTTGTTAATGGTGTTGTCATTATACAGACCCTGGTGTTTGGTAAGTTGTTAATGGTGTTGTCATTATACAGACCCTGGTGTTTGGTAAGTTGTTAATGGTGTTGTCATTTTACAGACCCTGGTGTTTGGTAAGTTGTTAATGGTGTTGTCATCATACAGACCCTGGTGTTTGGTAAGTTGTTAATGGTGTTGTCATTATACAGACCCTGGTGTTTGGTAAGTTGTTAATGGTGTTGTCATTATACAGACCCTGGTGTTTGGTAAGTTGTTAATGGTGTTGTCATATACAGACCCTGGTGTTTGGTAAGTTGTTAATGGTGTTGTCATCATACAGACCCTGGTGTTTGGTAAGTTGTTAATGGTGTTGTCATTATACAGACCCTGGTGTTTGGTAAGTTGTTAATGGTGTTGTCATTATACAGACCCTGGTGTTTGGTAAGTTGTTAATGGTGTTGTCATTTTACAGACCCTGGTGTTTGGTAAGTTGTTAATGGTGTTGTCATTTTACAGACCCTGGTGTTTGGTAAGTTGTTAATGGTGTTGTCATCATACAGACCCTGGTGTTTGGTAAGTTGTTAATGGTGTTGTCAACATACGGACCCTGGTGTTTGGTAAGTTGTTAATAATGTTGTCATCATACAGACCCTGGTGTTTGGTAAGTTGTTAATGGTGTTGTCATTATACAGACCCTGGTGTTTGGTAAGTTGTTAATGGTGTTGTCATTATACAGACCCTGGTGTTTGGTAAGTTGTTAATGGTGTTGTCATTATACAGACCCTGGTGTTTGGTAAGTTGTTAATGGTGTTGTCATTATACAGACCCTGGTGTTTGGTAAGTTGTTAATGGTGTTGTCATTATACAGACCCTGGTGTTTGGTAAGTTGTTAATGGTGTTGTCATTATACAGACCCTGGTGTTTGGTAAGTTGTTAATGGTGTTGTCATTTTACAGACCCTGGTGTTTGGTAAGTTGTTAATGGTGTTGTCATCATACAGACCCTGGTGTTTGGTAAGTTGTTAATGGTGTTGTCATCATACAGACCCTGGTGTTTGGTAAGTTGTTAATGGTGTTGTCATCATACAGACCCTGGTGTTTGGTAAGTTGTTAATGGTGTTGTCATCATACAGACCCTGGTGTTTGGTAAGTTGTTAATGGTGTTGTCATTATACAGACCCTGGTGTTTGGTAAGTTGTTAATGGTGTTGTCATTATACAGACCCTGGTGTTTGGTAAGTTGTTAATGGTGTTGTCATTATACAGACCCTGGTGTTTGGTAAGTTGTTAATGGTGTTGTCATTTTACAGACCCTGGTGTTTGGTAAGTTGTTAATGGTGTTGTCATTATACAGACCCTGGTGTTTGGTAAGTTGTTAATGGTGTTGTCATTTGGTAAGTTGTTAATGGTGTTGTCATACAGACCCTGGTGTTTGGTAAGTTGTTAATGGTGTTGTCATTATACAGACCCTGGTGTTTGGTAAGTTGTTAATGGTGTTGTCATCATACAGACCCTGGTGTTTGGTAAGTTGTTAATGGTGTTGTCATTATACAGACCCTGGTGTTTGGTAAGTTGTTAATGGTGTTGTCATCATACAGACCCTGGTGTTTGGTAAGTTGTTAATGGTGTTGTCATTATACAGACCCTGGTGTTTGGTAAGTTGTTAATGGTGTTGTCATCATAATGGTGTTTGGTAAGTTGTTAATGGTGTTGTCATCATACAGACCCTGGTGTTTGGTAAGTTGTTAATGGTGTTGTCATCATATAGACCCTGGTGTTTGGTAGACCCTGGTGCTTGGTAAGTTGTTAATAATGTTGTCATCATACAGACCCTGGTGTTTGGTAAGTTGTTAATGGTGTTGTCATTATACAGAACCTGGTGTTTGGTAAGTTGTTAATGGTGTTGTCATCATACAGACCCTGGTGTTTGGTAAGTTGTTAATGGTGTTGTCATCATACAGACCCTGGTGTTTGGTAAGTTGTTAATGGTGTTGTCATTATACAGACCCTGGTGTTTGGTAAGTTGTTAATGGTGTTGTCATCATACAGACCCTGGTGTTTGGTAAGTTGTTAATGGTGTTGTCATCATACAGACCCTGGTGTTTGGTAAGTTGTTAATGGTGTTGTCATCATACAGACCCTGGTGTTTGGTAAGTTGTTAATGGTGTTGTCATTATACAGACCCTGGTGTTTGGTAAGTTGTTAATGGTGTTGTCATCATACAGACCCTGGTGTTTGGTAAGTTGTTAATGGTGTTGTCATCATACAGACCCTGGTGTTTGGTAAGTTGTTAATGGTGTTGTCAACATACAGACCCTGGTGTTTGGTAAGTTGTTAATGGTGTTGTCATCATACAGACCCTGGTGTTTGGTAAGTTGTTAATGGTGTTGTCATCATACAGACCCTGGTGTTTGGTAAGTTGTTAATGGTGTTGTCAACATACAGACCCTGGTGTTTGGTAAGTTGTTAATGGTGTTGTCAACATACAGACCCTGGTGTTTGGTAAGTTGTTAATGGTGTTGTCATCATACAGACCCTGGTGTTTGGTAAGTTGTTAATGGTGTTGTCATCATACAGACCCTGGTGTTTGGTAAGTTGTTAATGGTGTTGTCATCATATGGACCCTGGTGTTTGGTAAGTTGTTAATGGTGTTGTCATCATACAGACCCTGGTGTTTGGTAAGTTGTTAATAATGTTGTCATCATACAGACCCTGGTGTTTGGTAAGTTGTTAATGGTGTTGTCATCATACAGACCCTGGTGTTTGGTAAGTTGTTAATGGTGTTGTCATCATACAGACCCTGGTGTTTGGTAAGTTGTTAATGGTGTTGTCATTATACAGACCCTGGTGTTTGGTAAGTTGTTAATGGTGTTGTCATTATACAGACCCTGGTGTTTGGTAAGTTGTTAATGGTGTTGTCATTATACAGACCCTGGTGTTTGGTAAGTTGTTAATGGTGTTGTCATTATACAGACCCTGGTGTTTGGTAAGTTGTTAATGGTGTTGTCATTATACAGACCCTGGTGTTTGGTAAGTTGTTAATGGTGTTGTCATCATACAGACCCTGGTGTTTGGTAAGTTGTTAATGGTGTTGTCATCATACAGACCCTGGTGTTTGGTAAGTTGTTAATGGTGTTGTCATCATACAGACCCTGGTGTTTGGTAAGTTGTTAATGGTGTTGTCATCATACAGACCCTGGTGTTTGGTAAGTTGTTAATGGTGTTGTCATCATACAGACCCTGGTGTTTGGTAAGTTGTTAATGGTGTTGTCATCATACAGACCCTGGTGTTTGGTAAGTTGTTAATGGTGTTGTCATCATACAGACCCTGGTGTTTGGTAAGTTGTTAATGGTGTTGTCATTATACAGACCCTGGTGTTTGGTAAGTTGTTAATGGTGTTGTCATCATACAGACCCTGGTGTTTGGTAAGTTGTTAATGGTGTTGTCATTATACAGACCCTGGTGTTTGGTAAGTTGTTAATGGTGTTGTCATTATACAGACCCTGGTGTTTGGTAAGTTGTTAATGGTGTTGTCATTATACAGACCCTGGTGTTTGGTAAGTTGTTAATGGTGTTGTCATTATACAGACCCTGGTGTTTGGTAAGTTGTTAATGGTGTTGTCATTATACAGACCCTGGTGTTTGGTAAGTTGTTAATGGTGTTGTCATTATACAGACCCTGGTGTTTGGTAAGTTGTTAATGGTGTTGTCATTATACAGACCCTGGTGTTTGGTAAGTTGTTAATGGTGTTGTCATTATACAGACCCTGGTGTTTGGTAAGTTGTTAATGGTGTTGTCATTATACAGACCCTGGTGTTTGGTAAGTTGTTAATGGTGTTGTCATTATACAGACCCTGGTGTTTGGTAAGTTGTTAATGGTGTTGTCATTATACAGACCCTGGTGTTTGGTAAGTTGTTAATGGTGTTGTCATTATACAGACCCTGGTGTTTGGTAAGTTGTTAATGGTGTTGTCATTATACAGACCCTGGTGTTTGGTAAGTTGTTAATGGTGTTGTCATTTACAGACCCTGGTGTTTGGTAAGTTGTTAATGGTGTTGTCATCATATACAGACCCTGGTGTTTGGTAAGTTGTTAATGGTGTTGTCATCATACAGACCCTGGTGTTTGGTAAGTTGTTAATGGTGTTGTCATTATACAGACCCTGGTGTTTGGTAAGTTGTTAATGGTGTTGTCATCATACAGACCCTGGTGTTTGGTAAGTTGTTAATGGTGTTGTCATTATACAGACCCTGGTGTTTGGTAAGTTGTTAATGGTGTTGTCATTATACAGACCCTGGTGTTTGGTAAGTTGTTAATGGTGTTGTCATTTTACAGACCCTGGTGTTTGGTAAGTTGTTAATGGTGTTGTCATTATACAGACCCTGGTGTTTGGTAAGTTGTTAATGGTGTTGTCATTATACAGACCCTGGTGTTTGGTAAGTTGTTAATGGTGTTGTCATTATACAGACCCTGGTGTTTGGTAAGTTGTTAATGGTGTTGTCATCATACAGACCCTGGTGTTTGGTAAGTTGTTAATGGTGTTGTCATCATACAGACCCTGGTGTTTGGTAAGTTGTTAATGGTGTTGTCATCATACAGACCCTGGTGTTTGGTAAGTTGTTAATGGTGTTGTCATCATACAGACCCTGGTGTTTGGTAAGTTGTTAATGGTGTTGTCATCATACAGACCCTGGTGTTTGGTAAGTTGTTAATGGTGTTGTCATCATACAGACCCTGGTGTTTGGTAAGTTGTTAATGGTGTTGTCAACATACAGACCCTGGTGTTTGGTAAGTTGTTAATGGTGTTGTCATCATATGGACCCTGGTGTTTGGTAAGTTGTTAATGGTGTTGTCATCATACAGACCCTGGTGTTTGGTAAGTTGTTAATGGTGTTGTCATCATACAGACCCTGGTGTTTGGTCATTGTTATATTATACAGACCCTGGTGTTTGGTAAGTTGTTAATGGTGTTGTCATCATACAGACCCTGGTGTTTGGTAAGTTGTTAATGGTGTTGTCATTATACAGACCCTGGTGTTTGGTAAGTTGTTAATGGTGTTGTCATCATACAGACCCTGGTGTTTGGTAAGTTGTTAATGGTGTTGTCATTATACAGACCCTGGTGTTTGGTAAGTTGTTAATGGTGTTGTCAACATACAGACCCTGGTGTTTGGTAAGTTGTTAATGGTGTTGTCATCATACAGACCCTGGTGTTTGGTAAGTTGTTAATGGTGTTGTCATTATACAGACCCTGGTGTTTGGTAAGTTGTTAATGGTGTTGTCATCATACAGACCCTGGTGTTTGGTAAGTTGTTAATGGTGTTGTCATCATACAGACCCTGGTGTTTGGTAAGTTGTTAATGGTGTTGTCATCATACAGACCCTGGTGTTTGGTAAGTTGTTAATGGTGTTGTCATCATACAGACCCTGGTGTTTGGTAAGTTGTTAATGGTGTTGTCATTATACAGACCCTGGTGTTTGGTAAGTTGTTAATGGTGTTGTCATCATACAGACCCTGGTGTTTGGTAAGTTGTTAATGGTGTTGTCATTATACAGACCCTGGTGTTTGGTAAGTTGTTAATGGTGTTGTCATTATACAGACCCTGGTGTTTGGTAAGTTGTTAATGGTGTTGTCATTATACAGACCCTGGTGTTTGGTAAGTTGTTAATGGTGTTGTCATTATACAGACCCTGGTGTTTGGTAAGTTGTTAATGGTGTTGTCATTATACAGACCCTGGTGTTTGGTAAGTTGTTAATGGTGTTGTCATTATACAGACCCTGGTGTTTGGTAAGTTGTTAATGGTGTTGTCATTATCATACAGACCCTGGTGTTTGGTAAGTTGTTAATGGTGTTGTCATTATACAGACCCTGGTGTTTGGTAAGTTGTTAATGGTGTTGTCATTATACAGACCCTGGTGTTTGGTAAGTTGTTAATGGTGTTGTCATTATACAGACCCTGGTGTTTGGTAAGTTGTTAATGGTGTTGTCATTATACAGACCCTGGTGTTTGGTAAGTTGTTAATGGTGTTGTCATTATACAGACCCTGGTGTTTGGTAAGTTGTTAATGGTGTTGTCATTATACAGACCCTGGTGTTTGGTAAGTTGTTAATGGTGTTGTCATTATACAGACCCTGGTGTTTGGTAAGTTGTTAATGGTGTTGTCATTTTACAGACCCTGGTGTTTGGTAAGTTGTTAATGGTGTTGTCATTATACAGACCCTGGTGTTTGGTAAGTTGTTAATGGTGTTGTCATCATACAGACCCTGGTGTTTGGTAAGTTGTTAATGGTGTTGTCATTATACAGACCCTGGTGTTTGGTAAGTTGTTAATGGTGTTGTCATTTTACAGACCCTGGTGTTTGGTAAGTTGTTAATGGTGTTGTCATTTTACAGACCCTGGTGTTTGGTAAGTTGTTAATGGTGTTGTCATCATACAGACCCTGGTGTTTGGTAAGTTGTTAATGGTGTTGTCATTATACAGACCCTGGTGTTTGGTAAGTTGTTAATGGTGTTGTCATCATACAGACCCTGGTGTTTGGTAAGTTGTTAATGGTGTTGTCATTATACAGACCCTGGTGTTTGGTAAGTTGTTAATGGTGTTGTCATCATACAGACCCTGGTGTTTGGTAAGTTGTTAATGGTGTTGTCATCATACAGACCCTGGTGTTTGGTAAGTTGTTAATGGTGTTGTCATCATACAGACCCTGGTGTTTGGTAAGTTGTTAATGGTGTTGTCATCATACAGACCCTGGTGTTTGGTAAGTTGTTAATGGTGTTGTCAACATACAGACCCTGGTGTTTGGTAAGTTGTTAATGGTGTTGTCATCATACAGACCCTGGTGTTTGGTAAGTTGTTAATGGTGTTGTCATCATACAGACCCTGGTGTTTGGTAAGTTGTTAATGGTGTTGTCATTATACAGACCCTGGTGTTTGGTAAGTTGTTAATGGTGTTGTCATCATACAGACCCTGGTGTTTGGTAAGTTGTTAATACAGTTGTCATGGACCCTGGTGTTTGGTAAGTTGTTAATGGTGTTGTCATCATACAGACCCTGGTGTTTGGTAAGTTGTTAATGGTGTTGTCATTATACAGACCCTGGTGTTTGGTAAGTTGTTAATGGTGTTGTCAAGACCCTGGTGTTTGGTAAGTTGTTAATGGTGTTGTCATCATACAGACCCTGGTGTTTGGTAAGTTGTTAATGGTGTTGTCATCATACAGACCCTGGTGTTTGGTAAGTTGTTAATGGTGTTGTCATTATACAGACCCTGGTGTTTGGTAAGTTGTTAATGGTGTTGTCATCATACAGACCCTGGTGTTTGGTAAGTTGTTAATGGTGTTGTCATCATACAGACCCTGGTGTTTGGTAAGTTGTTAATGGTGTTGTCATCATACAGACCCTGGTGTTTGGTAAGTTGTTAATGGTGTTGTCATTATACAGACCCTGGTGTTTGGTAAGTTGTTAATGGTGTTGTCATCATACAGACCCTGGTGTTTGGTAAGTTGTTAATGGTGTTGTCATTATACAGACCCTGGTGTTTGGTAAGTTGTTAATGGTGTTGTCATTATACAGACCCTGGTGTTTGGTAAGTTGTTAATGGTGTTGTCATTATACAGACCCTGGTGTTTGGTAAGTTGTTAATGGTGTTGTCATTATACAGACCCTGGTGTTTGGTAAGTTGTTAATGGTGTTGTCATTATACAGACCCTGGTGTTTGGTAAGTTGTTAATGGTGTTGTCATTATACAGACCCTGGTGTTTGGTAAGTTGTTAATGGTGTTGTCATTATACAGACCCTGGTGTTTGGTAAGTTGTTAATGGTGTTGTCATCATACAGACCCTGGTGTTTGGTAAGTTGTTAATGGTGTTGTCATTATACAGACCCTGGTGTTTGGTAAGTTGTTAATGGTGTTGTCATTATAAGTTGTTAATGGTGTTGTCATTATACAGACCCTGGTGTTTGGTAAGTTGTTAATGGTGTTGTCATTATACAGACCCTGGTGTTTGGTAAGTTGTTAATGGTGTTGTCATTATACAGACCCTGGTGTTTGGTAAGTTGTTAATGGTGTTGTCATCATACAGACCCTGGTGTTTGGTAAGTTGTTAATGGTGTTGTCATCATACAGACCCTGGTGTTTGGTAAGTTGTTAATGGTGTTGTCATCATACAGACCCTGGTGTTTGGTAAGTTGTTAATGGTGTTGTCATCATACAGACCCTGGTGTTTGGTCAACATAAGTGTTTGGTAAGTTGTTAATGGTGTTGTCATCATACAGACCCTGGTGTTTGGTAAGTTGTTAATGGTGTTGTCATCATACAGACCCTGGTGTTTGGTAAGTTGTTAATGGTGTTGTCATCATACAGACCCTGGTGTTTGGTAAGTTGTTAATGGTGTTGTCATTATACAGACCCTGGTGTTTGGTAAGTTGTTAATGGTGTTGTCATTATACAGACCCTGGTGTTTGGTAAGTTGTTAATGGTGTTGTCATCATACAGACCCTGGTGTTTGGTAAGTTGTTAATGGTGTTGTCATCATACAGACCCTGGTGTTTGGTAAGTTGTTAATGGTGTTGTCATCATACAGACCCTGGTGTTTGGTAAGTTGTTAATGGTGTTGTCATTATACAGACCCTGGTGTTTGGTAAGTTGTTAATGGTGTTGTCATTATCATGGTGTTTGGTATTGTTACAGACCCTGGTGTTTGGTAAGTTGTTAATGGTGTTGTCATTATACAGACCCTGGTGTTTGGTAAGTTGTTAATGGTGTTGTCATTATACAGACCCTGGTGTTTGGTAAGTTGTTAATGGTGTTGTCATTATACAGACCCTGGTGTTTGGTAAGTTGTTAATGGTGTTGTCATTATACAGACCCTGGTGTTTGGTAAGTTGTTAATGGTGTTGTCATTATACAGACCCTGGTGTTTGGTAAGTTGTTAATGGTGTTGTCATTATACAGACCCTGGTGTTTGGTAAGTTGTTAATGGTGTTGTCATTATACAGACCCTGGTGTTTGGTAAGTTGTTAATGTTGTTGTCATTATACAGACCCTGGTGTTTGGTAAGTTGTTAATGGTGTTGTCATTATACAGACCCTGGTGTTTGGTAAGTTGTTAATGGTGTTGTCATTATACAGACCCTGGTGTTTGGTAAGTTGTTAATGGTGTTGTCATCATACAGACCCTGGTGTTTGGTAAGTTGTTAATGGTGTTGTCATTATACAGACCCTGGTGTTTGGTAAGTTGTTAATGGTGTTGTCATCATACAGACCCTGGTGTTTGGTAAGTTGTTAATGGTGTTGTCATCATACAGACCCTGGTGTTTGGTAAGTTGTTAATGGTGTTGTCATTATACAGACCCTGGTGTTTGGTAAGTTGTTAATGGTGTTGTCATTATACAGACCCTGGTGTTTGGTAAGTTGTTAATGGTGTTGTCATTATACAGACCCTGGTGTTTGGTAAGTTGTTAATGGTGTTGTCATTATACAGACCCTGGTGTTTGGTAAGTTGTTAATGGTGTTGTCATCATACAGACCCTGGTGTTTGGTAAGTTGTTAATGGTGTTGTCATCATACAGACCCTGGTGTTTGGTAAGTTGTTAATGGTGTTGTCATCATACAGACCCTGGTGTTTGGTAAGTTGTTAATGGTGTTGTCATTATACAGACCCTGGTGTTTGGTAAGTTGTTAATGGTGTTGTCATCATACAGACCCTGGTGTTTGGTAAGTTGTTAATGGTGTTGTCATTATACAGACCCTGGTGTTTGGTAAGTTGTTAATGGTGTTGTCATCATACAGACCCTGGTGTTTGGTAAGTTGTTAATGGTGTTGTCATCATACAGACCCTGGTGTTTGGTAAGTTGTTAATGGTGTTGTCATCATACAGACCCTGGTGTTTGGTAAGTTGTTAATGGTGTTGTCAAGACCCTGGTGTTAAGTTGTTAATGGTGTTGTCATCATACAGACCCTGGTGTTTGGTAAGTTGTTAATGGTGTTGTCATCATACAGACCCTGGTGTTTGGTAAGTTGTTAATGGTGTTGTCATTATACAGACCCTGGTGTTTGGTAAGTTGTTAATGGTGTTGTCATCATACAGACCCTGGTGTTTGGTAAGTTGTTAATGGTGTTGTCATCATACAGACCCTGGTGTTTGGTAAGTTGTTAATGGTGTTGTCATCATACAGACCCTGGTGTTTGGTAAGTTGTTAATGGTGTTGTCATCATACAGACCCTGGTGTTTGGTAAGTTGTTAATGGTGTTGTCATCATACAGACCCTGGTGTTTGGTAAGTTGTTAATGGTGTTGTCATTATACAGACCCTGGTGTTTGGTAAGTTGTTAATGGTGTTGTCATCATACAGACCCTGGTGTTTGGTAAGTTGTTAATGGTGTTGTCATTATACAGACCCTGGTGTTTGGTAAGTTGTTAATGGTGTTGTCATTATACAGACCCTGGTGTTTGGTAAGTTGTTAATGGTGTTGTCATTATACAGACCCTGGTGTTTGGTAAGTTGTTAATGGTGTTGTCATTATACAGACCCTGGTGTTTGGTAAGTTGTTAATGGTGTTGTCATTATACAGACCCTGGTGTTTGGTAAGTTGTTAATGGTGTTGTCATTATACAGACCCTGGTGTTTGGTAAGTTGTTAATGGTGTTGTCATTATACAGACCCTGGTGTTTGGTAAGTTGTTAATGGTGTTGTCATTATACAGACCCTGGTGTTTGGTAAGTTGTTAATGGTGTTGTCATTATACAGACCCTGGTGTTTGGTAAGTTGTTAATGGTGTTGTCATTATACAGACCCTGGTGTTTGGTAAGTTGTTAATGGTGTTGTCATTATACAGACCCTGGTGTTTGGTAAGTTGTTAATGGTGTTGTCATTATACAGACCCTGGTGTTTGGTAAGTTGTTAATGGTGTTGTCATTATACAGACCCTGGTGTTTGGTAAGTTGTTAATGGTGTTGTCATTATACAGACCCTGGTGTTTGGTAAGTTGTTAATGGTGTTGTCATTATACAGACCCTGGTGTTTGGTAAGTTGTTAATGGTGTTGTCATTATACAGACCCTGGTGTTTGGTAAGTTGTTAATGGTGTTGTCATCATACAGACCCTGGTGTTTGGTAAGTTGTTAATGGTGTTGTCATTATACAGACCCTGGTGTTTGGTAAGTTGTTAATGGTGTTGTCATCATACAGACCCTGGTGTTTGGTAAGTTGTTAATGGTGTTGTCATTATACAGACCCTGGTGTTTGGTAAGTTGTTAATGGTGTTGTCATCATACAGACCCTGGTGTTTGGTAAGTTGTTAATGGTGTTGTCATTATACAGACCCTGGTGTTTGGTAAGTTGTTAATGGTGTTGTCATTGTTAATACAGACCCTGGTGTTTGGTAAGTTGTTAATGGTGTTGTCATCATACAGACCCTGGTGTTTGGTAAGTTGTTAATGGTGTTGTCAATCATACAGACCCTGGTGTTTGGTAAGTTGTTAATGGTGTTGTCATCATACAGACCCTGGTGTTTGGTAAGTTGTTAATGGTGTTGTCATCATACAGACCCTGGTGTTTGGTAAGTTGTTAATGGTGTTGTCATCATACAGACCCTGGTGTTTGGTAAGTTGTTAATGGTGTTGTCATCATACAGACCCTGGTGTTTGGTAAGTTGTTAATGGTGTTGTCATCATACAGACCCTGGTGTTTGGTAAGTTGTTAATGGTGTTGTCATCATACAGACCCTGGTGTTTGGTAAGTTGTTAATGGTGTTGTCATCATACAGACCCTGGTGTTTGGTAAGTTGTTAATGGTGTTGTCATCATACAGACCCTGGTGTTTGGTAAGTTGTTAATGGTGTTGTCATCATACAGACCCTGGTGTTTGGTAAGTTGTTAATGGTGTTGTCATCATACAGACCCTGGTGTTTGGTAAGTTGTTAATGGTGTTGTCATCATACAGACCCTGGTGTTTGGTAAGTTGTTAATGGTGTTGTCATTATACAGACCCTGGTGTTTGGTAAGTTGTTAATGGTGTTGTCATCATACAGACCCTGGTGTTTGGTAAGTTGTTAATGGTGTTGTCATCATACAGACCCTGGTGTTTGGTAAGTTGTTAATGGTGTTGTCATTATACAGACCCTGGTGTTTGGTAAGTTGTTAATGGTGTTGTCATCATACAGACCCTGGTGTTTGGTAAGTTGTTAATGGTGTTGTCATCATACAGACCCTGGTGTTTGGTAAGTTGTTAATGGTGTTGTCATCATACAGACCCTGGTGTTTGGTAAGTTGTTAATGGTGTTGTCATCATACAGACCCTGGTGTTTGGTAAGTTGTTAATGGTGTTGTCATTATACAGACCCTGGTGTTTGGTAAGTTGTTAATGGTGTTGTCATTATACAGACCCTGGTGTTTGGTAAGTTGTTAATGGTGTTGTCATTATACAGACCCTGGTGTTTGGTAAGTTGTTAATGGTGTTGTCATTATACAGACCCTGGTGTTTGGTAAGTTGTTAATGGTGTTGTCATTATACAGACCCTGGTGTTTGGTAAGTTGTTAATGGTGTTGTCATTATACAGACCCTGGTGTTTGGTAAGTTGTTAATGGTGTTGTCATCATACAGACCCTGGTGTTTGGTAAGTTGTTAATGGTGTTGTCATCATACAGACCCTGGTGTTTGGTAAGTTGTTAATGGTGTTGTCATTATACAGACCCTGGTGTTTGGTAAGTTGTTAATGGTGTTGTCATCATACAGACCCTGGTGTTTGGTAAGTTGTTAATGGTGTTGTCATTTACAGACCCTGGTGTTTGGTAAGTTGTTAATGGTGTTGTCATCATACAGACCCTGGTGTTTGGTAAGTTGTTAATGGTGTTGTCATTATACAGACCCTGGTGTTTGGTAAGTTGTTAATGGTGTTGTCATCATACAGACCCTGGTGTTTGGTAAGTTGTTAATGGTGTTGTCATCATACAGACCCTGGTGTTTGGTAAGTTGTTAATGGTGTTGTCATCATACAGACCCTGGTGTTTGGTAAGTTGTTAATGGTGTTGTCATTATACAGACCCTGGTGTTTGGTAAGTTGTTAATGGTGTTGTCATCATACAGACCCTGGTGTTTGGTAAGTTGTTAATGGTGTTGTCATCATACAGACCCTGGTGTTTGGTAAGTTGTTAATGGTGTTGTCATCATACAGACCCTGGTGTTTGGTAAGTTGTTAATGGTGTTGTCATCATACAGACCCTGGTGTTTGGTAAGTTGTTAATGGTGTTGTCATCATACAGACCCTGGTGTTTGGTAAGTTGTTAATGGTGTTGTCATTATACAGACCCTGGTGTTTGGTAAGTTGTTAATGGTGTTGTCATCATACAGACCCTGGTGTTTGGTAAGTTGTTAATGGTGTTGTCATTATACAGACCCTGGTGTTTGGTAAGTTGTTAATGGTGTTGTCATTATACAGACCCTGGTGTTTGGTAAGTTGTTAATGGTGTTGTCATCATACAGACCCTGGTGTTTGGTAAGTTGTTAATGGTGTTGTCATTATACAGACCCTGGTGTTTGGTAAGTTGTTAATGGTGTTGTCATTATACAGACCCTGGTGTTTGGTAAGTTGTTAATGGTGTTGTCATATACAGACCCTGGTGTTTGGTAAGTTGTTAA
The DNA here is from genome assembly GCF_004210375.1 of Tachypleus tridentatus. NCBI lineage: Eukaryota > Metazoa > Arthropoda > Merostomata > Xiphosura > Limulidae > Tachypleus > Tachypleus tridentatus. Next base: position 47,471,913 of record NC_134827.1, on the reverse strand, counting down.
TGGTGTTGTCATTATACAGACCCTGGTGTTTGGTAAGTTGTTAATGGTGTTGTCATTATACAGACCCTGGTGTTTGGTAAGTTGTTAATGGTGTTGTCATTATACAGACCCTGGTGTTTGGTAAGTTGTTAATGGTGTTGTCATTATACAGACCCTGGTGTTTGGTAAGTTGTTAATGGTGTTGTCATTATACAGACCCTGGTGTTTGGTAAGTTGTTAATGGTGTTGTCATTATACAGACCCTGGTGTTTGGTAAGTTGTTACAGACCCTGGTGTTTGGTAAGTTGTTAATGGTGTTGTCATTATACAGACCCTGGTGTTTGGTAAGTTGTTAATGGTGTTGTCATCATACAGACCCTGGTGTTTGGTAAGTTGTTAATGGTGTTGTCATTAATGGTGTTGTCACAGACCCTGGTGTTTGGTAAGTTGTTAATGGTGTTGTCATTATACAGACCCTGGTGTTTGGTAAGTTGTTAATGGTGTTGTCATCATACAGACCCTGGTGTTTGGTAAGTTGTTAATGGTGTTGTCATTATACAGACCCTGGTGTTTGGTAAGTTGTTAATGGTGTTGTCATCATACAGACCCTGGTGTTTGGTAAGTTGTTAATGGTGTTGTCAAGTGGTGTTTGGTAAGTTGTTAATGGTGTTGTCATCATACAGACCCTGGTGTTTGGTAAGTTGTTAATGGTGTTGTCATCATACAGACCCTGGTGTTTGGTAAGTTGTTAATGGTGTTGTCATCATACAGACCCTGGTGTTTGGTAAGTTGTTAATGGTGTTGTCATCATACAGACCCTGGTGTTTGGTAAGTTGTTAATGGTGTTGTCATCATACAGACCCTGGTGTTTGGTAAGTTGTTAATGGTGTTGTCATCATACAGACCCTGGTGTTTGGTAAGTTGTTAATGGTGTTGTCATCATACAGACCCTGGTGTTTGGTAAGTTGTTAATGGTGTTGTCATTATACAGACTTTGGTGTTTGGTAAGTTGTTAATGGTGTTGTCATCATACAGACCCTGGTGTTTGGTAAGTTGTTAATGGTGTTGTCATCATACAGACCCTGGTGTTTGGTAAGTTGTTAATGGTGTTGTCATCATACAGACCCTGGTGTTTGGTAAGTTGTTAATGGTGTTGTCATTATACAGACCCTGGTGTTTGGTAAGTTGTTAATGGTGTTGTCATTATACAGACCCTGGTGTTTGGTAAGTTGTTAATGGTGTTGTCATTATACAGACCCTGGTGTTTGGTAAGTTGTTAATGGTGTTGTCATTATACAGACCCTGGTGTTTGGTAAGTTGTTAATGGTGTTGTCATTATACAGACCCTGGTGTTTGGTAAGTTGTTAATGGTGTTGTCATTATACAGACCCTGGTGTTTGGTAAGTTGTTAATGGTGTTGTCATTATACAGACCCTGGTGTTTGGTAAGTTGTTAATGGTGTTGTCATCATACAGACCCTGGTGTTTGGTAAGTTGTTAATGGTGTTGTCATTATACAGACCCTGGTGTTTGGTAAGTTGTTAATGGTGTTGTCATTATACAGACCCTGGTGTTTGGTAAGTTGTTAATGGTGTTGTCATTATACAGACCCTGGTGTTTGGTAAGTTGTTAATGGTGTTGTCATTATACAGACCCTGGTGTTTGGTAAGTTGTTAATGGTGTTGTCATTATACAGACCCTGGTGTTTGGTAAGTTGTTAATGGTGTTGTCATTATACAGACCCTGGTGTTTGGTAAGTTGTTAATGGTGTTGTCATTTTACAGACCCTGGTGTTTGGTAAGTTGTTAATGGTGTTGTCATTATACAGACCCTGGTGTTTGGTAAGTTGTTAATGGTGTTGTCATCATACAGACCCTGGTGTTTGGTAAGTTGTTAATGGTGTTGTCATTATACAGACCCTGGTGTTTGGTAAGTTGTTAATGGTGTTGTCATTATACAGACCCTGGTGTTTGGTAAGTTGTTAATGGTGTTGTCATTTTACAGACCCTGGTGTTTGGTAAGTTGTTAATGGTGTTGTCATTATACAGACCCTGGTGTTTGGTAAGTTGTTAATGGTGTTGTCATCATACAGACCCTGGTGTTTGGTAAGTTGTTAATGGTGTTGTCATTATACAGACCCTGGTGTTTGGTAAGTTGTTAATGGTGTTGTCATCATACAGACCCTGGTGTTTGGTAAGTTGTTAATGGTGTTGTCATTATACAGACCCTGGTGTTTGGTAAGTTGTTAATGGTGTTGTCATCATACAGACCCTGGTGTTTGGTAAGTTGTTAATGGTGTTGTCATCATACAGACCCTGGTGTTTGGTAAGTTGTTAATGGTGTTGTCATCATACAGACCCTGGTGTTTGGTAAGTTGTTAATGGTGTTGTCAACATACAGACCCTGGTGTTTGGTAAGTTGTTAATGGTGTTGTCATCATACAGACCCTGGTGTTTGGTAAGTTGTTAATGGTGTTGTCATCATACAGACCCTGGTGTTTGGTAAGTTGTTAATGGTGTTGTCATCATACAGACCCTGGTGTTTGGTAAGTTGTTAATGGTGTTGTCATTATACAGACCCTGGTGTTTGGTAAGTTGTTAATGGTGTTGTCATCATACAGACCCTGGTGTTTGGTAAGTTGTTAATGGTGTTGTCATCATACAGACCCTGGTGTTTGGTAAGTTGTTAATGGTGTTGTCATCATACAGACCCTGGTGTTTGGTAAGTTGTTAATGGTGTTGTCATCATACAGACCCTGGTGTTTGGTAAGTTGTTAATGGTGTTGTCATTGTTTGGTAAGTTGTTATACAGACCCTGGTGTTTGGTAAGTTGTTAATGGTGTTGTCATCATACAGACCCTGGTGTTTGGTAAGTTGTTAATGGTGTTGTCATCATACAGACCCTGGTGTTTGGTAAGTTGTTAATGGTGTTGTCATCATACAGACCCTGGTGTTTGGTAAGTTGTTAATGGTGTTGTCATTATACAGACCCTGGTGTTTGGTAAGTTGTTAATGGTGTTGTCATTATACAGACCCTGGTGTTTGGTAAGTTGTTAATGGTGTTGTCATTATACAGACCCTGGTGTTTGGTAAGTTGTTAATGGTGTTGTCATTATACAGACCCTGGTGTTTGGTAAGTTGTTAATGGTGTTGTCATTATACAGACCCTGGTGTTTGGTAAGTTGTTAATGGTGTTGTCATTATACAGACCCTGGTGTTTGGTAAGTTGTTAATGGTGTTGTCATTATACAGACCCTGGTGTTTGGTAAGTTGTTAATGGTGTTGTCATTATACAGACCCTGGTGTTTGGTAAGTTGTTAATGGTGTTGTCATTATACAGACCCTGGTGTTTGGTAAGTTGTTAATGGTGTTGTCATTATACAGACCCTGGTGTTTGGTAAGTTGTTAATGGTGTTGTCATCATACAGACCCTGGTGTTTGGTAAGTTGTTAATGGTGTTGTCATTATACAGACCCTGGTGTTTGGTAAGTTGTTGGTGTTGTCAATACAGACCCTGGTTAATGGTTTGTCATTATACAGACCCTGGTGTTTGGTAAGTTGTTAATGGTGTTGTCATTATACAGACCCTGGTGTTTGGTAAGTTGTTAATGGTGTTGTCATTATACAGACCCTGGTGTTTGGTAAGTTGTTAATGGTGTTGTCATCATACAGACCCTGGTGTTTGGTAAGTTGTTAATGGTGTTGTCATCATACAGACCCTGGTGTTTGGTAAGTTGTTAATGGTGTTGTCATCATACAGACCCTGGTGTTTGGTAAGTTGTTAATGGTGTTGTCATCATACAGACCCTGGTGTTTGGTAAGTTGTTAATGGTGTTGTCATCATACAGACCCTGGTGTTTGGTAAGTTGTTAATGGTGTTGTCATCATACAGACCCTGGTGTTTGGTAAGTTGTTAATGGTGTTGTCATCATACAGACCCTGGTGTTTGGTAAGTTGTTAATGGTGTTGTCATTATACAGACCCTGGTGTTTGGTAAGTTGTTAATGGTGTTGTCATTATACAGACCCTGGTGTTTGGTAAGTTGTTAATGGTGTTGTCATTATACAGACCCTGGTGTTTGGTAAGTTGTTAATGGTGTTGTCATTATACAGACCCTGGTGTTTGGTAAGTTGTTAATGGTGTTGTCATTATACAGACCCTGGTGTTTGGTAAGTTGTTAATGGTGTTGTCATTATACAGACCCTGGTGTTTGGTAAGTTGTTAATGGTGTTGTCATTATACAGACCCTGGTGTTTGGTAAGTTGTTAATGGTGTTGTCATTATACAGACCCTGGTGTTTGGTAAGTTGTTAATGGTGTTGTCATTATACAGACCCTGGTGTTTGGTAAGTTGTTAATGGTGTTGTCATTATACAGACCCTGGTGTTTGGTAAGTTGTTAATGGTGTTGTCATTATACAGACCCTGGTGTTTGGTAAGTTGTTAATGGTGTTGTCATTATACAGACCCTGGTGTTTGGTAAGTTGTTAATGGTGTTGTCATTATACAGACCCTGGTGTTTGGTAAGTTGTTAATGGTGTTGTCATTATACAGACCCTGGTGTTTGGTAAGTTGTTAATGGTGTTGTCATTATACAGACCCTGGTGTTTGGTAAGTTGTTAATGGTGTTGTCATCATACAGACCCTGGTGTTTGGTAAGTTGTTAATGGTGTTGTCATTATACAGACCCTGGTGTTTGGTAAGTTGTTAATGGTGTTGTCATTATACAGACCCTGGTGTTTGGTAAGTTGTTAATGGTGTTGTCATTATACAGACCCTGGTGTTTGGTAAGTTGTTAATGGTGTTGTCATTATACAGACCCTGGTGTTTGGTAAGTTGTTAATGGTGTTGTCATCATACAGACCCTGGTGTTTGGTAAGTTGTTAATGGTGTTGTCATTATACAGACCCTGGTGTTTGGTAAGTTGTTAATGGTGTTGTCATCATACAGACCCTGGTGTTTGGTAAGTTGTTAATGGTGTTGTCATCATACAGACCCTGGTGTTTGGTAAGTTGTTAATGGTGTTGTCATCATACAGACCCTGGTGTTTGGTAAGTTGTTAATGGTGTTGTCATCATACAGACCCTGGTGTTTGGTAAGTTGTTAATGGTGTTGTCATCATACAGACCCTGGTGTTTGGTAAGTTGTTAATGGTGTTGTCATCATACAGACCCTGGTGTTTGGTAAGTTGTTAATGGTGTTGTCATCATACAGACCCTGGTGTTTGGTAAGTTGTTAATGGTGTTGTCATCATACAGACCCTGGTGTTTGGTAAGTTGTTAATGGTGTTGTCATTATACAGACCCTGGTGTTTGGTAAGTTGTTAATGGTGTTGTCATCATACAGACCCTGGTGTTTGGTAAGTTGTTAATGGTGTTGTCATCATACAGACCCTGGTGTTTGGTAAGTTGTTAATGGTGTTGTCATCATACAGACCCTGGTGTTTGGTAAGTTGTTAATGGTGTTGTCATCATACAGACCCTGGTGTTTGGTAAGTTGTTAATGGTGTTGTCATCATACAGACCCTGGTGTTTGGTAAGTTGTTAATGGTGTTGTCATCATACAGACCCTGGTGTTTGGTAAGTTGTTAATGGTGTTGTCATCATACAGACCCTGGTGTTTGGTAAGTTGTTAATGGTGTTGTCATCATACAGACCCTGGTGTTTGGTAAGTTGTTAATGGTGTTGTCATCATACAGACCCTGGTGTTTGGTAAGTTGTTAATGGTGTTGTCATTATACAGACCCTGGTGTTTGGTAAGTTGTTAATGGTGTTGTCATCATACAGACCCTGGTGTTTGGTAAGTTGTTAATGGTGTTGTCATTATACAGACCCTGGTGTTTGGTAAGTTGTTAATGGTGTTGTCATTATACAGACCCTGGTGTTTGGTAAGTTGTTAATGGTGTTGTCATTATACAGACCCTGGTGTTTGGTAAGTTGTTAATGGTGTTGTCATTATACAGACCCTGGTGTTTGGTAAGTTGTTAATGGTGTTGTCATTATACAGACCCTGGTGTTTGGTAAGTTGTTAATGGTGTTGTCATTATACAGACCCTGGTGTTTGGTAAGTTGTTAATGGTGTTGTCATCATACAGACCCTGGTGTTTGGTAAGTTGTTAATGGTGTTGTCATTATACAGACCCTGGTGTTTGGTAAGTTGTTAATGGTGTTGTCATCATACAGACCCTGGTGTTTGGTAAGTTGTTAATGGTGTTGTCATTATACAGACCCTGGTGTTTGGTAAGTTGTTAATGGTGTTGTCATTATACAGACCCTGGTGTTTGGTAAGTTGTTAATGGTGTTGTCATTATACAGACCCTGGTGTTTGGTAAGTTGTTAATGGTGTTGTCATTATACAGACCCTGGTGTTTGGTAAGTTGTTAATGGTGTTGTCATTATACAGACCCTGGTGTTTGGTAAGTTGTTAATGGTGTTGTCATCATACAGACCCTGGTGTTTGGTAAGTTGTTAATGGTGTTGTCATTATACAGACCCTGGTGTTTGGTAAGTTGTTAATGGTGTTGTCATCATACAGACCCTGGTGTTTGGTAAGTTGTTAATGGTGTTGTCATCATACAGACCCTGGTGTTTGGTAAGTTGTTAATGGTGTTGTCATCATACAGACCCTGGTGTTTGGTAAGTTGTTAATGGTGTTGTCATCATACAGACCCTGGTGTTTGGTAAGTTGTTAATAATGTTTGTCATCATACAGACCCTGGTGTTTGGTAAGTTGTTAATGGTGTTGTCATCATACAGACCCTGGTGTTTGGTAAGTTGTTAATGGTGTTGTCATCATACAGACCCTGGTGTTTGGTAAGTTGTTAATGGTGTTGTCATTATACAGACCCTGGTGTTTGGTAAGTTGTTAATGGTGTTGTCATTATACAGACCCTGGTGTTTGGTAAGTTGTTAATGGTGTTGTCATTATACAGACCCTGGTGTTTGGTAAGTTGTTAATGGTGTTGTCATTATACAGACCCTGGTGTTTGGTAAGTTGTTAATGGTGTTGTCATTATACAGACCCTGGTGTTTGGTAAGTTGTTAATGGTGTTGTCATTATACAGACCCTGGTGTTTGGTAAGTTGTTAATGGTGTTGTCATCATACAGACCCTGGTGTTTGGTAAGTTGTTAATGGTGTTGTCATTATACAGACCCTGGTGTTTGGTAAGTTGTTAATGGTGTTGTCATTATACAGACCCTGGTGTTTGGTAAGTTGTTAATGGTGTTGTCATCATACAGACCCTGGTGTTTGGTAAGTTGTTAATGGTGTTGTCATCATACAGACCCTGGTGTTTGGTAAGTTGTTAATGGTGTTGTCATTATACAGACCCTGGTGTTTGGTAAGTTGTTAATGGTGTTGTCATTATACAGACCCTGGTGTTTGGTAAGTTGTTAATGGTGTTGTGTCATTATACAGACCCTGGTGTTTGTCATAAGTTGTTAATGGTGTTGTCATTATACAGACCCTGGTGTTTGGTAAGTTGTTAATGGTGTTGTCATTATACAGACCCTGGTGTTTGGTAAGTTGTTAATGGTGTTGTCATTATACAGACCCTGGTGTTTGGTAAGTTGTTAATGGTGTTGTCATTACAGACCCTGGTGTTTGGTAAGTTGTTAATGGTGTTGTCATTATACAGACCCTGGTGTTTGGTAAGTTGTTAATGGTGTTGTCATCATACAGACCCTAAGTTTGTTTGTTAATGGTGTTGTCATCATACAGACCCTGGTGTTTGGTAAGTTGTTAATGGTGTTGTCATTATACAGACCCTGGTGTTTGGTAAGTTGTTAATGGTGTTGTCATGGTGTTGTCATATACAGACCCTGGTGTTTGGTAAGTTGTTAATGGTGTTGTCATCATACAGACCCTGGTGTTTGGTAAGTTGTTAATGGTGTTGTCATTATACAGACCCTGGTGTTTGGTAAGTTGTTAATGGTGTTGTCATTATACAGACCCTGGTGTTTGGTAAGTTGTTAATGGTGTTGTCATCATACAGACCCTGGTGTTTGGTAAGTTGTTAATGGTGTTGTCATTATACAGACCCTGGTGTTTGGTAAGTTGTTAATGGTGTTGTCATTATACAGACCCTGGTGTTTGGTAAGTTGTTAATGGTGTTGTCATTATACAGACCCTGGTGTTTGGTAAGTTGTTAATGGTGTTGTCATTATACAGACCCTGGTGTTTGGTAAGTTGTTAATGGTGTTGTCATTATACAGACCCTGGTGTTTGGTAAGTTGTTAATGGTGTTGTCATTACAGACCCTGGTGTTTGGTAAGTTGTTAATGGTGTTGTCATTATACAGACCCTGGTGTTTGGTAAGTTGTTAATGGTGTTGTCATCATACAGACCCTGGTGTTTGGTAAGTTGTTAATGGTGTTGTCATTATACAGACCCTGGTGTTTGGTAAGTTGTTAATGGTGTTGTCATTATACAGACCCTGGTGTTTGGTAAGTTGTTAATGGTGTTGTCATTATACAGACCCTGGTGTTTGGTAAGTTGTTAATGGTGTTGTCATTTACAGACCCTGGTGTTTGGTAAGTTGTTAATGGTGTTGTCATTATACAGACCCTGGTGTTTGGTAAGTTGTTAATGGTGTTGTCATCATACAGACCCTGGTGTTTGGTAAGTTGTTAATGGTGTTGTCATTATACAGACCCTGGTGTTTGGTAAGTTGTTAATGGTGTTGTCATCATACAGACCCTGGTGTTTGGTAAGTTGTTAATGGTGTTGTCATTATACAGACCCTGGTGTTTGGTAAGTTGTTAATGGTGTTGTCATCATACAGACCCTGGTGTTTGGTAAGTTGTTAATGGTGTTGTCATCATACAGACCCTGGTGTTTGGTAAGTTGTTAATGGTGTTGTCATCATACAGACCCTGGTGTTTGGTAAGTTGTTAATGGTGTTGTCATCATACAGACCCTGGTGTTTGGTAAGTTGTTAATGGTGTTGTCATCATACAGACCCTGGTGTTTGGTAAGTTGTTAATGGTGTTGTCATCATACAGACCCTGGTGTTTGGTAAGTTGTTAATGGTGTTGTCATCATACAGACCCTGGTGTTTGGTAAGTTGTTAATGGTGTTGTCATCATACAGACCCTGGTGTTTGGTAAGTTGTTAATGGTGTTGTCATTATACAGACCCTGGTGTTTGGTAAGTTGTTAATGGTGTTGTCATTGTTATACAGACCCTGGTGTTTGGTAAGTTGTTAATGGTGTTGTCATCATACAGACCCTGGTGTTTGGTAAGTTGTTAATGGTGTTGTCATTGTTAATGGTGTTGTCATACAGACCCTGGTGTTTGGTAAGTTGTTAATGGTGTTGTCATCATACAGACCCTGGTGTTTGGTAAGTTGTTAATGGTGTTGTCATTATACAGACCCTGGTGTTTGGTAAGTTGTTAATGGTGTTGTCATTATACAGACCCTGGTGTTTGGTAAGTTGTTAATGGTGTTGTCATCATACAGACCCTGGTGTTTGGTAAGTTGTTAATGGTGTTGTCATTATACAGACCCTGGTGTTTGGTAAGTTGTTAATGGTGTTGTCATCATACAGACCCTGGTGTTTGGTAAGTTGTTAATGGTGTTGTCATCATACAGACCCTGGTGTTTGGTAAGTTGTTAATGGTGTTGTCATTATACAGACCCTGGTGTTTGGTAAGTTGTTAATGGTGTTTGTCATCATACAGACCCTGGTGTTTGGTAAGTTGTTAATGGTGTTGTCATCATACAGACCCTGGTGTTTGGTAAGTTGTTAATGGTGTTGTCATTATACAGACCCTGGTGTTTGGTAAGTTGTTAATGGTGTTGTCATGTTAAGTTGTCATACAGACCCTGGTGTTTGGTAAGTTGTTAATGGTGTTGTCATTATTCAGACCCTGGTGTTTGGTAAGTTGTTGATGGTGTTGTCATTATACAGACCCTGGTGTTTGGTAAGTTGTTAATGGTGTTGTCATTATACAGACCCTGGTGTTTGGTAAGTTGTTAATGGTGTTGTCATCATACAGACCCTGGTGTTTGGTAAGTTGTTAATGGTGTTGTCATTATACAGACCCTGGTGTTTGGTAAGTTGTTAATGGTGTTGTCATCATACAGACCCTGGTGTTTGGTAAGTTGTTAATGGTGTTGTCAACATACAGGACCCTGGTGTTTGGTAAGTTGTTAATGGTGTCGTCATCATACAGACCCTGGTGTTTGGTAAGTTGTTAATGGTGTTGTCATCATACAGACCCTGGTGTTTGGTAAGTTGTTAATAATGTTGTCATCATATGGACCCTGGTGTTTGGTAAGTTGTTAATGGTGTTGTCATCATACAGACCCTGGTGTTTGGTAAGTTGTTAATGGTGTTGTCATCATACAGACCCTGGTGTTTGGTAAGTTGTTAATGGTGTTGTCATCATACAGACCCTGGTGTTTGGTAAGTTGTTAATGGTGTTGTCATTATACAGACCCTGGTGTTTGGTAAGTTGTTAATGGTGTTGTCATTATACAGACCCTGGTGTTTGGTAAGTTGTTAATGGTGTTGTCATCATACAGACCCTGGTGTTTGGTAAGTTGTTAATGGTGTTGTCATTATACAGACCCTGGTGTTTGGTAAGTTGTTAATGGTGTTGTCATCATACAGACCCTGGTGTTTGGTAAGTTGTTAATGGTGTTGTCATCATACAGACCCTGGTGTTTGGTAAGTTGTTAATGGTGTTGTCATTATACAGACCCTGGTGTTTGGTAAGTTGTTAATGGTGTTGTCATCATACAGACCCTGGTGTTTGGTAAGTTGTTAATGGTGTTGTCATCATACAGACCCTGGTGTTTGGTAAGTTGTTAATGGTGTTGTCATCATACAGACCCTGGTGTTTGGTAAGTTGTTAATGGTGTTGTCATCATACAGACCCTGGTGTTTGGTAAGTTGTTAATGTTGTCATAATGGTGTTTGTCATTATACAGACCCTGGTGTTTGGTAAGTTGTTAATGGTGTTGTCATTATACAGACCCTGGTGTTTGGTAAGTTGTTAATGGTGTTGTCATTATACAGACCCTGGTGTTTGGTAAGTTGTTAATGGTGTTGTCATTATACAGACCCTGGTGTTTGGTAAGTTGTTAATGGTGTTGTCATTATACAGACCCTGGTGTTTGGTAAGTTGTTAATGGTGTTGTCATTATACAGACCCTGGTGTTTGGTAAGTTGTTAATGGTGTTGTCATTATACAGACCCTGGTGTTTGGTAAGTTGTTAATGGTGTTGTCATCATACAGACCCTGGTGTTTGGTAAGTTGTTAATAATGTCGTCATCATATGGACCCTGGTGTTTGGTAAGTTGTTAATGGTGTTGTCATCATACAGACCCTGGTGTTTGGTAAGTTGTTAATGGTGTTGTCATCATACAGACCCTGGTGTTTGGTAAGTTGTTAATGGTGTTGTCATCATACAGACCCTGGTGTTTGGTAAGTTGTTAATGGTGTTGTCAATATGTTGTTAATGGTTAATGGTTGTCATTATACAGACCCTGGTGTTTGGTAAGTTGTTAATGGTGTTGTCATTATACAGACCCTGGTGTTTGGTAAGTTGTTAATGGTGTTGTCATTATACAGACCCTGGTGTTTGGTAAGTTGTTAATGGTGTTGTCATCATATGACCCTGGTGTTTGGTAAGTTGTTAATGGTGTTGTCATTATACAGACCCTGGTGTTTGGTAAGTTGTTAATGGTGTTGTCATTATACAGACCCTGGTGTTTGGTAAGTTGTTAATGGTATTATACAGACATACAGACCCTGGTGTTTGGTAAGTTGTTAATGGTGTTGTCATCATACAGACCCTGGTGTTTGGTAAGTTGTTAATAATGTTGTCATCATACAGACCCTGGTGTTTGGTAAGTTGTTAATGGTGTTGTCATCATTCAGACCCTGGTGTTTGGTAAGTTGTTAATGGTGTTGTCATGATACAGACCCTGGTGCTTGGTAAGTTGCTAATGGTGTTGTCATTATACAGACCCTGGTGTTTGGTAAGTTGTTAATCATGTTGTTTACAGCCTGTGGTTTTGTCTTTGTTACTGTATTCATCTTTCATTATGTACAACATGTTTCAGTTTGACATGTTGAGATTATGTGCAACATGTTTCAGTTTGACATGTTGAGATTATGTACAACATGTTTCCAGTTTGACATGTTGAGATTATGTGCAACATGTTTCAGTTTGACATGTTGAGATTATGTGCAACATGTTTCAGTTTGACATGTTGAGATTATGTACAACATGTTTTATTTTGACATGTTGAGATTATGTGCAACATGTTTCAGTTTGACATGTTGAGATTATGTACAACATGTTTCAGTTTGACATGTTGAGATTATGTACAACATGTTTTTTTTTTGACATGTTGAGATTATGTACAACATGTTTCAGTTTGACATGTTGAGATTATGTGCAACATGTTTCAGTTTGACATGTTGAGATTATGCAACATGTTTCAGTTTGACATGTTGAGATTACGTACAACATGTTTCAGTTTGACATGTTGAGATATTTTATTGCTTTGTACGATAATAATTAAGTATTTTAATAACACTTTCATTTGCTTTCATATTAAAGCTGGTAATAGTGTATTTGTTTTACTTTTAATTTCTATTTTTATATGTAAGCCTTAAAGTTTATGTACATATAATCTCCTTGTCATTTGGAAAATACTAGAGTCAATTGTCTTTTTGATATATATATACTTTTTTGGTTTAAAACGTTCATGATCAAATAGTATTAAACACTGAAACCGGTTTCTTACCATACAGATCCACCGAAACCTGTAAGCCTGACAACTTTTTCAACTACATCGTCCATCCGTTAAGCTTCATTGGATGAGATCAAGAGGAGATGACTACCCAGTAGAAGGCACGTGGGCCATTGATCACGGTTTTCTTACACGGTGTTTTCTTTTCCACTATTAACCAGCTATTGGTTATTTCTAACAAAAGTACTTGTTTTACAAAACCATAGTTTCAACCAATACTCTTCCAAATTTAGGCTTTAGCTGCTGAACAACTAATTTTTTCTCAACTTTCTGTATTGCCCACTTTCTAAGTATTCCTATATATATTATTTTTTTTATGTTGTAAGTTTCCCTGGCTATAAAAAACTATGTACTTCCAAAGCCTTAAGTGATTTTATAGTTCTAATGCTATACATACACAATTTTACCCCCGCCCCTAGTGAACTCAATACAGCTAGAAACCAAGTTCAAAACCCTTCATGGGCAAAGCATACATAGCTAGCTCACGGTGTCGCTCTGTATTTGATTACAAACAAAAAACCACAGTTTCCATATCTTTACTTCTGTGTAACTGTGTGTAATTAGAAACAAACAAAGATTTTCCATATCTTTACTTCTGTGTAGCTTTATGTTTAATTAGAAACAAACAAACACAATTTCCATATCTTTACTTACGTGTAGCTGTTTCTCTTTTGATTCGACTCAGAATACAGATTAATATTAAATATAGCCACATGTTAACATTTAATATTTCATTTACTATATGGTTAACTTACAGACATCTAATAACCATTATACATAACCCGACAGTTAGTTGTTTAACAAAAAAGATATACCACACCATTTTAGGTATTTGCTGTACAGTTTTAACCTAGCAGTTAACTGTTCTAGTTCTTATTAAATTCTGACTTCAACTGTGTTTCTACTTCTACAATTCGGATAACACATCCACTTTAACATTGTGTTTATGGAGTGTGTCACAGCCCTCGCTTAAAAGGAGGAAGTTCCTACAATTTTTAAACAATAACTGATGGACATAAACCTTTGAAAGGAAATAAAATGACAAAATGAAGAGATTAATATAAAATGATCCTCAAAATCACCTTCAAAACCAGTCATCCAGAAGGTCAAGACTGTAGTTACGAAAATAACCAATAGAGCAACTTTGGGCATAGGCACTATACCATCATTGGCAAGTAACAAACACAACAGGCTTGATTATATAGCAAGTGCCAGGTTCCAGTATATAGATTAAATAAATCCCACAACAATGGATTGCGTCAGTTGTATCTAAACTGTCAGCAAAGTAATCTGTAGTCACCTACGTACCACAGCATTACGTAATCAGTTTCCATCCTCAGGTTGGTAAGTTGCAGGTGTTTCAGTCCCAGACTGTTGTTCAGTAAGAATTGTATTCTATAACAGATCTACACCAGAAAAACCAGTGGTAATACTTAACAATGGGAAAAGGTGAACCCTTATTTTGCTACTGAATTTAAGTGAAATATTTTATAAATTCATTGTGAAGGTATTTGGTTGTGAGTATTAGAAACAAATCCCAAGTGTTGTAATGTAAATTATCTTACATTTAAACCAAGATCAATGGTTTATAAGTTCAGGTAGGTTGTATTAATCTTCCTTATCAAAATTTTCAGAAGGTTAGGCCAAGATCAGATGTTTGGCCCTGGGTTCAGGTAAGTTGAAACCAAGTCAGATGTTTTGTGTACAGGTTTAGGTAGGTGTTAGAAACAGACCCAGAGTGTTTGTTGGCAAGGTTTGGTGGTAAAAACCCAGATCGGAGTGTTTTGTATGTAAGGTTCAGGTAAGTTAGAAACAAAATGAAGTGTTTGTATGCAGGATTCAGGTAAGGTTAGGGCAAGATCAGATGTTTATTGTTTCAGGTAAGTTAGAACCAAGATCCAGATGTTTATTGTAAGGTTCAGGTAAGTTAGAACCAAGATTGATGTTTATTGTAAGGTTCAGGTAGGTTAGAACCAAGAGATCAGATGTTTGGTAAGGTTCAGGTAGGTTAGAACCAAGATCAGATGTTTATTGTAAGGTTGATAAGTTAGAACCAAGATCAGATGTTTATTGTAAGGTTCAGGTAGGTTAGAACCAAGATCAGATGTTTATTGTAAAGGTTCAGGTAGGTTAGAACCAAGATCAGATGTTTGTATATGTTTAAGTTCAGGTAGGTTAGGAACCAAGATCAGATGTTTTATTATGCCAAGTTTAGGTAAATTAGAAACAAAATGAAGTGTTTTATTGTAGGTTCAGGTGGGTTAGAACCAAGATGAGATGTTTATTGTAGGTTCAGGTAGAGTTTAGACCAAGATCAGATGTTTATTATTAAGGTTCCAGGTAGGTTAGAACCAAGATCAGATACATTGTAAGGTTCAGGTAAGTTAGAACCAAGATCAGATGTTTGTTGTAGGGTTCAGGTAAGTTAGAACCAAGTCAGATGTTTGTTGTAAGGTTCAGGTAGGTTAGAACCAAGATTAGATGTTTATTGTAAGGTTCAGGGTGGTTAGAACCAAGATTACATTTTTTCTACGGTTCAAGTAACTTAGAAACAAGATAGGATGTTTCTTGTGAGATTTGGGTAAGTTGCGACTGTCATACGTCTGTTTATAAGACCTTTGATGCTATAGTCGTTTATAAAGTGTCCATACTTTTACACATTCAATATTTACAACCTATGATTCAAAATATTTCTCTCGTAACTCCATAGTTGCAGTAAGCGCCATCGCAGTATGAACTTATTTCTTTCAATTCACCACCATGACGTTTAATTTGGACAGCTGGAATGACGGAGGTTGTTCGATACGTCACTTTCTGCTTCAATATAAGTCGCAAGGTCAGATGGGTGGACAGTGGTCGGTTCTCAACTATATCTGAACAAGAAACTGTGGTTATTACCGATCTAAAGCCAGGAACGCCCTACAACTGCATGGCTTGTCAATAGTGCTGGTCACAGAGGAAGAATACAGAGCTGCAACACTAACGCTCTGGGTGGTAAGATTAGGCTAATCATATTTTGTGTTATATCTTAGAAATCAGTTTAAAGAAATATGTTAAAGAAAATAAATTTACAGCATTACCAGTGCATAAACATGAAATTGACAGTTCTTGTACTGTTTTATGGTTACACTTATATGTTTGTACATCTGTGTACCTTTTAACGACTACACTTATCAGTGATTGTTGTATCTCTGAGTACATTTATAGATTGTATTTTGTCGTTGAAGTTGTTATGCTTGCATCGTTTCAGAGACCATTTAACAGCGAATGTTTTATTTGCAGATGGTTTTATCAGTTGCCAGGCCAGGTTAAGGCGTTCGACGTAAATCTGAGGTCGCAAGTTCGAATCCGTCCTCGCACCAACACGCCCTTTCAGCCGTGGAAGCGTTATAATGTAACGGTCATCAGTGATGACAAGAAACCCTTGTTGAAATTTATATACAAAAAACGGCTCATTTGGGCTGAAAACACATTAATAAAAGTGTTTTCTCAGCCCAAACGAGCTTCTATATGTATCTCAGTCAATCCATTATTCGTTGGTAAAAGAGTACCCAAGAGTTGGCGGTGGGTGGTGACTAGCTGCCTTCCCTAATCTTACAATGCTAAATTAGGTTAGCTAGCACAGATAGCCCTCGAGCTTTGCGCGAAATTAAAAAAAGCACACAAACAATTTATCAGTTGCCGTAAGTTATGATTTTGAGCTTTGTATTGTTCCATTGATTGTTTTAACAGTTAGTGTCTTGATTTCTGTAAAGCTCACGATTTTAACGATTATTGTTGTATCTCTGTATCGTTTAACAACGATTCTTTGGATTTTGTATCATTTTATCAGTAGTTTTAACAATGATTCTTTAGGTCGTTATATCGTTTCATCGACTGTTTTAATGAAAAGTTTGATTTTTGTACCGTTTAATTTATTGTTTAAACAGTGAGGATTTTGTTTGTTTGTTTGTTTTGAATTTCACACAAAGCTACTTGAGGGTCTGGAGCTAGTGTCCCTAATTTAGTAGTGTAAGACTAGGGGGGCAGCTAGTCATCACCTGCCAACTCTTGAGCTACTTTTTTTACCAACGAATAGTGGGATTGACCGTCACATTATGACGCCCCCACGGCTAGACGAACCAGACCCTCAGATTACGAGTCGCACGCTTGGCCAGAGAGGTTTTTGATGTTTCTGTTGTATCATCGACTATCTTAACAATGAAAAGTGTGAATTTTGTATCGTTTAATTGGTTTTTTTTTTAATTAAATACCAAGCTGATGAAACAAATTTTTCGCATTTAAGTTTCATGAGTTCAACCCTTATGGTGTGTTAATGTAAATATTACTACTCAAGAAATTTTGGGTTATATATATATATATATAAATCTGTAGCGTAATATATATATATTGTAATAATCTAAATACATTTAGCTAGTTAATAAATGTTTCAGTAATAAATGAAACTAACACTACTTCCTTGCTTTTCTCAGCCACTATACCGCCCTGGTGACACAAGTGCAGCAGTTATATGATCGAGCCTTATTATCGTACCAGTTTGTTGTGCTACTGTCGTCCTCATCTCCATCACTGCTTTTCTTTATTTTGTGTCGTCGTCGAACTTCAACTTCTTCGAACACTTACGAGGGTACGTGGCATGTATTTCAATGAATAGTCCGTTTCAGACCGTAGACACTTCGCTATGTGGAGTGATATAAAGCTGTAGTTTTGAATTATTTTACTGAATTTCGTCAATAAAGAAGAAGAACAACTAAACACTTTGCAGTTGTTATAAGTTTATCCAAGTGTCGATGTCAGCTTTAATATTCTGTAAACACCTAAGTAAAGATATTCTTGAATTTATCACTGTTGTTTCCGTCAGATTGTCTTAACTTTAACTCAAAGTTATTAACAAATTACTTTACCACAACTCAAAGTTATAACAGAATTACTTCACCCTTTTTTTATCTCTCTCCTGTTTAGTTTACGTAATTTTACTGTTTCTTATTTTCTTCTACTAACGGACTGATTAACTATTTTGTACTTCAAACGCAAAAAAGCTACCTT
>NC_134827.1:47182728-47453621 GCF_004210375.1 Tachypleus tridentatus | reverse complement strand
TGTGTAAAGAGTATAAAGAGGTGTGTAAAGAGAAGAGAGTGGTGTGTAAAGAGTATAAAGTGGTGTGTAAAGAGTATAAAGTGGTGTGTAAAGAGAAGAGAGTTGTGTGTAAAGAGTATAAAGTTGTGTGTAAAGAGTATAAAGTTGTGTGAAATTGTATATATGTGGGAAACATTTCCAATCATGTCTTTTGGATGTTACGATTTAAGAATTAGAAATAAATGAAATCTTTAGTGTTAATATAACATTTCTGAATCGGAAACTAAATGTATTAGTTTCAGGAAACATAAAAAATTGTTAAAATCTCTACCTTTAGAATAAGCAAGAACTGTTTTTTGTGTGTGTTTTTTAGGTACTACATTTACTTATCGAGAAAGGAAACAGCTTTAGAAATCCAAACCCGACACATTAGGAACAAAGTGAAGTGAGTGTTAGACGTTTCGTGAACAGAAACTGGAGTGTTTGACTACGAAACGATCAATAAGATAATTTGAACAGTGACGTGATAACTTTTACCTTGGCTCTTATACAGGTCTGACTGTTTGTTATTGGACGTGTGAAAAAATAATCGAATATTTCCAGTATCATTTCGCAGAAAAAACAAGATGTCTTTCAAACTCATATTACACAATGATAGAAGCCAGAAAAGAACAAATATTTCTATTATCTGATAGTATCAGAACCAACTAGCTAATTAATGAACGTGTTTTTTATATCACAACTCCTTTAGAAGTCATTAGTCTCTGGTATAAACAGAAGAAAAGTTTTGTTATATTTTACTGTTTCCTAAGAGACTCAACTTTCGTAGAACGTAATAAATAATTTGTTGTAATTATATAATCAGAGACTTTAGTTAGGTTTCAGTCATAAATTTGAGTTGCTTAAGTCGGTAGATTTTAGTAGTTATAACTTTAGGCAAAAGTTTCTTGATCAAATAGCATTTGTTAATTATTGTTTTGTGTAACAAAAGCAAGAAATATCGATTTTGATTTGGACTTAATAACAAGAAATATCGATTTTGATTTAAACTTAATAATCACAAGTACTCCATGTATTATATTCTCTTACCTCAGTTTTCAGTTTATGATATTTAACTTTCATATATTTATTGAAAACATGTACGTCTATCTGAGAAAGTTTCAAAACTACTGTCTTAACTTTTAACCACTACATTTGCTATAATCAGAAAGTAAGATGGTTCTATAAGTTTTTGGTTTTACTTCTCGAATGTTCAATAAATAGTCAAGGATAACATCTCCAAAACTGGTTCGATAGCAATCGATCTAAATACAACTAGATCAAAGAAACGTAAAGCTAGGTTTGAATTTCGACAACACACCGCCTGTTTAGAAGACAGAAAAATAGAAGGAAACGTCTGTTATGAAATTGATGACGTGGAAACAGAGCTTTCTATTACAGCCGAGTAAAGCATCGGTCAGGAAGAACAGATTGCACTTGTTCAGTTGGAGTGAAAAGTTGTTTGGAACTTTGATCTGTCTTGTTGACACAGATCATGAGTGACACTTACTGATCAATATATCAATAGATCACAAGTGACACTAACTAATCAATACAATGTCAAATAAATAGTGACAATAACAAATTAATATCTTATCAGATCAATAGTGACAATAACAGATCAATAGTGACAATAACATATCGATATCTTGGCAGTTCAATAGTGACAATAACAGATCGATATCTTGACAGATCAATAGTGACAATAACAGATCGATATCTTCACAGATCAATAGTGACAATAACAGATCGATATCTTCACAGATCAATAGTGACAATAACATATCGATATCTTGACAGATCAATTGTGACAATAACAGATCAATATGTTGACAGATCAATATTGACAATAACAAATCCATATCATATCAGATCAATAGTGACAATAACAGATCAATAATGACAATAACAGATCGATATCTTGACAAATCAATAGTGACAATAAGAGATCAATATCTTAACAGATCAATAGTGACAATAACAGATCAATATCTTGACAGTTCAATAGTAACAATAACAAATTAATATCTATTCAGATCAATAGTGACAGTAACAGATCAATATCTTGACAGATCAATAGTGACAGTAACAGATCAATATCTTGACAAATCAATAGTGACAATAACAGATCAATATCTTCACAGATCAATAGTAACAATAACAAATCAATATCTTGGCAGTTCAATAGTGACAATAACAGATCGATATCTTGACAGATCAATAGTGACAATAACAGATCAATATCTTGACAAATCAATAGTGACAATAACAGATCGATATCTTCACAGATCAATAGTGACAATAACAGATCGATATCTTCACAGATCAATAGTGACAATAACAGATCAATATATTGACAGATCAATAGTGACAATAACATATCGATATCTTGGCAGTTCAATAGTGACAATAACAGATCGATATCTTGACAGATCAATAGTGACAATAACAGATCAATATTTTGACAGATCAATTGTGACAATAACAGATCAATATGTTGACAGATCAATATTGACAATAACAAATTCATATCATATCAGATCAATAGTGACAATAACAGATCAATAATGACAATAACAGATCGATATCTTGACAAATCAATAGTGACAATAAGAGATCAATATCTTAACAGATCAATAGTGACAATAACAGATCAATATCTTGACAGTTCAATAGTGACAATACCAAATTAATATCTATTCAGATCAATAGTGACAGTAACAGATCAATATCTTGACAGATCAATAGTGACAATAACAGATCAATATCTTCACAGATCAATAGTAACAATAACAAATCAATATTATCAGATCAATATGTTGACAGAAAAATATTGACAATAACAGATCCATATCATATCAGATCAATAGTGACAATAACAGATCGATATCTTGACAGATAAATAGTGACAATAACAGATCAATAGTGACAATAACTAGAGTGATACTTATTGATCAACAAAAGAGTCAAAACAATGAATAAAAATCATTGAAAAATATTTCGAGTGACATGTACCCTCTGGTTTTCCAGGCTGCACTGTTAATTATTGTTACCAGTGACATGTACCCTCTGGTTTTCCAGGCTGCACTGTTAATTATTGTTATGAGTGGCATGTACCCTCTAGTTTTCCAGGCTGCACTGTTAATTATTGTTATGAGTGGCATGTACCCTATGGTTTTCCAGGCCGCACTGTTAATTATTGTTACCAGTGACATGTACCCTTTGGTTTTCCAGGCTGCACTGTTAATTATTGTTATGAGTGGCATGTACCCTCTGGTTTTCCAGGCTGCACTGTTAATTATTGTTATGAGTGGCATGTACCCTATGGTTTTCCAGGCCGCACTGTTAATTATTGTTACCAGTGACATGTACCCTTTGGTTTTCCAGGCTGCACTGTTAATTATTGTTACCAGTGACATGTACCCTCTGGTTTTCCAGGCTGCACTGTTAATTATTGTTATGAGTGGCATGTACCCTCTGGTTTTCCAGGCTGCACTGTTAATTATTGTTATGAGTGGCATGTACCCTATGGTTTTCTAGGCTGCGCTGTTAATTATTGTTACCAGTGACATGTACCCTTTGGTTTTCTAGGCTGCGCTGTTAATTATTGTTACCAGTGACATGTACCCTTTGGTTTTCTAGGCTGCTCTGTTAATTATTGTTACCAGTGACATGTACCCTTTGGTTTTCTAGGCTGCACTGTTAATTATTGTTACGAGTGACATGTACCCTTTGGTTTTCTAGGCTGCGCTGTTAATTATTGTTACCAGTGACATGTACCCTTTGGTTTTCTAGGCTGCGCTGTTAATTATTGTTACCAGTGACATGTACCCTCTGGTTTTCCAGGCTGCACTGTTAATTATTGTTATGAGTGACATGTACCCTCTGGTTTTCCAGGCTGCACTGTTAATTATTGTTATGAGTGACATGTACCCTCTGGTTTTCCAGGGGGCACTGTTAATTATTGTTACCAGTGACATGTACCCTTTGGTTTTCTAGGCTGCGCTGTTAATTATTGTTACCAGTGACATGTACCCTTTGGTTTTCCAGGCTGCACTGTTAATTATTGTTATGAGTGACATGTACCCTTTGGTTTTCTAGGCGGCACTGTTAATTATTGTTACCAGTGACATGTACCCTTTGGTTTTCTAGGCTGCGCTGTTAATTATTGTTACCAGTGACATGTACCCTTTGGTTTTCTAGGCTGCGCTGTTAATTATTGTTACCAGTGACATGTACCCTATGGTTTTCCAGGCTGCACTGTTAATTATTGTTATGAGTGACATGTACCCTCTGGTTTTCCAGGCTGCACTGTTAATTATTGTTATGAGTGACATGTACCCTCTGGTTTTCCAGGCTGCACTGTTAATTATTGTTACGAGTGACATGTACCCTATGATTTTCCAGGCTGCACTGTTAATTATTGTTATGAGTGACATGTACCCTCTGGTTTTCCAGGCGGCACTGTTAATTATTGTTACCAGTGACATGTACCCTTTGGTTTTCTAGGCGGCACTGTTAATTATTGTTACGAGTGACATGTACCCTTTGGTTTTCTAGGCTGCGCTGTTAATTATTGTTACCAGTGACATGTACCCTTTGGTTTTCTAGGCTGCGCTGTTAATTATTGTTACCAGTGACATGTACCCTCTGGTTTTCCAGGCTGCACTGTTAATTATTGTTATGAGTGACATGTACCCTCTGGTTTTCCAGGCTGCACTGTTAATTATTGTTATGAGTGACATGTACCCTCTGGTTTTCCAGGCTGCACTGTTAATTATTGTTATGAGTGACATGTACCCTCTGGTTTTCCAGGGGGCACTGTTAATTATTGTTACCAGTGACATGTACCCTTTGGTTTTCCAGGCTGCACTGTTAATTATTGTTATGAGTGACATGTACCCTTTGGTTTTCTAGGCGGCACTGTTAATTATTGTTACCAGTGACATGTACCCTTTGGTTTTCTAGGCTGCGCTGTTAATTATTGTTACCAGTGATATGTACCCTTTGGTTTTCTAGGCTGCGCTGTTAATTATTGTTACCAGTGACATGTACCCTCTGGTTTTCCAGGCTGCACTGTTAATTATTGTTACCAGTGACATGTACCCTCTGGTTTTCCAGGCTGCACTGTTAATTATTGTTACCAGTGACATGTACCCTCTGGTTTTCCAGGCTGCACTGTTAATTATTGTTATGAGTGACATGTACCCTTTGGTTTTCCAGGCTGCACTGTTAATTATTGTTACCAGTGACATGTACCCTCTGGTTTTCCAGGCTGCACTGTTAATTATTGTTACCAGTGACATGTACCCTCTGGTTTTCCAGGCTGCACTGTTAATTATTGTTATGAGTGACATGTACCCTTTGGTTTTCTAGGCTGCGCTGTTAATTATTGTTACCAGTGACATGTACCCTCTGGTTTTCCAGGCTGCACTGTTAATTATTGTTACCAGTGACATGTACCCTCTGGTTTTCCAGGCTGCACTGTTAATTATTGTTATGAGTGACATGTACCCTTTGGTTTTCCAGGCGGCACTGTTAATTATTGTTACCAGTGACATGTACCCTTTGGTTTTCTAGGCTGCACTGTTAATTATTGTTATGAGTGACATGTACCCTCTGGTTTTCCAGGCGGCACTGTTAATTATTGTTACCAGTGACATGTACCCTTTGGTTTTCTAGGCTGCGCTGTTAATTATTGTTACCAGTGACATGTACCCTTTGGTTTTCTAGGCGGCACTGTTAATTATTGTTACCAGTGACATGTACCCTTTGGTTTTCTAGGCTGCTCTGTTAATTATTGTTACCAGTGACATGTACCCTTTGGTTTTCTAGGCTGCGCTGTTAATTATTGTTACCAGTGACATGTACCCTATGGTTTTCCAGGCTGCACTGTTAATTATTGTTATGAGTGACATGTACCCTCTGGTTTTCCAGGCTGCACTGTTAATTATTGTTATGAGTGACATGTACCCTCTGGTTTTCCAGGCTGCACTGTTAATTATTGTTACGAGTGACATGTACCCTATGATTTTCCAGGCTGCACTGTTAATTATTGTTATGAGTGACATGTACCCTCTGGTTTTCCAGGCGGCACTGTTAATTATTGTTACGAGTGACATGTACCCTCTGGTTTTCCAGGCTGCACTGTTAATTATTGTTTCCAGTGATATGTACCCTCTGGTTTTCCAGGCTGCACTGTTAATTATTGTTACCAGTGACATGTACCCTCTGGTTTTCCAGGCTGCACTGTTAATTATTGTTTCCAGTGATATGTACCCTCTGGTTTTCCAGGCTGCACTGTTAATTATTGTTACCAGTGATATGTACCCTCTGGTTTTCCAGGCTGCACTGTTAATTATTGTTACCAGTGACATGTACCCTCTGGTTTTCCAGGCTGCACTGTTAATTATTGTTACGAGTGACATGTACCCTCTGGTTTTCCAGGCTGCACTGTTAATTATTGTTACCAGTGACATGTACCCTCTGGTTTTCCAGGCTGCACTGTTAATTATTGTTACCAGTGACATGTACCCTCTGGTTTTCCAGGCTGCACTGTCAGCTGATGTTTTTTATTGATGTATAACAAGATGATTGTTTGGTTATTAGATGTTTATATATGCAATTGTTGATGTTTTTGTACACTAAAAGTGTTTATTTAAAAATTAACAATTTTTAAGAACTCCAGTTTTCTAGTGCTACATTAACAAATTACACCAATAAAGATACAATCAAAACCTTACATACAGTCCTAGTGGAAGTTGTGTTACTGCTGAGAGGATAGAATTTTTACTTCATGTTATGTTCTGTTATAAAGAAATTGTTGTTATACATACCACAATTAGTTTTGTTATGGCTAGAATCTTGAATAGCCATGTTCTGTTATAAAGAAATGGTTGTTATACATACCACAGTTAGTTTTGTTATGGCTAGAATCTTGAATAACCATGTTCTGTTATAAAGAAATGGTTGTTATACATACCACAGTTAGTTTTGTTATGGCTAGAATCTTGAATAACCATGTTATGTTATTAAGAAATGGTTGTTATACACACCACAGTTAGTTTTGTTATGGCTAGAATCTTGAATAACCATGTTATGTTATTAAGAAATGGTTGTTATACATACCACAGTTAGTTTTGTTATGGCTAGAATCTTGAATAACCATGTTCTGTTATTAAGAAATGGTTGTTATACATACCACAGTTAGTTTTGTTATGGCTATAATCTTGAATAGCCATGTTCTGTTATAAAGAAATGGTTGTTATACATACCACAGTTAGTTTTGTTATGGCTAGAATCTTGAATAACCATGTTATGTTATAAAGAAATGGTTGTTATACATACCACAGTTAGTTTTGTTATGGCTAGAATCTTGAATAACCATGTTCTGTTATAAAGAAATGGTTGTTATACATACCACAGTTAGTTTTGTTATGGCTAGAATCTTGAATAACCATGTTATGTTATAAAGAAATGGTTGTTATACATACCACAGTTAGTTTTGTTATGGCTAGAATCTTGAATAACCATGTTCTGTTATAAAGAAATGGTTGTTATACATACCACAGTTAGTTTTGTTATGGCTAGAATCTTGAATAACCATGTTCTGTTATAAAGAAATGGTTGTTATACATACCACAGTTAGTTTTGTTATGGCTAGAATCTTGAATAACCATGTTATGTTATTAAGAAATGGTTGTTATACACACCACAGTTAGTTTTGTTATGGCTAGAATCTTGAATAACCATGTTATGTTATTAAGAAATGGTTGTTATACACACCACAGTTAGTTTTGTTATGGCTAGAATCTTGAATAACCATGTTATGTTATTAAGAAATGGTTGTTATACATACCACAGTTAGTTTTGTTATGGCTAGAATCTTGAATAACCATGTTCTGTTATTAAGAAATGGTTGTTATACATACCACAGTTAGTTTTGTTATGGCTAGAATCTTGAATAGCCATGTTCTGTTATAAAGAAATGGTTGTTATACATACCACAGTTAGTTTTGTTATGGCTAGAATCTTGAATAGCCAAAGTGTGATTTTTTAGTACATTTACATAAATTTTGCACAAATTTTGATTGCATACACAGATATTAACATACACGCTAAGTCCATCCTGGTGAGATATAGTTAAAGTCCAGTCTTTATATCATGCCATTAATTATCTGTAAACACATAGAAAACATCTTATATCTGTTTGTAAGTGTTAACTCAATAACAACAGAACAACATGGACAGTCATTATAAATATTGTAGATATTAATTCACATCTGTTTGTGTTAACTCAATAACAACAGTATTACATGGACAGTGATTCTAAATAAGATACAGTATATGTCAATTTATATCTGAATGTAAGTGGTAACTCAATAACAACAGTATTACATGGACAATCATTCTAAATAAGATACAGTATATGTCAATTTATATCTGAATGTAAGTGGTAACTCAATAACAACAGTATTACATAAACAATCATTCTAAATAAGATACAGAGTATGTCAATTTATATCTGAATGTAAGTGTTAACTTAATAACAACAGTATTACATGGACAATCATTCTAAATAAGATACAGTATATGTCAATTTATATCTGAATGTAAGTGTTAACTCAATAACAACAGTATTACATGGACAATCATTCTAAATAAGATACAGTATATGTCAATTTATATCTGAATGTAAGTGTTAACTTAATAACAACAGTATTACATGGACAATCATTCTAAATAAGATACAGTATATGTCAATTTATATCTGAATGTAAGTGTTAACTTAATAACAACAGTATTACATGGACAATCATTCTAAATAAGATACAGTATATGTCAATTTATATCTGAATGTAAGTGTTAACTCAATAACAACAGTATTACATGGACAATCATTCTAAATAAGATACAGTATATGTCAATTTATATCTGAATGTAAGTGTTAACTTAATAACAACAGTATTACATGGACAATCATTCTAAATAAGATACAGTATATGTCAATTTATATCTGAATGTAAGTGTTAACTCAATAACAACAGTATTACATGGACAATCATTCTAAATAAGATACAGTATATGTCAATTTATATCTGAATGTAAGTGTTAACTCAATAACAACAGTATTACATGGACAATCATTCTAAATAAGATACAGTATATGTCAATTTATATCTGAATGTAAGTGTTAACTCAATAACAACAGTATTACATGGACAATCATTCTAAATAAGATACAGTATATGTCAATTTATATCTGAATGTAAGTGTTAACTTAATAACAACAGTATTACATGGACAATCATTCTAAATAAGATACAGTATATGTCAATTTATATCTGAATGTAAGTGTTAACTTAATAACAACAGTATTACATGGACAATCATTCTAAATAAGATACAGTTTATGTCAATTTATATCTGAATGTAAGTGTTAACTTAATAACAGCAGTATTACATGGACAATCATTCTAAATAAGATACAGTATATGTCAATTTATATCTGAATGTAAGTGTTAACTTAATAACAACAGTATTACATGGACAATCATTCTAAATAAGATACAGTATATGTCAATTTATATCTGAATGTAAGTGTTAACTTAATAACAACAGTATTACATGGACAATCATTCTAAATAAGATACAGTATATGTCAATTTATATCTGAATGTAAGTGTTAACTTAATAACAACAGTATTACATGGACAATCATTCTAAATAAGATACAGTATATGTCAATTTATATCTGAATGTAAGTGTTAACTTAATAACAGCAGTATTACATGGACAATCATTCTAAATAAGATACAGTATATGTCAATTTATATCTGAATGTAAGTGTTAACTTAATAACAGCAGTATTACATGGACAATCATTCTAAATAAGATACAGTATATGTCAATTTATATCTGAATGTAAGTGTTAACTCAATAACAACAGTATTACATGGACAATCATTCTAAATAAGATACAGTATATGTCAATTTATATCTGAATGTAAGTGTTAACTCAATAACAACAGTATTACATGGACAATCATTCTAAATAAGATACAGTATATGTCAATTTATAGCTGAATGTAAGTGTTAACTTAATAACAACAGTATTACATGGACAATCATTCTAAATAAAATACAGTATATGTCAATTTATAGCTGAATGTAAGTGTTAACTTAATAACAACAGTATTACATGGACAATCATTCTAAATAAGATACAGTATATGTCAATTTATATCTCAATGTAAGTGTTAAATCAATAACAACAGTACTATATGGACAGTGATTCTAAATAAGACAGATGTATGTCAGTCACTTCAGATACTAAGAAACTGAATTAAATTAGTTTTCAATAAAAACTAAACTAAACGTAAAATTATTCGACCTTATATGACCTTATGACCTTATATGACGGATTGGAACTCATCTGTTTCAAGACGGTGGCACGATATTAATTATGACGGATTGGAACTCATCTGTTTCAAGACGGTGGCACGATATTAATTCGAAACTTGATGTATAAAAGAGCGCGACTTTCAATGGTTATAATTTTTTTTCCCCAATACAAAGCCGCTCAAGGGTTGGCTAACAGCATTACCTAGGTCTGATCTAATACAGTATAGTGAAATCAACTGGTCTACAGCGCACATCGCAAACTGGTTTACTACGTATATGTGACAGAACAGTGGAATTTATCTGTTAGTGTGCTTCGTTGTAATCACACGTTTTAATGAAAATAAAATGGTGTGTGTGTGATTTCTCATAGCATAGCCACATCTGCTGAGTCCACTGAGAGGAATCGCTCCTCTGATTTTAGCGTTGAAATTCGTAGACTTACCCTTGTACAAGCGGGGAAGAAACTAAATGGATATTTTCACAATAATACCTGGACGCGAACCGCGAAACTTTGAGCATACAGTTCGAATAATCACCATAAACGTCGAAAATGTAATTACAAACTTAAGTGAAAATGACAAATCTTACAAGTGCAAATAGCAAAACTAATTGACAATATTATGATAAAACTAACTGATAATATTACAGTAAAAGTAACTGATGATATGTATATACAACTATATTATAATAAAACTAACTGATTATATTATAATAAAACTACCTGATGATAGTGTAATAAAATTACCTGATGATAGTGTAATAAAACTACCTGATGATATTATAATAAAACTACCTGATGATGGTGTAATAAAACTACCTTATGATAGTGTAATAAAACTACCTGATGATATTATAATAAAACTACCTGATGATAGTGTAATAAAACTACCTGATGATATTATAATAAAACTACCTGATGATATTATAATAAAACTACCTGATGATAGTGTAATAAAACTACCTGTTGATAGTGTAATAAAACTACCTGATGATAGTGTAATAAAACTACCTGATGATATTTTAATAAAACTACCTGTTGATAGTGTAATAAAACTACCTGTTGATAGTGTAATAAAAATACCTGATGATATTATAATAAAACTACCTGTTGATAGTGTAATAAAACTACCTGATGATAGTGTAATAAAACTACCTGATGATATTATAACAAAACTACCTGATGATATTATAATAAAATTCACTGATGATAGTGTAATAAAATTACCTGATGATATTATAATAAAACTACCTGATGATGGTGTAATAAAACTACCTGATGATAGTGTAATAAAATTACCTGATGATATTATAATAAAACTACCTGATGATGGTGTAATAAAACTACCTTATGATAGTGTAATAAAACTACCTGATGATATTATAATAAAACTACCTGATGATAGTGTAATAAAACTACCTGATGATATTATAATAAAACTACCTGATGATATTATAATAAAACTACCTGATAATATTATAATAAAACTACCTGATGATAGTGTAATAAAACTACCTGATGAAAGTGTAATAAAACTACCTGATGATATTATAATAAAACTACCTGTTGATAGTGTAATAAAACTACCTGATGATAGTGTAATAAAACTACCTGATGATATTATAATAAAACTACCTGTTGATAGTGTAATCAAACTATCTCATGATATGTAATAGAATTAACTGATTATATTATAATAGAATTAACTGATTATATTATAATAAAATTAACAGATTATATTATTAAAAAACGTACTGATTATATTTAATAAAACTAATTGATGGTCTTATAATAAAACTAACATATTATATAATAATAAAACTAACTTATTATACAATAATAAAACTAACTGATTATATTTTAATAAAAGTAATTGATTATATTACAATAAAAGAAACTGATAATATTATAATAAAACTTAATAATAATGTGTACCTTCAAAGCTCTATGTTGTAATAAAACTAACTGATTATCTTATAATAAAACTAACTCATTACATGACAAAACTAACTGATAATATTATAACAAAACTATCTCATGATATGTAATAAAACTAACTGATGATATTATAATCAAACTAACTGATGATACTGATATAGATACTAGTTAATATTTTCATGTGTTGTCACTTATAACTCAGTTTGAATACCCTGACACTATAATAGGTAATAATTACAATTTTTATGTGTTGTGACTCATAACAATGTTTGAATACTCTGACACTAAGATAATTAATAGTTAGTATTTTTGTGTGTTGTCACTTATAACACAATTTGAATACTATGACTTTAGGATAATTAATAGTTACTATGTTTTGTGTGTTGTCACTTATAACACTGTTTAAATACTATGACTTTAGTATAGTTAATAGTTACTATGTTTTGTGTGTTGTCACTTATAACACTGTTTAAATACCATGACTTTAGGATAGTTAATAGTTACTATGTTTTGTGTTTTGTCACTTATAACACTATTTAAATACTACGACTTTAGGATAGTTAATAGTTACTATGTTTTGTCACTTATAACACTGAATACTTTGGCCCTAACAAAGTTTATTTGTTGTATTGAACTTTATGTAGTTTGTAAATTAAGTATATTTACTTACATATAACCCACGTGATGTCACTAATTAATTCTATTTATATTTGCCAGCTGAACTCGCCTATAAAACCACTTGCACCTTTTTTCCTACGAGGTTCTTGTTCACATGGCTTGGAGGAATGTAATAAAAAAGAAACACCAAGTGACGCTTACAGCATATATTGCAACTAATTCCAGCGTTTAGCACGCGACATTAGATAAAATAAACCACAGCTAACAAGAACAACGATGCTGACGATTTCTTATTACAACAGCTCAGGAATATTTTATAAAACGTCTCTTGAAAACCGTGTTTATTTTAAAAATTGTAGGAGATTTCCTTTTCCTTCTGAAAGAAATTTGGTTCAAATAAACTTTGAACAACGTTAGCAAAATTAGAGAAAGGTTTCGTAAGAAATATTCCAGATTTTTCTTTCATTTTTAACATTTTAAACGCCCTCTGGTATAAAACATTCGTTGTTTTTATTGAAATTAATTACTTTAATTACCAGAAGTTTCCGTAGTTCATGTACAAGATATTCTAAACATGTTTATAGACTAGCCGTGTTTCTGTGCGATCTGTTAACCCAACGAAACGTATATCATTTCTCACATTTTACTTAAGAGAATAGAACTACAACCAATAAAGTGTACCACAGTTTTGTTAACAGGACGGAAACACTTCGTCATGTTTTAGTTATCTTCCCCTGTGAGGGAAACCCAAGGCTTCAAGTATAATAATCTTTATATAAACTTGTGTCAATTTTAGTACTGTTCGGGAGATATTTTCAGTTAGGCTTAACATGTTTAATATTTCTTTGTTGATTGAAGTGTGGCTTTCTGTGTGTTATTTGTCGTAAAAACGATGTTAAACTTTAGAACTCGTTTAGTTTTGTAAACATTTTCATTCCAACGAAATTTAAAGTTGTCCATTTTTTAAACTAAGGGCCTGATATGGCCAAGTGTATTAAGGCGTTCGACTCGTAATCTGAGGGTCGCGGGTTCGAATCCCGGTCGCACCAAACATGCTTGCCCTTTCGTTTTGATGGTCAATCCCACTATTCGTTTGTAAAAGAGTAGCCCAAGAATTGGTGGTGGGTGGTGATGACTAGCTGCCTTCCCTCTAGTCTTACACTGCTAAATTAGAGATGGCTAGTGCAGATAGCCCTAGTGTAGCTTTGCGCGAAATTCAAAAACAAACAATTTTTCAAAATAAAAACTTGTATATAGAAATGTTGCAGTAAAATAATTTTTGACATGAAATTTACTCCTAGACTGATTTAAATCTGTCTTATAATTTTTATTCGAAGTTATATGAGCTCTAGATATTTAAAGTACTAAAAGAAAATAACTATAATACGTTACTCTAGAAATATCTTCATATATTTACGAATTCACTGTTTTGAAGCTCGTCTAGCGCTATCTTTTAGGAATATATTCATCTCTTTAGTTTAATGAAACAAAGTAAACTGTGTCACGGTGGATTTAAATACACGTTTTGATAAACAGAAAATTCGAACCTTATTTTTAATAAACATATTAAGTTGTTCGAGAAATAACGGTAAACTTAAAATTTTAACTTTAATAAGAAATGAAAAATTCAAAAGCAACTTTATTAATCAAAATATAAACCTAGTAAATCTATACACTTTTATTAACGAGAAACGAAATTATTTATGTCATGACGATAAAACAACGAAGTCCTAGAAATAAAAAAAAAATATTCAAAGCCATCTCTGACGCTGTGCAAATGTTTGAAAAACTGGTAGTCGGTGGGTGACAGGTCTGGGGAGTAATAAAGTTGGGGCAATGTTGAGCTTCTGGGGTCGAGCATTATCTTGAAGCGAGATTGGTTCTTTTAGATTGACTAGTGCTAGCATTTTTTTCATGAAACTTTCTATGAATTTCTTTCAATTCTAGATAGATCGTCCGCAATGATATTCTGGCTCTGGTTAAGCAAGCTGTGATGGATAATACCGGCCACAGACCACCATATAGTAACCATAATCTTCTGTTGGTGCAATTTTGGTTTTGGAAAGTGTTTTGGAGCCTCGTCACGGTTGGACAATGTGCAAGTCACTTTTTATTGTTGTAAAGGGCTCACTTTTTTCACAAGTGCAATTATATTAAGAAATGAGTCATTTCTTTTGGGCAGAATCAGAATATAACACAGTTCAAAACGACAATTTTTCTGATTTTCACTGAGTTCGTGTGGAATCCACTTTCTACTTTTCCTATTAGCTCCATACGGTCAGAACTTGTGGAACATCCAATTATCGGCGCAGATTTCTTTCCACTAATACTTTCAGTTAGTGGTTTTCAACACCAGAAGGACTTCTTTATCTTCAAAACTCACATCTCCATTACTAAACTTTTGGAGCCAATGCAGTACTATACGATCAGAGGAAGTTCCTTCGCCCCATGCTTGGTTGATATTACGAGCTGTTTATGATGTATTTGACCGAGTTCGACTTAATGCAAAGAATGATGTGCAACAAGGGTCTGGAACATTGGACATAGTTTTAGAATAAAACTTTAGATTTTTAATATGAAGTAGTGAAAACAGATAGTTTCTTATCCCTATAAATAACTACAATAAAATTCCGCTATTATTTTTGGAACAGTCTGATATGAATACGTGCAGGGTGGGTAACTATAAAGAATCTAGAAATAGTGTAGAGCAGAAAATTTTACCTTTCAATCATTATACAGGCCGAAATATAAGAGTGAAATAGAATTTTATGTTAAAGGTTTAGTTTGAATTTCGCGCAAAGCTACACTAGGGCTATCTGCGCAAGCCGTCCATTTAGCAGTGTAAGACTAGAGAGAAGGCAATTAGTCATCACCACTCACCGCCAACTCTTGGACTACTATTTTACCAACAAATAGTGGGATTGATCGGGACATTATAACGCTCCCACGGCTGAGAGGGCGAGCGTGTTTGGTGTGACGGGGATTCGAACCCGCGACCCTCGGATTACGAGTTGAACTCCTTAACCCACCTGGCCATGCCGAGCCCCCGATGTTTAAAAACCGAAAAAAATTCTGAGTACATATTTGTATACAGTGTTTTTGAATGAAACTCGTCTTGGGAAGGACTGGAAATATGCTATTACTAAAGACAAACTGTATATTAAACATTGTTTTGAGAGAAATTAGTGAAAGGTTTTTTATCTTATTTATTTAGAATAGTACGTTTTGAAAGCAATTTGTTTCGTAATTTGGCAGACGAACAAATGCAAGCCGTGCTACAGTACTGCAGTGTCATCTACCGGTTTAAAGTGCTATTAGCAATATCGGATTATCGACGCGTTGCTAAATTATGTACAAAAATTAAAAAAAAAAGTTAACCGTGTATCTAATTAAACAGACATGAAAGTGTCCCGAAGACTTGTTTTTTAGTTAAGTTATTAAAATATCAAACGTTACTTTGATGAATTTATCAATTAAAGAGTTTAAAAAGGAATGAATTTTCTAAAAAGTTTGCTATAAAAATACTACAGAACTTTTAAAGAGTTTTTGGATGATAATTAAACTTCTCTAGAAGAAAACACCTTATTAAACAGATATATTATTTTTATCATAAATACGCTTCACAAAATGTAAAAAATAACAACTTTTCTAACAGCCTTTCCTTGTAGTTATATTTCTCTTTGACAACAAGTAAAAATATTTTCGCATACTACAACTCCGATAGCGCCTGGAATGTGTGATCATGTTATAATTATACGTTAAACGTCTGAAAGCAAACTTCGACTTTCTTTTATTTTTCAACTCAGTTTTCCGATATTATACAACACATCTGTTTTTGTTAACTAGCAATATTCGACACGCACGAATATTTTAATACACAGTTTCCGTTAAGCTGTTTCATTGCTCTATTTGTTTAATGTCGAACTGAAAACTACATAATTGGCTATCTGTGTTGTACCCACTGTTGGTATCAAAATTCGTTTTTTATCGTTGCAAGCTTTCATAGTTACGGCTAAGTCATAAAGTAGCAACTTAAAAATGTATTTTCATGGCGACTGGTATGGATATTAAAATTTCTACTTTGCAACTGTTGAAAATTCTCTCATTATCAACCTGAAGATGACCCAAGAACGTTGATCTCTACTTCATTTTAATGAAAGTGTTAATACCCAGACCAGACGTCTCGAGAACAAATTTTTACTTCAAGTAGGTTTCTCGTCATCACAAAGAAGCAACTTAACATAAATATTCGAACGTTTTGTTTTAAGACTGTCCAAACGTACATATATTCTCATAAACAAATATAACTATCTTGTTATTTGTATGGCTAGCTTAATTATATCGTCACAATTAAATACAATCTGTTTGATGGCCCGCAGATATACGTTACTCCCTCTAGTGAAATAAATTTCACCTTTTTTGATAAATGAGTGGTTAAACGTACCTAACACTAGTCGAAGCAAAGGTCATTAATTATTATTTTTAGTATAAAGAACTATATACATTTGTATAACAAACAGCGTTCTTGTTGTACGGTTGGTCATTCGATGCACGTTCCATAACGTATTATTCATAACTCTTCAAAATGAAATGTAACTTTACAAAAAATTAAAGAAATATTGGGTTGAGGAATAATTCGTGAGCGTTTTTTGAAGTTAAAAAAATATATTCATAAATGAAACGCTTTCGCAAAATATTTCATGTCATTTGGTAGATAATTTTTTGCTCTAATAGATGGTGTGTTTGATTTTCATATGTCTTTAATTTTTGCTTTCATTTTCAGCTCATTAAATGGAATGTCAAGTGGACAAAATCGAGCATTTTCGACACCATCTGCTTTTCGCATTTAATTTCTGGCAATTTCGTTTAAAACAATGCATACTATATACCTAGGTATTACATGAAATAAAGTATCATAATAAATGTTTTGGGTGTAATGTGTAATCCATGCATTGTATAGTCTTGCATGTAATGCTTGAATGAAATTATTTAAAAACGCTCACGAATTATTCCTCAACCTAATATTTAATATATTGTTTCATTTCAAACTTAACGACATACATAAATTAGTAATCCTACACAGATAGCAGCACCAACAAAACAATTAAAGAAGTATTATATATCTTATTTTATTTCAAATTCAAGGCCCATACAAAAATCATCACTCGTCGATAGATAGCAGCACCAACAAACAGTGTTTAATCTATACGGTTAATTCAAACATCAGATTTGGTTAACAACACCAGAAGATTTTGTATGTTTACAACAAATTAAGATTCGAACACTAGGCTATTATAAATTATTCGATCACATTCAAAATAACTTTTAAAATAATAAACGACAAAATATTTGTTTGTATTTTTGTAAAATATCTCCTTTAATTACCATCAACTCTGTAGGTTTTATTTTAGAATCAGAGTCCCATACCTATTTAGCTTCACAACCTAATAATTTAATTACTTCACATTTGGGCATAACACGAATAGCCCGTTTTACAGGTTTTTGCTTAATTACAAACACACAATATTTTTATCAAGATCTAGTGCTTCGCAAACTAAATGTTCCTATCTAATTCAAAACCTGATCCTTTAACCCTTCATTAATTTAGAATGTGTGATTTACAACAGTATTACTTACAACTATCTTCTATATCTGTACACACAATATTAAACATCACTTTATACCAAGTACCTGACCTTTAACAAACTTATATATCTGTACACACAATATTAAACATTACTTTATACCAAGTACCTGACCTTTAACAAACTTATATATCTGTACACACAATATTAAACATCACTTTATACCAAGTACCTGACCTTTAACAAAGTTATATATCTGTACACACAATATTAAACATCACTTTATACCAAGTACCTGACCTTTAACAAAGTTATATATCTGTACAGACGATATTAAACATTACTTTATACCAAAATGTTGACCTATGCTGACCTATGACCTAATCTGTTCTTTTTTAACAAATAAAATAACCTTTAGCACAAAATATTTATAGCTAAAACCTGACCTATAATGTAATCCATTAATTCAATACAATATCGTAACCTTTAATCTACAACAACATAACCTTTAACCTACCCTATTATTTTTCATCCACGGAATGAACCTTATTATATTTTCTTTCTTAAGTAACTTAAATCTCTATTCACCCTACACCTCTTAGGCCTTCTTGTCCTTGTATTCGTCTAAAATGGCAGTTTCTTTTTCTTAAGTTTTGTAAATTATTCTTGCATGAGTATTGCTTGATAAATAGGTTTATTATGTTTCCTCTGATCCCTCTTGTGATCTACTAAGAACAGTGTAAATTGTTGTGTCTTAGAAGGAATTGTTTCAGAAGTGTATTTACCATTGGACACACCAGTGGTTCAGGGAAATCAAGATGTGTGTTTTTCTGTTGCTCTGATTGTACTATGTCTTATGCCAGTAGCAACAGCACGTGTTCATGATGTAACCGACATTGTTAGATAACCAAGCCCCAGCTGACAATTATACACGGAAAAATAAAACTTTGAATTAAAAAAGCTACAAGGAATGATAAATTATAAACGTCCTGTAAGTTAAGAGTATCTGGTGAGGCCTTCATAAGAACTATCGAAATGTCATTGCTATGTCTATGAAATCTATTATAACTTTGGAAATGCAAAGCTCAGTTTCTCTACTTTGTCTTCAGAATAGCCAGAAATGATACGTTTCTTGGAACAGCTGCAGGGTTTTTTTCGTTGAGAAAAAAACGACATATAAAAAAGTTGTATTAAAGTTATTATTGCCTGCAGAGGTGGTTAACGTAATATTCTGGTCTTAAGATCTCGCTTCGTTTAAAAATAACTTAAGAATTTGGTACTCGAGGAGATTGGTTGCTTGCTATGTCGTAGTTTAGTGGCACGTGAGAGACAAACTGATCAAAAGAAACCTTCACATAACATACAAACGACGGTTTGTAGACTGTAAAACACATAAAAATAAACAAACTAGATACTGGATTCGATCTATTTATACCAGGGTATAAGGTCTTTTCAAGAATAAAAAAAAACGTGTCCGAACGTGTCACATAACAATTATACCACGTGTTACATAACAATTATACCACGTGTTATATAACAATTATACCACGTGTAACATAACAATTATACCACGTGTTACATAACAATTATACCACGTGTAACATAACAATTATACCACGTGTTACATAACAATTATACCACGTGTAACATAACAACTATACCACGTGTTACATAACAATTATACCACGTGTAACATAACAATTATACCACGTGTAACATACCAGTTATACCACGTGCTACATAACAATTATACCACGTGTAACATAACAATTATACCACGTGTTGCATAACAGCAATACCACGTGTAACATAACAATTATACCACGTGTAACATACCATTTATACCACGTGCTACATAACAATTATACCACGTGTAACATAACAATTATACCACGTGTAACATACCATTTATACCACGTGCTACATAACAATTATACCACGTGTAACATAACAATTATACCACGTGTTGCATAACAGCAATACCACGTGTAACATAACAATTATACCACGTGTAATATAACAATTATACCACGTGTAACATATCAATTATACCACGTGTTACATAACAACTACACCACGTGTTACATAACAATTATACCACGTGTGACACATTTGGTTACATGATTGTTTTTCTTATTGAAGGTAATAACACCCAAGAGTATTCTAAGATATTCAAACTCCCATGACATTAAGAATATTTTGATTGGTGTTTCTTAATTACAGACGGGGTATAATTTATTGACCACTAAACGTAACGACCATAAAACTTTGTGTGAATGTGTTTTTGTAACAAAGCCACAATGGGCTATCTACAGAGCCCATCCAGAAGAATCGAACCCCTGATTTTAGCGTTGTAAATCCGTAGACCTACAGCTTTAATAATGGAGGAGGCGATATAACTTCTATTTTTCCAAGATGTATCTTAGGACGGCTGGTATGGGTGTTAACACTTACTAAATACAGCAGAGAACAACGTTTGTTAACCTGAAGATGACCTAAGAAGGTCAAAACGTTGTTCTTTGCTTTATTTAGTAAGTGTTAACACCCATACCAGCCGTCCTAAGATACATTTTTATTTCAAGTGGGTTTCTCGTCATCATGGATTTGACCTAGAATTCAGAGACAACCTTAAATCTGTTTATTTATGAGACGTAATGAGTAAAACTAAAAAAAGATACACAATAGGCTATTTGTACTTATAATTTAAGGCGAGGCTTCTTGAAGTCTCTGTTGTTCTAGCTACGTT
Source organism: Tachypleus tridentatus (assembly GCF_004210375.1). Lineage (NCBI taxonomy): Eukaryota > Metazoa > Arthropoda > Merostomata > Xiphosura > Limulidae > Tachypleus > Tachypleus tridentatus. Next base: position 47,432,314 of record NC_134827.1, on the reverse strand, counting down.
ACAAAATGAAGTAAACTAGTATATGATGAAATACTGTGATAATGTTGTTTATTTTATTATGATTAAATGTTAGGACTTAAAAGAACTCTTTCATGAGTCTTGTCTAACCTGAAGTTGGTGTTTTGGACCTTAAGATAAAAGTTCAGAAACACTTCTTTAACCTGAGAGTATTTTGGACCTTAAGATAAAAGTTTAGAAACTCTTCCTTGACCTGAGAGTAATTTGGACCTTAAGATAAAAGTTTAGAAACTCTTCCTTGACCTAAGAGAATTTTGGACCTTAAGATAAAAGTTCAGAAACTTTTCCTTGACCTGAGAGTAACTTGAATTTTAACTTTCAACTTTGTTCCTGAAGAAGAAAGGTCCACCTTTCGAAAGCGATCGGATTATAAGTTTTTTATTCCTTCCTATCAAGATTTGTTGAACGTACGTGTTTTTCTAACATCATGAATTGGTTTTTAAGTGGAATTCAACCACATGGAACAAAGTGTTTTACAAACCCAGCTCACAGTTCATGAGTAACCTTGTTATTGTTGTAGAGCCATTAGGTATTGTCATTACTTCAGAAAATATCCTCGGCAGAATTAGGTGTTTAAGGCTAGTACAACTAGTGAACACAAAACTATAGACGTTTGAAGACTGGATATAATGACATGTCATGACGGCCCATCGTGCAACAAGTTGAATAAAAACCGTTTTTTTTTGTTCATCTTAAAGCTAGAATTTAAGACTAAAACGTTCAGATGTTGACCACAACAAACCAAATTGAGAGACCAGCTTGTTGCATCTTCACCAACCATTCTTGTAGTCAGGCCACTTGTGGTGCTAAATGTTGCACTCAACGTAGTCAGGCCACTTGTAGTACCAAATGTTGCACTCAACGTAGTCAGGCTACTTGTAGTACCAAATGTTGCACTCAATGCAGTCAGGCCACTTGTAGTACCAAATGATACACTCAACGCAGTCAGGCCACTTGTAGTACCAAATGTTGCACTCAACGCAGTCAGGCCACTTGTAGTACCAAATGTTGCACTCAACGCAGTCAGGCCACTTGTAGTACCAAATGTTGCACTCAACGCAGTCAGGCCACTTGTAGTACCAAATGATACACTCAACGCAGTCAGGCCACTTGTAGTACCAAATGTTGCACTCAACGCAGTCAGGCCACTTGTAGTACCAAATGTTGCACTCAACGTAGTCAGGCCACTTGTAGTACCAAATGATACACTCAACGCAGTCAGGCCACTTGTAGTACCAAATGTTGCACTCAACGTAGTCAGGCCACTTGTAGTACCAAACGTTACATTCAACGTAGTCAGGCCACTTGTAGTATCAAATGTTGCACTCAACGTAGTCAGGCCACTTGTAGTATCAAATGTTGCACTCAACGCAGTCAGGCCACTTGTAGTACCAAATGTTGCACTCAACGTAGTCAGGCCACTTGTAGTACCAAATGATACACTCAACGCAGTCAGGCCACTTGTAGTACCAAATGTTGCACTCAACGTAGTCAGGCCACTTGTAGTACCAAACGTTACATTCAACGTAGTCAGGCCACTTGTAGTATCAAATGTTGCACTCAACGTAGTCAGGCCACTTGTAGTATCAAATGTTGCACTCAACGTAGTCAGGCTACTTGTAGTACCAAATGTTGCACTCAACGTAGTCAGGCCACTTGTAGTACCAAATGTTGCACTCAACGTAGTCAGGCCACTTGTAGTACCAAACGTTACATTCAACGTAGTCAGGCCACTTGTAGTAACCATATGCATAGTGTGAGATGAAACCATACAATACCTCTACCTATTTACAAATACGAACTTGTTTTGTTCATTCAAAGCACCATATTCAATCAAAGTCAAAAGACAAGTAACTGGTTTCTGTATACAAAGATACATTCTGGTAACCAGCTCTTTCCTTGACCTCTTGGTGCAGTTACTGAACTACTATCACATATCACGAAGGATCTGATATCGATGATCCAACCAAAATCTCCTGGACCTAACGACAAGGGCTTGAAGAGGCAATTTCCCAAGAATAGCTACAAGTGAAAATGAACAGTTGAAATGTAGGGATCAGGTTTGGTGTTGGTAAACAAACAGTCCAAACTGTTTCACTACTTTTCTCTTAGAAACACATGTTATGTAACTGACTTACAACATGATACATTCTCTTGAGCATACAATAAATGTTTATTTAGGAAACGTTTAGGTGTTCTAATTAGATACAATAAACGGGAAAGATTAATAAACGTGTTTCCTGGAACCCAGCAAGTAAACATTCTCTGAGGACAAACAAACAGCATACTAAAATATTAGCAAGGTTTGGATGGATATATAACTCATGATTTTATGATAGTTGGCATGTTCTAGCCACACTGTGTGACAAGAGATACTGTATGCAAGAGGGATGTGTGTGCGTGTGTTTTTTATAGCAGAGCCACATCAGGCTATCTGCCGAGTCCACCGAGAGGAATCGAACCCCTGATTTAAGTGTTGTAAATCTGAACACTTAATGCTGTACCAACGGGGTGTCAAAGCTCTTTAGTTTAACAAATTAACTAAGTATCGAGAGAACTTCTAATTTTTGGAATAAATTTTCATGGTAACAAATCTTGGACTCTGAGTAAATGTTCAATATGGTTAGATCTGGTATTTTAATTCAATAGGATCTATCACGTTCGAAATATATCAGATAAATAATAGTCTATACTTGTATCTATCACGTTTGGAATATATCGGATAAATACTAGTCTATACTAGGATCTCTCACATTTGGAATATATCAGATAAATAATAGTATATACTAGGATCTCTCACATTTGGAATATATCAGATAAATAATAGTCTATACTAGGATCTCTCACATTTGGAATATATCAGATAAGTAACAGTCTATACTAGGGTCTCTCACATTTGGAATATATCAAATAAATAATGGTCTATACTAGGATCTGTCACATTTGTAATATATCAGATAAATAATGGTCTATACTTGGATCTATCACATTTGGAATATATCAGATAAATAATAGTCTATACTAGGATCTCTCACATTTGGAATATATCAGATAAATAATAGTCTATACTAGGATTTTTCACATTTGGAATATATCAGATAAATAATGGTCTATACTAGGATCTCTCACGTTTGGAATATATCAGATAAATAATAGTCTATACTAGGATCTCTCACATTTGTAATATATCAAATAAATAATAGTCTATACCAGGATCTCTCACGTTTGAAATATATCAGATAAATAATGGTCTATACTAGGATCTATCACATTTGGAATATATCAGATGAATAATGGTCTATACTAGGATCTATCACATTTGGAATATATCAGATGAATAATGGTCTATACTAGGATTTTTCACATTTGAAATATATCAGATGAATAATGGTCTATACTAGGATTTTTCACATTTGAAATATATCAGATAAATAATGGTCTATACTAGGATCTCTCACATTTGGAATATATCAGATAAGTAACAGTCTATACTAGGATCTCTCACGTTTGGAATATATCAGATAAATAATAGTCTGTACTAGGATTTTTCACATTTGGAATATATCAGATAAATAATGGTCTATACTAGGATCTCTCACATTTGGAATATATCAAATAAATAATGGTCTATACTAGGATCTGTCACATTTGTAATATATCAGATAAATAATAGTCTATACTAGGATCTCTCACGTTTGTAATATATCAGATAAATAATAGTCTATACTAGGATCTCTCACATTTGGAATATATCAGATAAATAATGGTCTATACTAGGATCTCTTACGTTTGGAATATATCAGATAAATAATGGTCTATACTAGGATCTGTCACATTTGTAATATATCAGATAAATAATGGTCTATACTAGGATCTGTCACATTTGTAATATATCAGATAAATAATAGTCTATACTAGGATCTCTCACGTTTGTAATATATCAGATAAATAATAGTCTATACTAGGATCTCTCACATTTGGAATATATCAGATAAATAATGGTCTATACTAGGATCTCTTACGTTTGGAATATATCAGATAAATAATGGTCTATACTAGGATCTGTCACATTTGTAATATATCAGATAAATAATAGTCTATACTAGAATCTCTCACATTTGGATTATATCAGATAAATAATGGTCTGTACTAGAATCTCTCACGTTTGGAATATATCAGATAAATAATGGTCTATACTTGGATCTATCACGTTTGGAATATATTAGATAAATAATGGTCTATACTTGGATCTATCACGTTTGGAATATATTAGATAAATATGGTCTCTCCCAGAAATTCCCTGATATTGTTTTAATTCGTATTATTATGTTACGTCTAACGACACGAACTGAACAGTTTAACTTACATATTATCTTTCAGAGCACGATGTCACGTGGACAGCTCACTTTTCACGTGAACAAACTCTAATGTTACATCTCTTACACTTGTAACGGGTTTATTGCTATTTGGAGAAATTCTTATTTAGTTCTTGTTGGACTTGTATTCTAGTCAGGGGTTGATTGAATTGAAGAAATCTATCAAGAATAATCAGATGTGGCTGAGTAAAAAACGACTTTGGACTTGTACAGGTGTAGAGAATCAGCGGAATACAGAATACTGACAGTACAGACCATTCAGAATACAGAACATTGACAATACAGAATTAGTAGGATACAGAACACTGACAATACAGAATCAGCAGGATACAGAATACTGACAGTACAGACCATTCAGAATACAGAACATTGACAATACAGAATTAGTAGGATACAGAACACTGACAATACAGAATCAGCAGGATACAGAATACTGACAGTACAGACCATTCAGAATACAGAACATTGACAATACAGAATTAGTAGGATACAGAACACTGACAATACAGAATCAGCAGGATACAGAATACTGACAGTACAGACCATTCAGAATACAGAACATTGACAATACAGAATTAGTAGGATACAGAACACTGACAATACAGAATCAGCAGGATACAGAATACTGACAGTACAGACCATTCAGAATACAGAACATTGACAATACAGAATTAGTAGGATACAGAACACTGACAATACAGAATCAGCGGAATACAGAATACTGACAGTACAGACCATTCAGAATACAGAACATTGACAATACAGAATTAGTAGGATACAGAACACTGACAATACAGAATCAGCAGGATACAGAATACTGACAGTACAGACCATTCAGAATACAGAACATTGACAATACAGAATTAGTAGGATACAGAACACTGACAATACAGAATCAGCAGAATACAGAATACTGACAGTACAGACCATTCAGAATACAGAACATTGACAATACAGAATTAGTAGGATACAGAACACTGACAATACAGAATCAGCAGGATACAGAATACTGACAGTACAGACCATTCAGAATACAGAACATTGACAATACAGAATTAGTAGGATACAGAATACTGACAATACAGAATCAGCAGGATACAGAATACTGACAGTACAGACCATTCAGAATACAGAACATTGACAATACAGAATTAGTAGGATACAGAACACTGACAATACAGAATCAGCAGGATACAGAATACTGACAGTACAGACCATTCAGAATACAGAACATTGACAATACAGAATTAGTAGGATACAGAACACTGACAATACAGAATCAGCAGGATACAGAATACTGACAGTACAGACCATTCAGAATACAGAACATTGACAATACAGAATTAGTAGGATACAGAACACTGACAATACAGAATCAGCAGGATACAGAATACTGACAGTACAGACCATTCAGAATACAGAACATTGACAATACAGAATTAGTAGGATACAGAACACTGACAATACAGAATCAGCAGGATACAGAATACTGACAGTACAGACCATTCAGAATACAGAACATTGACAATACAGAATTAGTAGGATACAGAACACTGACAATACAGAATCAGCAGGATACAGAATACTGACAGTACAGACCATTCAGAATACAGAACATTGACAATACAGAATTAGTAGGATACAGAACACTGACAATACAGAATCAGCAGGATACAGAATACTGACAGTACAGACCATTCAGAATACAGAACATTGACAATACAGAATTAGTAGGATACAGAATACTGACAATACAGAATCAGCAGGATACAGAATACTGACAGTACAGACCATTCAGAATACAGAACATTGACAATACAGAATTAGTAGGATACAGAACACTGACAATACAGAATCAGCAGGATACAGAATACTGACAGTACAGACCATTCAGAATACAGAACATTGACAATACAGAATTAGTAGGATACAGAACACTGACAATACAGAATCAGCAGGATACAGAATACTGACAGTACAGACCATTCAGAATACAGAACATTGACAATACAGAATTAGTAGGATACAGAACACTGACAATACAGAATCAGCGGAATACAGAATACTGACAGTACAGACCATTCAGAATACAGAACATTGACAATACAGAATTAGTAGGATACAGAACACTGACAATACAGAATCAGCAGGATACAGAATACTGACAGTACAGACCATTCAGAATACAGAACATTGACAATACAGAATTAGTAGGATACAGAACACTGACAATACAGAATCAGCGGAATACAGAATACTGACAGTACAGACCATTCAGAATACAGAACATTGACAATACAGAATTAGTAGGATACAGAACACTGACAATACAGAATCAGCAGGATACAGAATACTGACAGTACAGACCATTCAGAATACAGAACATTGACAATACAGAATTAGTAGGATACAGAATACTGACAATACAGAATCAGCAGGATACAGAATACTGACAGTACAGACCATTCAGAATACAGAACATTGACAATACAGAATTAGTAGGATACAGAACACTGACAATACAGAATCAGCAGGATACAGAATACTGACAGTACAGACCATTCAGAATACAGAACATTGACAATACAGAATTAGTAGGATACAGAACACTGACAATACAGAATCAGCAGGATACAGAATACTGAAAGTACAGACCATTCAGAATACAGAACATTGACAATACAGAATTAGTAGGATACAGAACACTGACAATACAGAATCAGCAGGATACAGAATACTGACAGTACAGACCATTCAGAATACAGAACATTGACAATACAGAATTAGTAGGATACAGAACACTGACAATACAGAATCAGCAGGATACAGAATACTGACAGTACAGACCATTCAGAATACAGAACATTGACAATACAGAATTAGTAGGATACAGAACACTGACAATACAGAATCAGCAGGATACAGAATACTGACAGTACAGACCATTCAGAATACAGAACATTGACAATACAGAATTAGTAGGATACAGAACACTGACAATACAGAATCAGCAGGATACAGAATACTGACAGTACAGACCATTCAGAATACAGAACATTGACAATACAGAATTAGTAGGATACAGAACACTGACAATACAGAATCAGCAGGATACAGAATACTGACAGTACAGACCATTCAGAATACAAAACATTGACAATACAGAATTAGTAGGATACAGAATACTGACAGTACAGACCATTCAGAATACAGAACATTGACAATACAGAATTAGTAGGATACAGAACACTGCCAATATAGAATCAGCAGGATACAGAATACTGACAGTACAGACCATTCAGAATACAGAACACTGAAAATACAGAACAGCAGGATACAGAATACTGACAGTACAGACCATTCAAACTATAGAACATTGACAATACAGAATTAGTAGGATACAGAACACTGACAATACAGAATCAGCAGGATACAGAATACTGACAGTACAGACCATTTAGAATACAGAACATTGACAATACAGAATTAGCAGGATACAGAACACTGACAATACAGAATCTGCAGCATACAGAACACTGACAATACAGTCATTTCAGGTCTACCACCACTACTACTATTACTGGTACTACTACCACCACTACTACTATTACTAGTACTACTACCACTACTACTACTATTACTACTATTACTGGTACAACTACCACTACTACTACTATTACTGGTACTACTACCACCACTACTACTATTACTATTACTACTACTGGTACAACTACTACTATTACTGGTCCTACTACCACTACTACTACTATTACTGGTACTACTACCACTACTACTACTCTTACTGGTACTAGTACTACTACTACTATTACTGGTACAACTACCACTACTACTACTATTACTGGTACTACTACCACCACTACTACTATTACTAGTACTACTACCACTACTACTACTATTACTGGTACTAGTACTACTACTACTATTACTACTATTACTGGTACAACTACCACTACTACTACTATTACTGGTACTACTACCACTACTACTACTATTACTCTTACTACTACCACTACTACTACTATTACTGGTACTACTACCACTACTACTACTATTACTGGTACAACTACTACTACTACTACTATTACTGGTACTACTACCACTACTACTACTATTACAGGTACTACTACCACCACTACTACTATTACTAGTACTACTACCACTACTACTACTATTACTGGTACTAGTACTACTACTACTATTACTACTATTACTGGTACTACTACCACTACTACTACTATTACTGGTACTACTACCACTACTACTACTATTACTGGTACTACTACTACTACTACTATTACTACTACTTACTACTACTATTACTACTATTACTGGTACTACTTCTACTACTACTACTATTACTGGTACTACTACTACCACTACTACTACTATTACTGGTACTACTACCACTACTACTACTATTATTACTCGTACTACTACAACTACCACTACTACTACTATTACTCTAGTACTACTACCACTACTACTACTATTACTGGTACTAGTACTACTACTACTACTATTACTGGTACTACTACTACTACTGGTACTACTACCACTACTACTACTATTACTGGTACTACTACTACTACCTACTGGTACTACCACTACTACTACTATTACTGGTACTAGTACTACCACTACTACTACTACTATTACTGGTACTGGTACCACTACTCACTACTACTACTACTACTACTATTACTGGTACTACCACTACTACTACTATTACTGGTACTACTACTACTACTATTACTGGTACTACTACCACTACTACTACTATTACTGGTACTACCACCACTACTACTATTACTGGTACTACTACCACTACTACTACTATTACTGGTACTACTACTACTACTACTACTACTACTACTATTACTGGTACTACTACTATTACTGGTACTACTACCACTACTACTACTATTACTGGTACTACTACTACTACTACTACTATTACTGGTACTACTACCACTACTACTACTATTACTGGTACTACTACCACTACTACTACTATTATTACTGGTACTACTACTACTATTACTGGTACAACTACCACTACTACTACTATTACTGGTACTACTACTACTATTACTGGTACTACTACTACTATTACTGGTACTACTACCACCACTACTACTATTACTGGTACTACTACCACTACTACTACTATTACTGGTACTACTACTACTACTATTACTGGTACTACTACCACTACTACTACTATTACTGGTACTAGTACTACTACAACTACCACTACTACTACTATTACTGGTACTACTACTACTACTACTACTATTACTGGTAAAACTACCACCACTACTACTATTACTACTACTATTACTACTTACCACTACTACTTTATTACTATTACTGGTACTACTTACTACTACTATTATCATTACTGGTACAACTGGTACTACTACTACTACTACTACTGGTATTACTACTACTATTACTGGTACTACTACTCATTACTGGTACTACCACTACTACTACTACTACTTACTACTACTTTACTACTACACTGGTACTACTACCACTATTACTACTATTACTGGTACTACTACTACTACTTACTATTACTGGTACTACTATTACTACTACTACTACTACTACTACTACTATTACTGGTACTACTACTACTACTACTATACTGGTACTATTACTACTACTACTACTACTACTACTACTACTATTACTGGTACAACTACCACTACTACTACTACTACTGGTACTACTACTACTATTACTGGTACAACTACCACTACTACTACTATTACTGGTACTACTACTTTATTACTGGTTACACTACTACCACCGGTTACTTCTACTACTATTACTGATACTACTACTACTACTATTACTGGTACTACTACTACTACTATTACTGGTACTCGTACTACTACTACTATTACTGGTACTAGTACTACTACTACTACTACTATTACTGTTACTGGTACAACTACCACTACTACTACTACTACTACTACTATTACTGTTACTGGTACAACTACCACTACTACTACTACTATTATTAGTGGTACTACTACCACTACTATTACTACTACTATTACTATTACTGGTACAACTACCACTACTACTACTACTATTATTAGTGGTACTACTATCACTACTACTACTACGAGAGACGTTTCTAAAGTTGTTAAGGATTTCCTGCAATTTGTTATTGTCGTAGGACCACGTAATATTGGAATTCAATTCCTGTCAGTTCACCTGCTTTACGAGACACACGTCAACAGCTGTCGCCGGTTCTGGAGAAGCAATATTTAGGATATTGGAAAACGGAAGAGGTGTGAGGAGGACACAAGTTATTTTACTCGCCTCGTGTTGACCAATGGAAGGTACCCGTTTGTCTCGAGCATGCTTGTTCATAGGCTTGACAGTTAACACGTAGTGGTCTTTTCTATCCGTACGTCCTGCTATGTCGATATTGACCTAATATGTACCAGTTCGAGGAGTCGATGAACTTTTGTTGATCTGTAGCAAACGGTAAATTTATTGGGTTATTTTGCTTGTCTCGAACACTTTCCCCTGATATTGGTGGACACTGTTGTTGTTGTTCTTACTATTTCTTAGTTACAAGTGTTGGTACACTTGTACTCTTAGTCAGACAGCAGGGTCGGTACACTTGTATACTTAGTCTGTCAGCAGAGTTGGTACACTTGTGCTCTTAATCAGTTAGCAGGGTTGGTACATTTGTACTCTTAGTCAGTCTGCAGAGTCGGTACACTTGTACTCTTGGTCAGTTAGCAGGGTTGGTATACTTGTACTCTTACTCTGTCAGTAGGGTTGGTAGACTTGTACTCTTACTCTGTCAGTAGGGTTGGTATACTTGTACTCTTACTCTGTCAGTAGGGTTGGTAGACTTGTACTCTTAGTTTGTCAGTAGGGTTGGTACACTTGTATACATAGTCAGTCAGTATGGTTGGTACACTTGTATACTTAGTCAGTCAGTATGGTTGGTACACTTGTATACTTAGTCTGTCAGTATGGTTGGTACACTTGTATATTTAGTCAGTCAGTATGGTTGGTACACTTGTATACTTAGTCTGTCAGTATGGTTGGTACACTTGTATACTTAGTCTGTCAGTATGGTTGGTACACTTGTATACTAAGTCAGTCAGTAGGGTTGGTACACTTGTACTCTTACTCTGTCAGTATGGTTGGTAGACTTGTATACTTAGTCTGTCAGTATGGTTGGTACACTTGTATACTTAGTCTGTCAGTAGGGTTGGTACACTTGTATACTTAGTCTGTCAGTATGGTTGGTACACTTGTATACTTAGTCAGTCAGTATGGTTGGTACACTTGTACTCTTACTCTGTCAGTAGGGTTGGTACACTTGTACTCTTAGTTTGTCAGTAGGGTTGGTACACTTGTATACATAGTCAGTCAGTATGGTTGGTACACTTGTATACTTAGTCAGTCAGTATGGTTGGTACACTTGTATACTTAGTTTGTCAGTAGGGTTGGTACACTTGTATACATAGTCAGTCAGTATGGTTGGTACACTTGTATACTTAGTCAGTCAGTATGGTTGGTACACTTGTACTCTTAGTCTGTCAGTATGGTTGTTACACTTGTATATTTAGTCAGTCAGTATGGTTGGTACACTTGTACTCTTAGTCTGTCAGTATGGTTGGTAGACTTGTATATTTAGTCAGTCAGTATGGTTGGTACACTTGTACTCTTAGTCTGTCAGTATGGTTGGTACACTTGTATACTTAGTCAGTCAGTATGGTTGGTACACTTGTACTCTTAGTCTGTCAATATGGTTGGTACACTTGTATACTTAGTCTGTCAGTAGGGTTGGTACACTTGTATACTTAGTCTGTCAGTATGGTTGGTACACTTGTATACTTAATCAGTCAGTATGGTTGGTACACTTGTACTCTTACTCTGTCAGTAGGGTTGGTACACTTGTACTCTTAGTTTGTCAGTAGGGTTGGTACACTTGTATACATAGTCAGTCAGTATGGTTGGTACACTTGTATACTTAGTCAGTCAGTATGGTTGGTACACTTGTATACTTAGTTTGTCAGTAGGGTTGGTACACTTGTATACATAGTCAGTCAGTATGGTTGGTACACTTGTATACTTAGTCAGTCAGTATGGTTGGTACACTTGTATATTTACTCAGTCAGTATGGTTGGTACACTTGTACTCTTAGTCTGTCAGTATGGTTGGTACACTTGTATATTTAGTCAGTCAGTATGGTTGGTACACTTGTACTCTTAGTCTGTCAGTATGGTTGGTACACTTGTATACTTAGTCAGTCAGTATGGTTGGTACACTTGTACTCTTAGACTGTCAGTATGGTTGGTACACTTGTATACTTACTCTGTCAGTAGGGTTGGTACACTTGTACTCTTAGTCTGTCAATATGGTTGGTACACTTGTATACTTAGTCTGTCAGTAGGGTTGGTACACTTGTATACTTAGTCTGTCAGTATGGTTGGTACACTTGTATACTTAATCAGTCAGTATGGTTGGTACACTTGTACTCTTACTCTGTCAGTAGGGTTGGTACACTTGTACTCTTAGTTTGTCAGTAGGGTTGGTACACTTGTATACATAGTCAGTCAGTATGGTTGGTACACTTGTATACTTAGTCAGTCAGTATGGTTGGTACACTTGTATACTTAGTTTGTCAGTAGGGTTGGTACACTTGTATACATAGTCAGTCAGTATGGTTGGTACACTTGTATACTTAGTCAGTCAGTATGGTTGGTACACTTGTATATTTACTCAGTCAGTATGGTTGGTACACTTGTACTCTTAGTCTGTCAGTATGGTTGGTACACTTGTATATTTAGTCAGTCAGTATGGTTGGTACACTTGTACTCTTAGTCTGTCAGTATGGTTGGTACACTTGTATACTTAGTCAGTCAGTATGGTTGGTACACTTGTACTCTTAGACTGTCAGTATGGTTGGTACACTTGTATACTTACTCTGTCAGTAGGGTTGGTACACTTGTACTCTTGGTCAGTCAGTATGGTTGGTACATTTGTTTGGTGTTTGATTGACTCTAAGTTCACTTTGTTCACAAAATCTGTCGTAATTACTTTTATTAACTAAGGAGAAACATTTCACACGAGTTTGTGATATTGAAAACAACTGTTGTTACAAGAATATATAGAGAAACAAAGTCCATCGTAATACTATGTACACCCTGTACGGTCCATCATACTATAATACACACCCTGTACGGTTCATCATACTATAATACACACCCTGTACGGTTCATCATACTATAATATACACCCTGTACGGTTCATCATACTATAATACACACTCTGTACGGTTCATCATACTATAATATACACCCTGTACGGTCCATCATACTATAATATACATCCCGTTAGGTCCATCATACTATAATATACATCCTGTACGGTCCATCATACTATAATACACATCCCGTTAGGTTCATCATACTATAATACACATCTTGTACGGTCCATCATACTATGATATACATCCCGTTAGGTCCATCATACTATAATATACATCCCGTTAGGTCCATCATACTATAATACACATCCTGTACGGTCCATCATACTATAATATACATCCTGTACGGTTCATCATACTATAATATACATCCCGTTAGGTTCATCATACTATAATATACATCGTTTACAGTTCATCATACTATAATGTACATCCTGTACGGTTCATCATACTATAATATACATCGTTTACAGTTCATCATACTATAATATACATCCTATACGGTTCATCATACTATAATAAACATACTCTACGGTTCATCATACTATAGTATACATTCTGTACGGTTCATAATACTATAATATACATCCTGTACGGTCCATCATACTATAATACACACCCTGTACGGTTCATCATACTATAATACACACCCTGTACGGTTCATCATACTATAATACACACCCTGTACGGTTCATCATACTATAATATACACCCTGTACGGTTCATCATACTATAATACACACCCTGTACGGTTCATCATACTATAATATACACCCTGTACGGTCCATCATACTATAATACACACCCTGTACGGTTCATCATACTATAATATACACCCTGTACGGTCCATCATACTATAATATACATCCCGTTAGGTCCATCATACTATAATACACACCCTGTACGGTCCATCATACTATAATATACATCCCGTTAGGTCCATCATACTATAATATACATCCTGTACGGTTCATCATACTATAATATACATCCCGTTAGGTCCATGATACTATAATACACATCCTGTACGGTCCATCATACTATAATATACATCCTGTACGGTTCATCATACTATAATATACATCCCGTTAGGTTCATCATACTATAATATACATCCTTTACAGTTCATCATACTATAATGTACATCCTGTACGGTTCATCATACTATAATATACATCGTTTACAGTTCATCATACTATAATATACATCCTATACGGTTCATCATACTATAATAAACATACTCTACGGTTCATCATACTATAGCATACATTCTGTATGGTTCATAATACTATAGCATACATCCTGTACGGTTCATCATACTATAATATACATCCCGTTAGGTTCATGATACTATAATATACATCCTGTACGGTCCATCATACTATAATATACATCCTGTACGGTTCATCATACTATAATACATATCCTGTACGGTCCATCATACTATAATATACATCCTGTTAGGTCCATCATATTATAATACACATCATGTACGGTCCATCATACTATAATACACATCCTGTACGGTCCATCATACTATGATATACATCCCGTTAGGTCCATCATACTATAATATACATCCTGTACGGTTCATCATACTATAATATACATCCAGTTAGATCCATCATACTATAATACACATCCTGTACGGTCCATCATACTATAATATACATCCTGTACGGTTCATCATACTATAATACATATCCTGTACGGTCCATCATACTATGATATACATCCCGTTAGGTCCATCATACTATAATACACATCCTGTACGGTTCATCATACTATAATACATATCCTGTACGGTCCATCATACTATAATATACATCATGTACGGTTCATCATACTATAATATACATCCTGTACGGTTCATCATACTATAATATACATCTTGTACGGTTCATCATACTATAGTATACATTTTGTACGGTTCATAATACTATAGTATACATCCTGTACGGTTCATCGTACATCCTGCACATCATGCTGTTACTTAGAGAGAGAATAGATCATAATATAATAAAGGGTATTGTTTGACTATTGTCGATTTTCACCTCCAAGTTTAAACATTATAAAATCAGAGAATTATCACAAAAGCTCTGAGTTTTGTGTAGATACAAATCAACTGTCTTTACTGTAAAATCCAATATTACTAAATCTAGAATGTTCATGTTCTCAATAAATCTCATGTTTTATATATAGTATATTACTGTGTACACAAAACAATTTTGAGATATGCGTTTTAGATTTAAATTGTCTCTCCAACAAGAAAAATATTAAAGTATTTTTACCCAGTTTCTGAATCAAACACGCAACATTATAAACTGTAACTATACCAGTATTATACTCTTTTGTTTTCTTTGTATAGTAATGACAAAAAGTACAATTCATTACGTGTGCGTATTTCGATTAAATTTCGGAGAAATGAAAAATCAGTTATCGCTTAAATATTTTTCTCTGTCAGTAAGACTGTTAGAGTGTAATATATCTCCTCATTTTAAATCTCGATTCCGGATACTTTGGTCTTTAAAGGTAGCTTATTCCGGACACTTTCTACAAGGCTCGTGCACGAAATCCTAAATAACAAAATTTAATATGATTGTGAAATGAAAAATATGACGCTTGTAAAACGAAATGAACACGGAAGTGTAGAAGTAAGAACATATGCTGGAAGTAAGCAAGGTGGACAGTTTTTACTTTAATACAAAAGACTTTATATTTACTCTTTATAACAAGATCGATTTTATAAAGTTACTATTTAAAATTAGGTTTACAATGAACCATTTTCTTTACAATAAATACAGAGTTTACAGTAAAACATTTTCTTTACAATAAGTCTAAATTTACAATGAACCATCTTCTTTACAATAAATCCAAAGTTTACAATAAAACATTTTATTTACAATAAATCCAAAGTTTACAATGAACCATCACCTCCACAGTAAGTGTAAATTTACAATGAACCATTTTCTTTACAATAAATCCAAATTTTACAATAAAACATTTTCTAAAGATTAAGAAACAAATTACTACCGGGATATAAAATGTATTAAAGTAACAAAACAAGAGACATAAAGTGACCATGAATTGACCCTAAAGTGACCATTAGTTGAACTAACTTAACACATTTCTACCTTTCATAGAATAAGATAAACTGGTGAAGTCCAGATAAGTAGATTCGTTTTAAAAACGAACCTGTTATTTTGTGTAACAACATTTTAAAATGAGAATCCAGAAAATATGAAGCTTCGGAAACACGAATTACTAAATCAATTTAATTCAAACCTAATATTAAAAATATTAGTTAAAAATCTGACTGGTGCATGAGGTTGGCTCAAGTTATTTCTTTTACCTTAAATCTATACACATATATTAATAACATCAAAAGTTGAGGACTTGATTTACAAGTTTGTAAAAATTAAAACTGAATCGATATTACTTTTAAAAATTTAAAATAAAATTTTATTTATTAAAGAACTACCCCGTTCCCATAAACATGCGCTTCGCAAACGGAGAAATGGGTGTGCTTTAGCTTAGCTGTTAAATCCCACCATTCAACTGGTGTGGCACAATAGCTGAGGGGAGGTGGCGCTGCTTTCCCTCCACTTCATCAACTCATCGTCTGCAGGGTCTCTCAGCTAGGCCTTGTTTAGTTTGTTTTTGTGTAAGTATTCGAGACAACAGACACTCACTCCTCTAACCATATTTTAAATATTAAACGTCCAGTTATTTAACGAGAGATTTTTTTCTTCTTGACGTTTCTTCAACTATTATTAGATTTTAACAACACATATTTTCACGTGAGGCCCACATGTTTATCTGTTTATGGAAATATCAGGTTGTTAACTCGATTCTCATATACTTTTCTGGAACTTTGTATTGCTACACTTTAGTCTAATTATTTAGACCACTGACATACAGTCTGTACTAAACATAAGTTTAAATATCTAGACTACTGACAAAAGGGATCTACCATATCTTCAGCCTAATTATCTAGACTACTCTCATACAGTCTGTACTAAACATAAGTTTAAATATCTAGACTACTGACAAAAGGGATCTACCATATCTTCAGCCTAATTATCTAGACTACTCTCATACAGTCTCTACCATAACATCAGTCTAATTATCTAGACTACTGACATACAGTTTCTACCATAACATCAGTCTAATTATCAAGTCTACTGACATACAGTCTCTACCATAACATCAGTCTAATTATCTACACTACTGACATACAGTTTCTACCATAACATCAGTATAATTATCTAGACTACTGACATAGAGTCAGTACCATAACATTAGATTTATTATCTAGACTACTGACATACAGTCTCTACTATAACATCAGTATAATTATCTAGACTACTGACATACAGTCTCTACTATAACATCAGTATAATTATCTAGACTAATGTCATACAGTTTCTACCATAAAATCAGTATAATTATCTAGACTACTGACATACAGTCTCTACCATAACATCAGTATAATTATCTAGACTACTGACATAGAGTCAGTACCATAACATTAGATTTATTATCTAGACTACTGACATACAGTCTCTACCATAACATCAGTACAATTGTCTAGACTACTGACATAGAGTCTCTACTATAACATCAGTATAATTATCTAGACTACTGACATACAGTCTCTACTATAACATCAGTTTAATTATCTAGACTAATGTCATACAGTTTCTACCATAACATCAGATTAATTATCTAGGCTACTGACATACAGTCTCTACTATAACATAGTATAATTATCTAGACTAATGTCATACAGTTTCTACCATAACATCAGTATAATTGTCTAGACTACTGACATACAGTCTCTACTATAACATCAGTATAATTATCTAGACTACTGACATACAGTCTCTACTATAACATCAGTATAATTATCTAGACTACTGACATACAGTCTCTACTATAACATCAGTATAATTATCTAGACTACTGACATACAGTCTCTACTATAACATCAGTATAATTATCTAGACTACTGACATACAGTCTCTACTATAACATCAGTATAATTATCTAGACTAATGTCATACAGTTTCTACCATAACATCAGATTAATTATCTAGACTACTGACATACGGTCTCTACTATAACATCAGTATAATTATCTAGACTAATGTCATACAGTTTCTACCATAACATCAGTATAATTGTCTAGACTACTGACATACAGTCTCTACTATAACATCAGTATAATTATCTAGACTAATGTCATACAGTTTCTACCATAACATCAGTATAATTATCTAGACTACTGACATACAGTCTCTACTATAACATCAGTATAATTATCTAGACTAATGTCATACAGTTTCTACCATAACATCAGTATAATTATCTAGACTACTGACATACAGTCTCTACTATAACATCAGTATAATTATTTAGACTAATATCATACAGTTTCTACCATAACATCAGTTTAAGTATCTACACTACTGACATACAGTCTCTACCATAACATCAGTATAATTATCTAGACTACTGACATACAGTCTCTACTATAACATCAGTATAATTATCTAGACTAATGTCATACAGTCTCTACCATAACATCAGTTTAAGTATCTACACTACTGTCATACAGTCTCCACTATAACATCAGTTTAATTATCTAGACTACTGACATACAGTCTCTACCATAACATCAGTTTAAGTATCTACACTACTGTCATACAGTCTCTACTATAACATCAGTTTAATTATCTAGACTACTGACATACAGTCTCTACCATAACATCAGTATAATTATCTAGTCCACTGACATACAGTCTCTACCATAACATCAGTTTAAGTATCTACACTACTGACATACAGTCTCTACCATAACATCAGTTTAAGTATCTAGACTACTGACATACAGTCTCTACCATAACATTAGATTTATTATCTGGACTACTGACATAGAGTCTCTACCATAACATTAGATTTATTATCTAGACTACTGACATAGAGTCTCTACTATAACATCAGTTTAATTATCTAGACTACTGACATACAGTCTCTACCATAACATCAGTTTAAGTATCTAGACTACTGACATACAGTCTCTACTATAACATCAGTTTAAGTATCTACACTACTGTCATACAGTCTCTACTATAACTATCTCCAGTTACAAAAGTACTGGTATATATAGAACCAATATGCTACACTATTGACAGTTACACTGGTGTACCAAACTCTAATATGTTACACTAGTCCTGGTATAGCTAACACTAATATGTTACACTAGTCCTGGTATAGCTAACACTAATATGTTACACTAGTCCTGGTATAGCTAACACTAATATGTTACACTAGTCCTAGTATAGCTAACACTAATATGTTACACTAGTTCTTGTTTAGCTAACACTAATATGTTACACTAGTCCTGGTATAGCTAACACTAATATGAATTTTTGAATTAGTCTTCTAACTTACAGTTCAAAGTTCCTAAACTTTTTTTTATAAATTAAGTTCCAAAAAGAGTTTTATATTCAAGTTTTCACTTTTTATTTAATATTTTCAATAGAGAAAAACATGTACTTTTGTTTTTTAACATATATTTTTTTTATCCGTATAAAATTATTTATATTGAGATGTAAATATTTTCAAAACTTTAGCTGGAAACAATTGTGTTGACTTCATTAGTAGTTTTCTTTGTAAGTTTGTGTTTTAGAGACAGTCTGAAGTAGTTTCTAATTTTCGGTGTGATAATTCTTATTTTGTTTTTCTGTGTAATAATATACTTCATTTGGTTACAGCTTTGTATGTTTTAGCCTTTAGCATTTCCATTATCCAAGTAAAGTACTTCTATTTTGCATAAATGAATGCAAACTGCTGATATAAAAAATAGAATATTCATTCGACTGTCATTCAATTAGATAATTCATGTTTATCTGTTCGTTTCCTCTTGAGAAAATTGTCAGGCTTCAAAGAAAACTCAATTTTCTAGCGAGTTTCGAGTAGGTTGGCTCTTCCACGCGACTTGTCTGTTTATTAGTTTGTAAAACAGATAACGAATCTCAGAAAGGAGTTAGAGACCACCTTCTTAAGCAGGGTATGACTTTACAGCATGTCGTTCTTAGGTTAATTTATTCAATATTCGGCTTTTATTGAATAGCCAAATTTTTATTTACGTTGTACTACGTTCGAGTCTTGGTTTGGTTTCTTTATTTAGTATTTGAGTGTTTTCTATGGTTATGTTGTGTTTATTTGACTTGGAGTGTTCGAAAACGTGTGAAGGTGACTTTTTATGTTCTTTGAATCTGGTTTCCATTTTTCTACTTGTTTCTCCAATTTTGAAGTCGTGGCAGTTATCAAATTGTATTTTGTAAATAATGTTGGTGTGGTGTTTGTCAGTGTAGTTTTTATATAGTATAGACCTCAGTTTTGTGCCTGGTTTTTGAATAAATTTGATATTAACTGGAATGTCATATTTTGTTACTAGTTTTTGAATACATTTGGTATTAACTGGAATGACATGTTTTGTTACTAACAACAAAAGAAACAAACATAAACAAACGCAAAATTAAAGAAGCCTTACTTATACAACAACTTAAACCCAAAATAAACCAATATAAAGGAACGCCTTTATACCTATATTAATATAATAAAATAAATAAAATTATGTATTCAAAATCTAACACTGCCCTCTACATTCCGACACTCAGTTACACAACCCCTTTCAAACATGTGGTCAGCTTCCGGTCAGTTACCTCTTTCTTTGTGAACCTGACGATGACCGAAGAAGGTCGAAACGTTGTTCGCTCTTCTATGTAAAATATTTTCTCAACCCAAATGAGCCGTTTTTTGCATATACATTTCTCAACAAGTGGGTTTCTCGACATCACTGAGTGTTCATTACCTAACTGACGTGGTGTTCCCTAAACTGTTCATTACCTAACTAACGTGGTGTTCCCTAAACTGTTCATTACCTAACTAACGTGGTGTTCCCTAAACTGTTCATTACCTAACTAACGTGGTGTTCCCTAAACTGTTCATTACCTAACTAACGTGGTGTTCCCTAAACTCTTCATTACCTAACTGACGTGGTGTTCCCTAAACTGTTCATTACCTAACTAACGTGGTGTTCCCTAAACTGTTCATTACCTAACTGACGTGGTGTTCCCTAAACTGTTCATTACCTAACTAACGTGGTGTTCCCTAAACTCTTCATTACCTAACTGACGTGGTGTTCCCTAAACTGTTCATTACCTAACTGACGTGGTGTTCCCTAAACTGTTCATTACCTAACTAACGTGGTGTTCCCTAAACTGTTCATTACCTAACTAACGTGGTGTTCCCTAAACTGTTCATTACCTAACTGACGTGGTGTTCCCTAAACTGTTCATTACCTAACTAACGTGGTGTTCCCTAAACTGTTCATTACCTAACTGACGTGGTGTTCCCTAAACTGTTCATTACCTAACTAACGTGGTGTTCCCTAAACTGTTCATTACCTAACTAACGTGGTGTTCCCTAAACTCTTCATTACCTAACTGACGTGGTGTTCCTAAACTCTTCATTACCTAACTAACGTGGTGTTCCCTAAACTGTTCATTACCTAACTAACGTGGTGTTCCCTAAACTCTTCATTACCTAACTGACGTGGTGTTCCCTAAACTGTTCATTACCTAACTGACGTGGTGTTCCCTAAACTGTTCATTACCTAACTAACGTGGTGTTCCCTAAACTGTTCATTACCTAACTAACGTGGTGTTCCCTAAACTGTTCATTACCTAACTGACGTGGTGTTCCCTAAACTGTTCATTACCCAACTGACGTGGTGTTCCCTAAACTGTTCATTACCTAACTGACGTGGTGTTCCCTAAACTGTTCATTACCTAACTAACGTGGTGTTCCCTAAACTGTTCATTACCTAACTAACGTGGTGTTCCCTAAACTGTTCATTACCTAACTGACGTGGTGTTCCCTAAACTGTTCATTACCTAACTAACGTGGTGTTCCCTAAACTGTTCATTACCTAACTAACGTGGTGTTCCCTAAACTCTTCATTACCTAAGTGACGTGGTGTTCCCTAAAGTCTTCATTATCTAACTAACGTGGTGTTCCCTAAACTCTTCATTACCTAACTAACGTGGTGTTCCCTAAACTCTTCATTACCTAACTAACGTGGTGTTCCCTAAACTGTTCAGTACCTAACTGACGTGGTGTTCCCTAAACTGTTCAGTACCTAACTAACGTGGTGTTCCCTAAACTCTTCATTACCTAACTAACGTGGTGTTCCCTAAACTCTTCATTACCTAACTAACGTGGTGTTCCCTAAACTGTTCATTACCTAACTAACGTGGTGTTCCCTAAACTCTTCATTACCTAACTAACGTGGTGTTCCCTAAACTCTTCATTACCTAACTAACGTGGTGTTCCTAAACTGTTTATTACCTAACTAACGTGGTGTTCCCTAAACTGTTCATTACCTAACTAACGTGGTGTTCCCTAAACTGTTCATTACCTAACTGACGTGAATTGTTCCCTAAACTGTTCATTACCTAACTGACGTGGTGTTCCCTAAACTCTTCATTACCTAACTAACGTGGTGTTCCCTAAACTGTTCATTACCCAACTGACGTGGTGTTCCCTAAACTGTTCAGTACCTAACTAACGTGGTGTTCCCTAAACTGTTCATTACCTAACTAACGTGGTGTTCCCTAAAATCTTCATTACCTAACTAACGTGGTGTTCCCTAAACTCTTCATTACCCAACTAACGTGGTGTTCCCTAAACTGTTCAGTACCTAACTGACGTGGTGTTCCCTAAACTCTTCATTACCTAACTGACGTGGTGTTCCCTAAACTCTTCATTACCTAACTAACGTGGTGTTCCCTAAACTCTTCATTACCTAACTAACGTGGTGTTCCCTAAACTCTTCATTACCTAACTAACGTGGTGTTCCCTAAACTGTTCATTACCCAACTGACGTGGTGTTCCCTAAACTGTGCAGTACCTAACTGACGTGGTGTTCCCTAAACTCTTCATTACCTAACTAACGTGGTGTTCCCTAAACTCTTCATTACCTAACTGACGTGGTGTTCCCTAAACTGTTCATTACCTAACTGACGTGGTGTTCCCTAAACTCTTCATTACCTAACTAACGTGGTGTTCCCTAAACTCTTCATTACCTAACTAACGTGGTGTTCCCTAAACTGTTCATTACCTAACTGACGTGGTGTTCCCTAAACTCTTCATTACCTAACTGACGTGGTGTTCCCTAAACTATTCATTACCCAACTAACGTGGTGTTCCCTAAACTGTTCATTACCTAACTGACGTGGTGTTCCCTAAACTGTTCATTACCTAACTGACGTGGTGTTCCCTAAACTGTTCATTACCTAACTAACGTGGTGTTCCCTAAACTGTTCATTACCTAACTGACGTGGTGTTCCCTAAACTCTTCATTACCTAACTGACGTGGTGTTCCCTAAACTGTTCATTACCTAACTAACGTGGTGTTCCCTAAACTGTTCATATAACTGTACTATAATGTACATCCTGTACGGTTCATCATACTATAATATACATCGTTTACAGTTCATCATACTATAATATACATCCTATACGGTTCATCATACTATAATAAACATACTCTACGGTTCATCATACTATAGCATACATTCTGTACGGTTCATAATACTATAATATACATCCTGTACGGTTCATCATACTATAATATACATCCTGTACGGTTCATCATACTATAATATACATCCCGTTAGGTTCATGATACTATAATATACATCCTGTACGGTCCATCATACTATAATATACATCCTGTACGGTTCATCATACTATAATACATATCCTGTACGGTCCATCATACTATAATATACATCCTGTTAGGTCCATCATATTATAATACACATCATGTACGGTCCATCATACTATAATACACATCCTGTACGGTCCATCATACTATGATATACATCCCGTTAGGTCCATCATACTATAATATACATCCTGTACGGTTCATCATACTATAATATACATCCAGTTAGATCCATCATACTATAATACACATCCTGTACGGTCCATCATACTATAATATACATCCTGTACGGTTCATCATACTATAATACATATCCTGTACGGTCCATCATACTATGATATACATCCCGTTAGGTCCATCATACTATAATACACATCCTGTACGGTTCATCATACTATAATACATATCCTGTACGGTCCATCATACTATAATATACATCATGTACGGTTCATCATACTATAATATACATCCTGTACGGTTCATCATACTATAATATACATCTTGTACGGTTCATCATACTATAGTATACATTTTGTACGGTTCATAATACTATAGTATACATCCTGTACGGTTCATCGTACATCCTGCACATCATGCTGTTACTTAGAGAGAGAATAGATCATAATATAATAAAGGGTATTGTTTGACTATTGTCGATTTTCACCTCCAAGTTTAAACATTATAAAATCAGAGAATTATCACAAAAGCTCTGAGTTTTGTGTAGATACAAATCAACTGTCTTTACTGTAAAATCCAATATTACTAAATCTAGAATGTTCATGTTCTCAATAAATCTCATGTTTTATATATAGTATATTACTGTGTACACAAAACAATTTTGAGATATGCGTTTTAGATTTAAATTGTCTCTCCAACAAGAAAAATATTAAAGTATTTTTACCCAGTTTCTGAATCAAACACGCAACATTATAAACTGTAACTATACCAGTATTATACTCTTTTGTTTTCTTTGTATAGTAATGACAAAAAGTACAATTCATTACGTGTGCGTATTTCGATTAAATTTCGGAGAAATGAAAATCAGTTATCGCTTAAATATTTTCTCTGTCAGTAAGACTGTTAGAGTGTAATATATCTCCTCATTTTAAATCTCGATTCCGGATACTTTGGTCTTTAAAGGTAGCTTATTCCGGACACTTTCTACAAGGCTCGTGCACGAAATCCTAAATAACAAAATTTAATATGATTGTGAAATGAAAAATATGACGCTTGTAAAACGAAATGAACACGGAAGTGTAGAAGTAAGAACACATGCTGGAAGTAAGCAAGGTGGACAGTTTTTACTTTAATACAAAAGACTTTATATTTACTCTTTATAACAAGATCGATTTTATAAAGTTACTATTTAAAATTAGGTTTACAATGAACCATTTTCTTTACAATAAATACAGAGTTTACAGTAAAACATTTTCTTTACAATAAGTCTAAATTTACAATGAACCATCTTCTTTACAATAAATCCAAAGTTTACAATAAAACATTTTATTTACAATAAATCCAAAGTTTACAATGAACCATCACCTCCACAGTAAGTGTAAATTTACAATGAACCATTTTCTTTACAATAAATCCAAATTTTACAATAAAACATTTTCTAAAGATTAAGAAACAAATTACTACCGGGATATAAAATGTATTAAAGTAACAAAACAAGAGACATAAAGTGACCATGAAGTGACCCTAAAGTGACCATTAGTTGAACTAACTTAACACATTTCTACCTTTCATAGAATAAGATAAACTGGTGAAGTCCAGATAAGTAGATTCGTTTTAAAAACGAACCTGTTATTTTGTGTAACAACATTTTAAAATGAGAATCCAGAAAATATGAAGCTTCGGAAACACGAATTACTAAATCAATTTAATTCAAACCTAATATTAAAAATATTAGTTAAAAATCTGACTGGTGCATGAGGTTGGCTCAAGTTATTTCTTTTACCTTAAATCTATACACATATATTAATAACATCAAAAGTTGAGGACTTGATTTACAAGTTTGTAAAAATTAAAACTGAATCGATATTACTTTTAAAAATTTAAAATAAAATTTTATTTATTAAAGAACTACCCCGTTCCCATAAACATGCGCTTCGCAAACGGAGAAATGGGTGTGCTTTAGCTTAGCTGTTAAATCCCACCATTCAACTGGTGTAGCACAATAGCTGAGGGGAGGTGGCGCTGCTTTCCCTCCACTTCATCAACTCATCGTCTGCAGGGTCTCTCAGCTAGGCCTTGTTTAGTTTGTTTTTGTGTAAGTATTCGAGACAACAGACACTCACTCCTCTAACCATATTTTTAAATATTAAACGTCCAGTTATTTAACGAGAGATTTTTTTCTTCTTGACGTTTCTTCAACTATTATTAGATTTTAACAACACATATTTTCACGTGAGGCCCACATGTTTATCTGTTTATGGAAATATCAGGTTGTTAACTCGATTCTCATATACTTTTCTGGAACTTTGTATTGCTACACTTTAGTCTAATTATTTAGACCACTGACATACAGTCTGTACTAAACATAAGTTTAAATATCTAGACTACTGACAAAAGGGATCTACCATATCTTCAGCCTAATTATCTAGACTACTCTCATACAGTCTGTACTAAACATAAGTTTAAATATCTAGACTACTGACAAAAGGGATCTACCATATCTTCAGCCTAATTATCTAGACTACTCTCATACAGTCTCTACCATAACATCAGTCTAATTATCTAGACTACTGACATACAGTTTCTACCATAACATCAGTCTAATTATCAAGTCTACTGACATACAGTCTCTACCATAACATCAGTCTAATTATCTACACTACTGACATACAGTTTCTACCATAACATCAGTATAATTATCTAGACTACTGACATAGAGTCAGTACCATAACATTAGATTTATTATCTAGACTACTGACATACAGTCTCTACCATAACATCAGTATAATTGTCTAGACTACTGACATAGAGTCTCTACTATAACATCAGTATAATTATCTAGACTACTGACATACAGTCTCTACTATAACATCAGTATAATTATCTAGACTAATGTCATACAGTTTCTACCATAAAATCAGTATAATTATCTAGACTACTGACATACAGTCTCTACCATAACATCAGTATAATTATCTAGACTACTGACATAGAGTCAGTACCATAACATTAGATTTATTATCTAGACTACTGACATACAGTCTCTACCATAACATCAGTATAATTGTCTAGACTACTGACATAGAGTCTCTACTATAACATCAGTATAATTATCTAGACTACTGACATACAGTCTCTACTATAACATCAGATTAATTATCTAGACTAATGTCATACAGTTTCTACCATAACATCAGATTAATTATCTAGGCTACTGACATACAGTCTCTACTATAACATAGTATAATTATCTAGACTAATGTCATACAGTTTCTACCATAACATCAGTATAATTGTCTAGACTACTGACATACAGTCTCTACTATAACATCAGTATAATTATCTAGACTACTGACATACAGTCTCTACTATAACATCAGTATAATTATCTAGACTACTGACATACAGTCTCTACTATAACATCAGTATAATTATCTAGACTACTGACATACAGTCTCTACTATAACATCAGTATAATTATCTAGACTAATGTCATACAGTTTCTACCATAACATCAGATTAATTATCTAGACTACTGACATACGGTCTCTACTATAACATCAGTATAATTATCTAGACTAATGTCATACAGTTTCTACCATAACATCAGTATAATTGTCTAGACTACTGACATACAGTCTCTACTATAACATCAGTATAATTATCTAGACTAATGTCATACAGTTTCTACCATAACATCAGTATAATTATCTAGACTACTGACATACAGTCTCTACTATAACATCAGTATAATTATCTAGACTAATGTCATACAGTTTCTACCATAACATCAGTATAATTATCTAGACTACTGACATACAGTCTCTACTATAACATCAGTATAATTATCTAGACTAATATCATACAGTTTCTACCATAACATCAGTTTAAGTATCTACACTACTGACATACAGTCTCTACCATAACATCAGTTTAAGTATATACACTACTGTCATACAGTCTCTACTATAACATCAGTTTAATTATCTTGTCTACTGACATACAGTCTCTACCATAACATCAGTTTAAGTATCTACACTACTGTCATACAGTCTCCACTATAACATCAGTTTAATTATCTAGACTACTGACATACAGTCTCTACCATAACATCAGTTTAAGTATCTACACTACTGTCATACAGTCTCTACTATAACATCAGTTTAATTATCTAGACTACTGACATACAGTCTCTACCATAACATCAGTATAATTATCTAGTCCACTGACATACAGTCTCTACCATAACATCAGTTTAAGTATCTACACTACTGACATACAGTCTCTACTATAACATCAGTTTAATTATCTAGACTACTGACATACAGTCTCTACCATAACATCAGTTTAAGTATCTAGACTACTGACATACTGTCTCTACCATAACATTAGATTTATTATCTGGACTACTGACATAGAGTCTCTACCATAACATTAGATTTATTATCTAGACTACTGACATACAGTCTCTACCATAACATCAGTTTAAGTATCTAGACTACTGACATACAGTCTCTACTATAACATCAGTTTAAGTATCTACACTACTGTCATACAGTCTCTACTATAACTATCTCCAGTTACAAAAGTACTGGTATATATAGAACCAATATGCTACACTATTGACAGTTACACTGGTGTACCAAACTCTAATATGTTACACTAGTCCTGGTATAGCTAACACTAATATGTTACACTAGTCCTGGTATAGCTAACACTAATATGTTACACTAGTCCTGGTATAGCTAACACTAATATGTTACACTAGTCCTGGTATAGCTAACACTAATATGTTACACTAGTCCTGGTATAGCTAACACTAATATGTTACATTAGTCCTGGTATAGCTAACACTAATATGTTACACTAGTCCTAGTATAGCTAACACTAATATGTTACACTAGTTCTTGTTTAGCTAACACTAATATGTTACACTAGTCCTGGTATAGCTAACACTAATATGAATTTTTGAATTAGTCTTCTAACTTACAGTTCAAAGTTCCTAAACTTTTTTTTATAAATTAAGTTCCAAAAAGAGTTTTATATTCAAGTTTTCACTTTTTATTTAATATTTTCAATAGAGAAAAACATGCACTTTTGTTTTTTAACATATATTTTTTTTATCCGTATAAAATTATTTATATTGAGATGTAAATATTTTCAAAACTTTAGCTGGAAACAATTGTGTTGACTTCATTAGTAGTTTTCTTTGTAAGTTTGTGTTTTAGAGACAGTCTGAAGTAGTTTCTAATTTTCGGTGTGATAATTCTTATTTTGTTTTTCTGTGTAATAATATACTTCATTTGGTTACAGCTTTGTATGTTTTAGCCTTTAGCATTTCCATTATCCAAGTAAAGTACTTCTATTTTGCATAAATGAATGCAAACTGCTGATATAAAAAATAGAATATTCATTCGACTGTCATTCAATTAGATAATTCATGTTTATCTGTTCGTTTCCTCTTGAGAAAATTGTCAGGCTTCAAAGAAAACTCAATTTTCTAGCGAGTTTCGAGTAGGTTGGCTCTTCCACGCGACTTGTCTGTTTATTAGTTTGTAAAACAGATAACGAATCTCAGAAAGGAGTTAGAGACCACCTTCTTAAGCAGGGTATGACTTTACAGCATGTCGTTCTTAGGTTAATTTATTCAATATTCGGCTTTTATTGAATAGCCAAATTTTTATTTACGTTGTACTACGTTCGAGTCTTGGTTTGGTTTCTTTATTTAGTATTTGAGTGTTTTCTATGGTTATGTTGTGTTTATTTGACTTGGAGTGTTCGAAAACGTGTGAAGGTGACTTTTTATGTTCTTTGAATCTGGTTTCCATTTTTCTACTTGTTTCTCCAATTTTGAAGTCGTGGCAGTTATCAAATTGTATTTTGTAAATAATGTTGGTGTGGTGTTTGTCAGTGTAGTTTTTATATAGTATAGACCTCAGTTTTGTGCCTGGTTTTTGAATAAATTTGATATTAACTGGAATGTCATATTTTGTTACTAGTTTTTGAATACATTTGGTATTAACTGGAATGACATGTTTTGTTACTAACAACAAAAGAAACAAACATAAACAAACGCAAAATTAAAGAAGCCTTACTTATACAACAACTTAAACCCAAAATAAACCAATATAAAGGAACGCCTTTATACCTATATTAATATAATAAAATAAATAAAATTATATATTCAAAATCTAACACTGCCCTCTACATTCCGACACTCAGTTACACAACCCCTTTCAAACATGTGGTCAGCTTCCGGTCAGTTACCTCTTTCTTTGTGAACCTGACGATGACCGAAGAAGGTCGAAACGTTGTTCGCTCTTCTATGTAAAATATTTTCTCAACCCAAATGAGCCGTTTTTGCATATACATTTCTCAACAAGTGGGTTTCTCGACATCACTGAGTGTTCATTACCTAACTGACGTGGTGTTCCCTAAACTGTTCATTACCTAACTAACGTGGTGTTCCCTAAACTGTTCATTACCTAACTAACGTGGTGTTCCCTAAACTGTTCATTACCTAACTGACGTGGTGTTCCCTAAACTGTTCATTACCTAACTAACGTGGTGTTCCCTAAACTCTTCATTACCTAACTGACGTGGTGTTCCCTAAACTGTTCATTACCTAACTGACGTGGTGTTCCCTAAACTGTTCATTACCTAACTGACGTGGTGTTCCTTAAACTGTTCATTACCTAACTAACGTGGTGTTCCCTAAACTGTTCATTACCTAACTAACGTGGTGTTCCCTAAACTGTTCATTACCTAACTGACGTGGTGTTCCCTAAACTGTTCATTACCTAACTAACGTGGTGTTCCCTAAACTGTTCATTACCTAACTGACGTGGTGTTCCCTAAACTGTTCATTACCTAACTAACGTGGTGTTCCCTAAACTGTTCATTACCTAACTAACGTGGTGTTCCCTAAACTCTTCATTACCTAACTGACGTGGTGTTCCCTAAACTGTTCATTACCTAACTAACGTGGTGTTCCCTAAACTGTTCATTACCTAACTAACGTGGTGTTCCCTAAACTCTTCATTACCTAACTGACGTGGTGTTCCCTAAACTGTTCATTACCTAACTGACGTGGTGTTCCCTAAACTGTTCATTACCTAACTAACGTGGTGTTCCCTAAACTGTTCATTACCTAACTAACGTGGTGTTCCCTAAACTGTTCATTACCTAACTAACGTGGTGTTCCCTAAACTCTTCATTACCTAACTGACGTGGTGTTCCCTAAACTCTTCATTACCTAACTAACGTGGTGTTCCCTAAACTGTTCATTACCTAACTAACGTGGTGTTCCCTAAACTGTTCATTACCTAACTGACGTGGTGTTCCCTAAACTGTTCATTACCTAACTAACGTGGTGTTCCCTAAACTCTTCATTACCTAACTGACGTGGTGTTCCCTAAACTGTTCATTACCTAACTGACGTGGTGTTCCCTAAACTGTTCATTACCTAACTGACGTGGTGTTCCCTAAACTGTTCATTACCTAACTAACGTGGTGTTCCCTAAACTGTTCATTACCTAACTAACGTGGTGTTCCCTAAACTGTTCATTACCTAACTAACGTGGTGTTCCCTAAACTGTTCATTACCTAACTGACGTGGTGTTCCCTAAACTCTTCATTACCTAACTAACGTGGTGTTCCCTAAACTGTTCATTACCTAACTAACGTGGTGTTCCCTAAACTCTTCATTACCTAACTGACGTGGTGTTCCCTAAACTCTTCATTACCTAACTAACGTGGTGTTCCCTAAACTCTTCATTACCTAACTAACGTGGTGTTCCCTAAACTCTTCATTACCTAACTAACGTGGTGTTCCCTAAACTGTTCATTACCTAACTGACGTGGTGTTCCCTAAACTGTTCAGTACCTAACTAACGTGGTGTTCCCTAAACTCTTCATTACCTAACTAACGTGGTGTTCCCTAAACTCTTCATTACCTAACTAACGTGGTGTTCCCTAAACTCTTCATTACCTAACTAACGTGGTGTTCCCTAAACTGTTTATTACCTAACTAACGTGGTGTTCCCTAAACTGTTCATTACCTAACTAACGTGGTGTTCCCTAAACTGTTCATTACCTAACTGACGTGGTGTTCCCTAAACTGTTCATTACCTAACTGACGTGGTGTTCCCTAAACTCTTCATTACCTAACTAACGTGGTGTTTCCTAAACTGTTCATTACCCAACTGACGTGGTGTTCCCTAAACTGTTCAGTACCTAACTAACGTGGTGTTCCCTAAACTGTTCATTACCTAACTAACGTGGTGTTCCCTAAACTCTTCATTACCTAACTGACGTGGTGTTCCCTAAACTCTTCATTACCTAACTAACGTGGTGTTCCCTAAACTCTTCATTACCCAACTAACGTGGTGTTCCCTAAACTGTTCAGTACCTAACTGACGTGGTGTTCCCTAAACTCTTCATTACCTAACTGACGTGGTGTTCCCTAAACTCTTCATTACCTAACTAACGTGGTGTTCCCTAAACTCTTCATTACCTAACTAACGTGGTGTTCCCTAAACTGTTCATTACCCAACTGACGTGGTGTTCCCTAAACTGTGCAGTACCTAACTGACGTGGTGTTCCCTAAACTCTTCATTACCTAACTAACGTGGTGTTCCCTAAACTGTTCATTACCTAACTAACGTGGTGTTCCCTAAACTGTTCATTACCTAACTGACGTGGTGTTCCCTAAACTGTTCATTACCTAACTAACGTGGTGTTCCCTAAACTGTTCATTACCTAACTAACGTGGTGTTCCCTAAACTCTTCATTACCTAACTAACGTGGTGTTCCCTAAACTCTACATTACCTAACTGACGTGGTGTTCCCTAAACTGTTCATTACCTAACTAACGTGGTGTTCCCTAAACTGTTCATTACCTAACTGACGTGGTGTTCCCTAAACTGTTCATTACCTAACTAACGTGGTGTTCCCTAAACTGTTCATTACCTAACTGACGTGGTGTTCCCTAAACTGTTCATTACCTAACTAACGTGGTGTTCCCTAAACTGTTCATTACCTAACTAACGTGGTGTTCCCTAAACTCTTCATTACCTAACTGACGTGGTGTTCCCTAAACTGTTCATTACCTAACTAACGTGGTGTTCCCTAAACTGTTCATTACCTAACTAACGTGGTGTTCCCTAAACTCTTCATTACCTAACTGACGTGGTGTTCCCTAAACTGTTCATTACCTAACTGACGTGGTGTTCCCTAAACTGTTCATTACCTAACTAACGTGGTGTTCCCTAAACTCTTCATTACCTAACTGACGTGGTGTTCCCTAAACTGTTCATTACCTAACTGACGTGGTGTTCCCTAAACTGTTCATTACCTAACTAACGTGGTGTTCCCTAAACTGTTCATTACCTAACTAACGTGGTGTTCCCTAAACTGTTCATTACCTAACTAACATGGTGTTCCCTAAACTGTTCATTACCTAACTGACGTGGTGTTCCCTAAACTGTTCATTACCTAACTAACGTAGTGTTCCCTAAACTGTTCATTACCTAACTAACGTGGTGTTTCCTAAACTCTTCATTACCTAACTGACGTGGTGTTCCCTAAACTCTTCATTACCTAACTGACGTGGTGTTCCCTAAACTCTTCATTACCTAACTAACGTGGTGTTCCCTAAACTCTTCATTACCTAACTAACGTGGTGTTCCCTAAACTCTTCATTACCTAACTAACGTGGTGTTCCCTAAACTGTTCATTACCTAACTGACGTGGTGTTCCCTAAACTGTTCAGTACCTAACTAACGTGGTGTTCCCTAAACTCTTCATTACCTAACTAACGTGGTGTTCCCTAAACTCTTCATTACCTAACTAACGTGGTGTTCCCTAAACTCTTCATTACCTAACTAACGTGGTGTTCCCCTAAACTGTTCATTACCTAACTAACGTGGTGTTCCCTAAACTGTTCATTACCTAACTAACGTGGTGTTCCCTAAACTGTTCATTACCTAATTGACGTGGTGTTCCCTAAACTGTTCATTACCCAACTGACGTGGTGTTCCCTAAACTGTTCATTACCTAACTGACGTGGTGTTCCCTAAACTGTTCATTACCTAACTAACGTGGTGTTCCCTAAACTGTTCATTACCTAACTAACGTGGTGTTCCCTAAACTCTTCATTACCTAACTAACGTGGTGTTCCCTAAACTGTTCAGTACCTAACTGACGTGGTGTTCCCTAAACTGTTCAGTACCTAACTAACGTGGTGTTCCCTAAACTCTTCATTACCTAACTAACGTGGTGTTCCCTAAACTCTTCATTACCTAACTAACGTGGTGTTCCTAAACTCTTCATTACCTAACTAACGTGGTGTTCCCTAAACTGTTCATTACCTAACTGACGTGGTGTTCCCTAAACTGTTCATTACCTAACTGACGTGGTGTTCCCTAAACTCTTCATTACCTAACTAACGTGGTGTTCCCTAAACTGTTCATTACCCAACTGACGTGGTGTTCCCTAAACTGTTCAGTACCTAACTAACGTGGTGTTCCCTAAACTGTTCATTACCTAACTAACGTGGTGTTCCCTAAACTCTTCATTACCTAACTGACGTGGTGTTCCCTAAACTCTTCATTACCCAACTGACGTGGTGTTCCCTAAACTGTTCAGTACCTAACTGACGTGGTGTTCCCTAAACTCTTCATTACCTAACTGACGTGGTGTTCCCTAAACTCTTCATTACCTAACTAACGTGGTGTTCCCTAAACTCTTCATTACCTAACTAACGTGGTGTTCCCTAAACTCTTCATTACCTAACTAACGTGGTGTTCCCTAAACTGTTCAGTACCTAACTGACGTGGTGTTCCCTAAACTGTTCATTACCTAACTAACGTGGTGTTCCCTAAACTCTTCATTACCTAACTAACGTGGTGTTCCCTAAACTCTTCATTACCTAACTGACGTGGTGTTCCCTAAACTGTTCATTACCTAACTGACGTGGTGTTCCCTAAACTCTTCATTACCTAACTAACGTGGTGTTCCCTAAACTCTTCATTACCTAACTAACGTGGTGTTCCCTAAACTGTTCATTACCTAACTGACGTGGTGTTCCCTAAACTCTTCATTACCTAACTGACGTGGTGTTCCCTAAACTATTCATTACCCAACTAACGTGGTGTTCCCTAAACTGTTCATTACCTAACTGACGTGGTGTTCCTAAACTGTTCATTACCTAACTGACGTGGTGTTCCCTAAACTGTTCATTACCTAACTAACGTGGTGTTCCCTAAACTGTTCATTACCTAACTGACGTGGTGTTCCCTAAACTCTTCATTACCTAACTGACGTGGTGTTCCCTAAACTGTTCATTACCTAACTAACGTGGTGTTCCCTAAACTGTTCATTACCTAACTAACGTGGTGTTCCCTAAACTCTTCATTACCTAACTGACGTGGTGTTCCCTAAACTGTTCATTACCTAACTGACGTGGTGTTCCCTAAACTGTTCATTACCTAGCTAACGTGGTGTTCCCTAAACTGTTCATTACCTAACTAACGTTAATTAATATTGTATGACGTAGTTCTCTTTAACTAACATTAATATTGTATGACGTAGTTCTATTTAACTAACATTAATATTGTATGACGTAGTTCTCTTTAACTAATATTAATACCATATAAGGTAGTCGTCTTTAACTGTTAAACCAATTTAATTGTTTTATATAATGTTTAAATTATCCACATATATACATATTCTTTTTAACATCCACTCATACAAAAGGGGAATATATGAAAACAAACACATTTAACTTAATAAAAGAGAGTGGCTTAAATATATCATCTTCTGCCTCTCAATTTAGTTCTATCAAAAGACTGTTAATAGTTTTGTGATAAGAGGGAGGAAACGTGTCTTGAATTGCTCTGTTTTCATTGGTCAATCATTTTCTATTGAACTACTCGTTTTACTAACACCACACAGAAGTTGGCTTTAACTTACTTTAATAACTCGCATTAAGTAGTGGAATAAGTTTAATTATAAAAATACGATCGTGTACCCCCTAGTAGCACAACGATGAACTTAAACCGTTAAAAGTGGGTTTTGATACCTGTGTTCAGTACAGCTAATCTATTGTGTAGTTTTGTGGTTAACTTAAAAACAACCAGTATAGTGAGTGTTTGTAGAAATAAATCACGCGTATTTTTCTCTCTATGTAAACAAGTTCTATTTATCGCTGCGAAATATTTCTCTTCAGAATAATAATAACGATTAGACAGTGGCGCCATCATTTGACAGGTGAGTAGTTAGCTGCCGGATAGAAAACCAGTACACACCGCGGCTCTGAACGAAGTCACCAGGCACTGCATTAATTCTCTGCTGTTTCTGGAGCACGAATTCGTGTGTGAACGTTCGTGAGGAATACTTAAATGTAACTATAGACGTAATACGGGTCTAAAAAAAGAAAATACATGAACTTACCTGCTGACATGAACAATGGCTTTTTGGTTTTGTAAGAATTCTGTTATTTGAGGCCCAATACAAATAGTGTTGACATCGTAGTAAAGACATTGGAGTTACCAACTTCATTCTACATGGACTGAGGTCAAAGAAAAAAAAATGAAAGAAAATAATGGAGTGAAGTGTAAGAAATTGTGGGGCCTTCTTGGAAACATCTGGTTCATCTTTAACCGTCCTGCCCTGCAGTTTGGTTTTATCTTCTTGGTTACAGGTAGGCCACCTAATGTTCCAGACACTTCGTAAACCAGTTACAGTCAACATACTTGCTCGAATTTATAACTGTACGGAATTAGAATACACACTTATCTCAGCTCGAAGCACGTCGGATAAAAGTCTTTCTACAATACACTAAAGATCGCACAACAATACTGTTTACTGTTACAGTACACACAACAATACTGTCGTAGTACACAGAACAATACTGGTTACTGTTACAGTACACACAACAATACTGTCATAGTACACAGAACAATACTGGTTATGGTTACAGTACACACAACAACACTGTCATAGTACACAGAACAATACTGGTTACTGTTACAGTACACACAACAATACTGTCATAGTACACAGAACAATACTGGTTACTGTTACAGTACACACAACAATACTGTCGTAGTACACAGAACAATATTTGTCACTGTTACAGTACACACAACAATACTGTCGTAGTACACAGAACAATACTGGTTACTGTTACAGTACACACAACAATACTGTCATAGTACACAGAACAATACTGGTTATGGTTACAGTACACACAACAACACTGTCATAGTACACAGAACAATACTGGTTACTGTTACAGTACACACAACAATACTGTCATAGTACACAGAACAATACTGGTTACTGTTACAGTACACACAACAATACTGTCGTAGTACACAGAACAATATTTGTTACTGTTACAGTACACACAACAATACTGTCATAGTACACAGAACAATACTGGTTACTGTTACAGTACACATAACAGTACTGTAGTAGAAAATATAACAATACTTGATACTGTTACAGTACACATAACAATACTGTCGTAGTACACAGAACAATACTGGTTACTGTTACAATACACATAACAGTACTGTAGTAGAAAATATAAAAATACTTGATACTGTTACAGTACACATAACAATACTGTAGTAGAACACATAACAATACTTGATACTGTTACAGTACACACAACAATATTGTCATAGTACACAGAACAATATTGGTTACTGTTACAGTACACACAACAATACTGTCATAGTACACAGAACAATACTGGTTATGGTTACAGTACACACAACAATACTGTCGTAGTACACAGAACAATACTGGTTACTGTTACAGTACACACAACAGTACTGTAGTAGAACACATAACAATACTTGATACTGTTACAGTACACATAACAGTACTGTAGTAGAACACATAACAATACTTGATACTGTTACAGTACACATAACAATACTTGATACTGTTACAGTACACATAACAATACTTGATACTGTTACAGTACACATAACAGTACTGTAGTAGAACACATAACAATACTTGATACTGTTACAGTACACACAACAATACTGTCGTAGTACACAGAACAATACTGGTTACTGTTACAGTACACCTAACAATACTGTAGTAGAACACATAACAATACTTGATAATGTTACAGTACACATAACAGTACTGTAGTAGAACACATAACAATACTTGATACTGTTACAGTACACATAACAATACTGTAGTAGAACACATAACAATACTTGATACTGTTACAGTACACATAACAATACTGTAGTAGAACACATAACAATACTTGATACTGTTACAGTACACACAATAATACTGTTGTAGTATACAGATCAATACTGGTTATGGTTACAGTACACACAACAATACTGTTGTAGTATACTGATCAATATTGGTTATGGTTACAGTACACACAACAATACTGTTGTAGTGTACTGATCAATACTGGTTATGGTTACAGTACACACAACAATACTGTCGTAGTACACAGAACAATACTGGTTACTGTTACAGTACACACAACAGTACTGTAGTAGAACACATAACAATACTTGATACTGTTACAGTACACATAACAGTACTGTAGTAGAACACATAACAATACATGATACTGTTACAGTACACATAACAGTACTGTAGTAGAACACATAACAGTACTGTAGTAGAACACATAACAATACTTGATAATGTTACAGTACACACAACAATACTGTCGTAGTACACAGAACAATACTGGTTACTGTTACAGTACACACAACAGTACTGTAGTAGAACACACAACAATACTTGATACTGTTACAGTACACATAACAGTACTGTAGTAGAACACATAACAATACTTGATACTGTTACAGTACACATAACAATACTGTAGTAGAACACATAACAATACTTGATACTGTTACAGTATACATAACAGTACTGTAGTAGAACACATAACAATACTTGATACTGTTACAGTACACATAACAGTACTGTAGCAGAACACATAATAATACTTGATACTGTTACAGTACACATAACAGTACTGTAGAAGAACACATAACAGTACTGTAGTAGAACACATAACAATACTTGATACTGTTACAGTACACACAATAATACTGTCATAGTACACAGAACAATACTTGATACTGTTACAGTACACACAATAATACTGTCATAGTACACAGAACAATACTTGATACTGTTACAGTACACATAACAGTACTGTAGTAGAACACATAACAATACTTGATACTGTTACAGTTCACATAACAGTACTGTAGTAGAACACAATACAATATTTGATAGTGTTACAGTACACATAACAATACTGTAGTAGAACACATAACAATACTTGATTATGTTACAGTACACATAACAGTACTGTAGTAGAACACATAACAATACTTGATACTGTTACAGTACACGTAACAATACTGTAGTAGAACACATAACAATACTTGATAATGTTACAGTACACATAACAGTACTGTAGTAGAACACATAACAATACTTGATACTGTTACAGTACACATAACAGTACTGTAGTAGAACACATAACAATACTTGATACTGTTACAGTACACACAACAATACTGTTGTAGTATACAGATCAATACTGGTTATGGTTATAGTACACACAACAATACTGTTGTAGTATACTGATCAATACTGGTTATGGTTACAGTACACACAACAATACTGTTGTAGTATACTGATTAATATTGGTTATGGTTACAGTACACACAACAATACTGTTGTAGTATACAGATCAATACTGGTTATGGTTACAGTACACACAACAATACTGTTGTAGTATACTGATCAATACTTGTTATGGTTACAGTACACACAATAATACTGTTGTAGTATACTGATCAATACTTGTTATGGTTACAGTACACACAACAATACTGTTGTAGTATACTGATCAATACTGGTTATGGTTACAGTACACACAACAATACTGTTGTAGTGTACAGTTCAATACTGGTTATGGTTACAGTACACACAACAATACTGTCATAGTACACAGAACAATAGTTGTTACTGTTACAGTACACACAACAATACTGTCGTAGTACACAGAACAATACTTGATACTGTTACAGTACACATAACAATACTGTAGTAGAACACATAACAATACTTGATACTTTTACAGTACACACAACAATACTGTCATAGTACACAGAACAATACTGGTTACTGTTACAGTACACACAACAATACTGTCATAGTACACAGAACAATACTGGTTACTGTTACAGTACACATAACAGTACTGTAGTAGAAAATATAACAATACTTGATACTGTTACAGTACACCTAACAATACTGTAGTAGAACACATAACAATACTTGATACTGTTACAGTACACACAACAATACTGTTGTAGTATACAGATCAATACTGGTTATGGTTATAGTACACACAACAATACTGTTGTAGTATACAGATCAATACTGGTTATGGTTACGGTACATACAACAATACTGTTGTAGTATACAGATCAATACTGGTTATGGTTACAGTACATACAACAATACTGTTGTAGTATACAGATCAATATTGGTTATGGTTACAGTACACCCAACAACACTGTTGTAGTGTACAGATCAATACTGGTTATGGTTACAGTACACACAACAATACTGTTGTAGTGTACAGATCAATATTGGTTATGGTTAC
Source organism: Tachypleus tridentatus (assembly GCF_004210375.1). NCBI lineage: Eukaryota > Metazoa > Arthropoda > Merostomata > Xiphosura > Limulidae > Tachypleus > Tachypleus tridentatus. Next base: position 47,390,975 of record NC_134827.1, on the reverse strand, counting down.
AGTACACACAACAATGCTTCTTGAGTATAGATAGTAACACCGTTATCCTTGAAGTGACGTTTTGCCTACTAGATGAACGTTTCGCTTGGTATTTTTTAGGAAATAACCGATATAATTTAGAAAAATGGTGTTATCGCAAGTGTTTAGAACAAACAAAATAGTGTAATTATTATATCTATATCTTTGAATTAAAATTAACCATGAACGTTCTTGAAATATAAATTATACGACAAGATGAAGGATAATCTCTCATTATTTCTCTATGTTTTTGTTATAAACAACATGGTTTCAGTTTCGTTATTTCCATAGTGCAACTCGATATAAGAACCGTTGTTTCCCAGATCTGATGTTTCTAAAACATGTCAACAACTCCTGCGATAATCAGGCTTATTTATCCCAGAACTGTGTGGCTAATTGAATAAGGGTTAGGCATGATGAATGGATATCAAGATGAGCTTTCTTCTGGCTTCAACTCTACCCATTGTTACACAGTATCTTTGATTAAATACAATTGAATCATGAGCTTTGACGTTTAATCTATAATACTTAACTTTAACTTGTAATGATTTTCCTGAAATAGCTGTTTAGGGGTATTTAAGATGAGGCCTAGCGTTGAGGGGTGAATATGGTTAAAGATCTTGCACGTTTAGTACAGACTGTAAGTGTTTTATTGAAGGTGTAAAGGTTACACGTTACACGTGATTATGTTTGTTCCACACGTTCCTTGAATAATTAAGCATGTTACTTCGTATTAACCCTTGTTACTGAGGATGTACAAGTGACATATATATGTTTGTTCCACACGTTCCTTGAAGAATTAAGCATGTCACTTCGTGTTAACCCTTGTTACTGAGGATGTACAAGTGACATATATATGTTTGTTCCATACGTTCCTTGAATAATTAATCATGTCACTTCGTATTAACCCTTGTTACTGAGGATGTACAAGTGACATATATATGTTTGTTCCACACGTTCCTTGAAGAATTAAGCATGTCACTTCGTGTTAACCCTTGTTAATGAGAATGTACAAGTGACATATATAATGTCGTATATATAAATTAATAAAACGCAACTACCGAATTAATACAATATATATAAATATATAATAGAAAATAAATTTACAAGAAATAATTCTATCAACATAAAACCGTGAACTGTTTTATTTCAAAAATTAAAATAAAACTGAATCAAGATCAATAATAAAGAATCAGGTATGACCAATGGTCAGTATGTTCAGACTGCTAAACATACAGTATGGCTCAGTGGTTAGAATGTTCAGACTGTTAAACAAACAGTATGGCCCAGTGGTTAGCATGTTCAAACTACTAAACAAACAGTATGACCCAGTGGTTAGTATGTTCAAACTACTAAACAAACAGTATGACCCAGTGATCAGTATGTTCCGATTGTTAAACAAACAGTATGGCCCAGTGGTTAGAATGTTCAAACTGTTAAACAAACAGTATGGCCCAGTGATCAGTATGTTCAGACTGTTAAACAAACAGTATGGCCCAGTGGTCAGTATGTTTAGATTACTAAACAAGCAGTATGGTCTAGTGGTCAGTATGTTCAGACTGTTAAACAAACAGTATGGCCCAGTGGTCAGTATGTTTAGATTACTAAACAAGCAGTATGGTCTAGTGGTCAGTATGTTCAGACTGTTAAACAAACAGTATGGTCCAGTGGTCAGTATGTTCAGACTGTTAAACAAACAGTATGGCCCAGTGGTCAGTATGTTCCGATTGTTAAACAAACAGTAAGGCCCAGTGGTTAGAATGCTCAAACTGTTAAACAAACTGTATGGCCCAGTGGTTAGTATGTTCAGACTATTAAACAAACAGTATGGCCAGTGGTCAGTATGTTCAGACTGTTAAACAAACAGTATGGCCCAGTGGTTAGTATGTTCAGACTGTTAAACAAACTGTATGGCCCAGTGGTCAGTGTGTTTAGATTACTAAACAAACAGTATGGCCCAGTGGTTAGTATGTTCAGACTGGTAAACAAACAGTATGGACCAGTGGTCAGTATATTTAGACTACTTAATAAACAGTATGGCCCAGTGGTTAGTATGTTCAAACTGTTAAACAAACTGTATGGCCCAGTGGTCAGTGTGTTTAGATTACTAAACAAACAGTAAGGCCCAGTGGTTAGTATGTTAAAACTGTTAAACAAACAGTATGGCCCAGTGGTCAGTATGTTCAGACTGTTAAACAAACAGTATGACCCAGTGGTTAGTATGTTCAGACTGATAAACAAACTGTATGGCCAGTGGTCAGTATGTTCAGACTGTTAAACAAGCAGTATGGCCAGTGGTCAGTATGTTCAGACTGTTAAACAAACAGTATGGCCCAGTGGATAGTATGTTCAGACTGTTAAACAAACAGTATGGCCCAGAGGTTAGTATGTTCAGACTGTTAAACAAACAGTATGGCCCAGTGGTCAGTATGTTCAATCTGTTAAACAAACAGTATGGCCCAGTGGTTAGTATGTTCAGACTGTTAAACAAACAGCATGGCTCTGTGGTTAGTATGTTCAGACTGTTAAACAAACAGTATGTCCCTGTGGTCAGTATGTTCAATCTGTTAAACAAACAGTATGGCCCAGTGGTTAGTATGTTCAGACTGTTAAACAAACAGCATGGCCCTGTGGTTAGTATGTTCAGACTGTTAAACAAACAGTATGGCCCTGTGGTCAGTATGTTTAGAGTTCTAAACAAACAGTATGGCCCAGTGGTCAGTATGTTCAGACTGTTAAACAAACAGTATGGCCCTGTGGTCAGTATGTTCAAACTGTTAAACAAACAATATGGCCCAGTGGTCAGTATGTTCAAACTGTTAAACAAACAGTATGGCCCTGTGGTCAGTATGTTTAGAGTACTAAACAAACAGTATGGCCTAGTGGTCAGTATGTTCAGACTGTTAAACAAACAGTATGGCTCTATGGTCAGTATGTTGAGACTGTTAAATAAGCAGTACGTGGTTTACGAACCTTGTAGGAAGAGTGAAGATCGTGGTTTTATTTTCATGGATGCAACATAAGAATGAGAGTAAAGTCTGTCAGTAACCAGTTGGAGACCTTTGTATAATGTGCGCGAAAATTCTGAAACATAAGTCGTCTTAACTTGGTGTAGCACGAGTGATACGTCATATTATACAGTAATTTTGATTACGAGAAACCCACGTGAAATAAAAATGCATCTCAGAACGGCTGCTGTTGGTGTTAACACTTTTGTTGATAAACAGATAATAACGTTTCGACCTTCCTAGGTCATCTTATCTCCAGGTTAACAAAGAGAGAGTTTGCAACTGACCGTTGCTGGGCACATGTCTTGGGAACGAGAGTACAAACGGATACGAGTCACTTGCAAACTTTTTCTTTCTCAACCTGAAGATGACCTAGGAAGGTCAAAACGTTATTATCTGTTTATCAATTAAAGTATTAATACCCATACCAGCCGTTCTGAGATGTATTTTATACACTGATCTGTAAAACTTCTTGATCCATTACTTTGTTTGTAATGTATTCTACTGCATTATTTGTAATGTATTCCACTACTTTATTTGTAATGTATTCCACTGCTTTACTTGTAATGTATTCTACTGCTTTAGTTGTAATGTATTCCACTGCTTTAGTTGTAATGTATTCCACTACTTTATTTGTAATGTATTTCAGTACTTTTCTGTTTATGTTTTAGTTTATATTATTGTTGCTTCGATTTACTTTTAATATATTTCAATATCTTTCTTATGTGTTAAATGTTTTTCTAACTAACGTAAGATTTAGCGAAACTTTATCCAAAGCTACTTAAATAAAAACACAAACATTTAACCAAAAGTGTCTGCTTTATAGCACCGTTGGACAGAAACGTTTCTTGTTTCTTACGTTCTCTTGTTGGTTTTTTTAAATGTATCAAATGATAGTTTTTTATTATTTCGTGTGGTCTTTCATTTAACTGGATCATCTGCCTACCTTCAGCTGTTTAACTTATCCTACTTGATTTTTAACAATTTTTGAGCCAAAAATTCTCCTCTAAAAATAAACATCTCTAAGATTTGTGTAGTTGATGATATGTCAAAGTGTTTAACACGTTTTCCTGTGTTGTAATAGATATCCAATCGATAACGTAGGTCACAAAAACTAAAGTTAACGCAAATCATTTTTCAGGCGCGTGCATTTATTCAAATAAATTAATAAACATACATTTGTAGTATGTATTGAATACTAGTGTTCATAATTCCATCTTTGTTTCTACTGATTCGACTAGTTTTTCTTATATTTGGTTGTTGTCTGGAGCCGAAAGGAAATTATAGTACGTACTTTCTAATGCACGAGACAGAGCAAAAGCCTCATTTCCGGCTACTGTTTCTGATTAGATTCTTTAATTAACGCACGAGAACACTGGGAGTCTCGAGCGATCAAAGGATGGAAGCCAATAACGACGACAAATTAAGTATACAGTGAAGCAACTGTGGAACAAAGAACTGTTTTGTTCCCACTCGAACGTGGCGATTTGAAGCTCATAAAAAATACATTAACATAAAAATGTTACAGTAAAAAGCGACATCTTTTAGATGATTGAAAAAAAAATTATTCATAAAATTTATTAAAAACTTTTATGTGCCAAGCTGATCGATTTGATACAGCACGCAAAGCTTAAATTATCGTAGACCTGACTGTTCCAGTGACGATTAGGGTTGGCTGTCAATATGGTTAAGTCTCTACACGCCTAACCACTCTGGCTGAGTTTTATCTCTTCGAAGAGAAAAGTAAAGTGTTGTAACGTGAATTTTCAGTCTCCTGCTGGTACAGCGGTAAGTCTATGGATTTACAATCAGGGGTTCGATTCTCCTCGGTAAACTCAGTAGATAGTCTGATGTGGCTTTGCTGTAAGAAAACACACATACTGAATTTTCACCTCATGTAACAGAACTTCGTCCATAAAATTATTCACAATGATAACGATATAACAAATAATTAAGGTTCAAGTAATAAAGTTTGTATTTGTCAAGAAATCACGTCACGTTAAGTTAGTATATGATCATATATAGCGTCCTTATAGAATCTGGGAGACTGTTGAATTAGGATTTAACCAACGTACGGATGACTATATATCATATGATTGTCGTACAGTTACGACAGAAAGTGTTTGTACCCCTGCGTCCCGAGTGGTTTTTTACTCATAACTTAAGAAGTATCACGATTAGACTAATAAAAGTATAATATATTATAAATATTATATTAACACACATCTACATAAATTGTTATGTAAGTTACATGACAAATAAACTGTTTATAAACAAATAACCAAAAACAGGAGGAACAGAAAGTGTTCGTACAGTTCAGAACGTATGAAAAGACTGATATTCCCGTAAAAAGTTTGTTTAGTTTGGCAAATAAACTACATTATACCATTCCAGAACTAGACATTGGGTTCATAATTATTGGAATTTAGCGAGCAAAAAATGTACTTCCGGCAATTTAGCGCCATCTCCGTCTTTATCAGCTTGGTCATCATGGCGAACAGGAAACAACTGTCCAGTGATTTAAAAAACCGAATTATTGTAAACTACAAGTCTCGTATGTCTCTTTCCAGTATTGCTACACAACTTAATGTGCCAAAATCTACTGATCAAAACATAATTGCCAAGTTTAAGCTTACAGGATCAACTGCTAACCTTCCTCGCTCCGGACTCCCCACTAAAATTCCAGAGAGAACCAGAAGGAAGGTTCTCAGAGAAGTTAGTAGGAACCCTCGTTTAACACGTAATAACATACAGAAACTGGTAAGGGTAACTGGGGTTGAAGTAAGCACCTCTACGGTTACGAACATGTTACGCTCTTCTCGGTTCAAAGCATGTCGACCTCGCAGAACTCCATATTTAAAGCCTATTCATTTAGAAGCACGATTGAGGTATGCAGAAAAGCATGTAAATAAACCCTTTACCTATTGGAAGAGTATTCTTTGGTCAGATGAGACTAAAATCGAGCTTTTCGGCCATAATGATGTTTGCTATATTTTCCGTAAGAAGGCGGAACAAAATCTTCCAAAGAACACCGTCCCTACAGTTAAATACGGAGGTGGTTCAATCATGTTATGGGGTTCCTTCAGCTCTTCTGGTGTAGGCAGCCTTCACCGTGTTAACGTAATCATGAAAAAAGAAGAGCACGTTGATATATTAGGAACTTATATCAACAATGATGCTCGGAACTTGCGGCTTGGGCGTCGTTGGATCTTCCAGCACGACAATGACCCTAAGCACTCATCGAAATATGTGTAATCCTTATTGCAGAGTACCATATAAGCGTTCTGGAATGGCCATCGCAGTCACCCGATCTCAACCCAATGAAAACGTTTGGCATGAGTTGAAGACCAGGGTTCATCATCGTCATCCGAAAAACTTGCAAGAGTTGGAGGCTTCTGTGAAGAAGAATGGAAGAAAATACCAGTCGAGTACTGTCAAACAATCATGGAGGGCTATGAGAAGAGACTGCGCCAAGTAATTCACCTGAAAAGCTACACAACTGACCATTAAAGTAAACGAACGAACACTTTCTGCCCCTCCTATGTTTGGTTATTTGTTAATAAACAGTTTATTTGTCGTTTAACTTACATAAAAATTTATGTAAACATATGTTAGTATAATATTTATAAAATACTATATTTTCATTACCCTTATCATGATACTTTTTAAGTTATGAGGAAAAAACTACTCACGATGCAGGGGTACGAATACTTTCTGTCGTAACTGTATCTCGAAGACTGTTGAATTAGGGTACAACCAACGTAAAAACAGACGATCAGATAAAAATGTTGTATCGTAAACACAACAGTTTTCGAAGAACTAGTTCGATAATGTCACATCTAAAAACCAATAAAAACAGATAGAATTAATACATTTTAAACGGTTGTAAAATTATGTGTATTATTACAACTATCAACAATGATTAATTAGTGTGTTTTAAACACTAGTACAGTAAGATGTATTATTACAACTATCAACAATGATTAATTAGTGTGTTTTAAACACTAGTACAGAGGGATGTGTTATTACAACTATCAACCATGATTGATTAGTGTGTTTTAAACACTAGTAGAGTAAGATGTATAATTACAACTATCAACAATGATTAATTAGTGTGTTATAAACACTAGTACAGTAAGATGTATTATTACAACTATCAACAATGATTAATTAGTGTGTTTTAAACACTAGTACAGTAAGATGTATTATTACAACTATCAACAATGATTAATTAGTATGTTTTAACCACTAGTACAGTAAGATGTATTATAACAACAATCAACAATGATTAATTAGTGTGTTTTAAACACTAGTACAGTAAGATGTATTATTACAACTATCAACAATGATTAATTACTATGTTTTAAACACTAGTAGAGTAAGATGTATTATTACAACTATCAACAATGATTAATTAGTGTATTTTAAACACTAGTACAGTAAGATGTATTATTACAACTATCAACAATGATTAATTAGTGTATTTTAAACACTAGTACAGTAAGATGTATTATTACAACAATCAACAATGATTAATTAGTATGTTTTAAACACTAGTAGCGTAAGATGTATTATTACAACTATCAACAATGATTAATTAGTGTGTTTTAAACACTAGTACAGTAAGATGTATTATTACAACTATCAACAATGATTAATTAGTGTGTTTTAAACACTAGTACAGTAAGATGTATTATTACAACTATCAACAATGATTAATTAGTGTGTTTTAAACACTAGTACAGTAAGATGTATTATTACAACTATCAACAATGATTAATTAGTATGTTTTAAACACTAGTACAGTAAGATGTATTATTACAACAATCAACAATGATTAATTACTATGTTTTAAACACTAGTACAGTAAGATGTATTATTACAACTATCAACAATGATTAATTACTATGTTTTAAACACTAGTAGAGTAAGATGTATAATAACAACTATCAACAATGATTAATTAGTATGTTTTAAACACTAGTACAGTAAGATGTATTATTACAACTATCAACAATGATTAAATAGTGTGTTTTAAACACTAGTACAGTAAGATGTATTATTACAACAATCAACAATGATTAATTAGTATGTTTTAAACACTAGTAGAGTAAGATGTATTATTACAACTATCAACAATGATTAATTAGTGTGTTTTAAACACTAGTACAGTAAGATGTATTATTACAACTATCAACAATGATTAATTACTATGTTTTAAACATTAGTAGAGTAAGATGTATTATTACAACTATCAACAATGATTAATTAGTGTATTTTAAACACTAGTACAGTAAGATGTATTATTACAACTATCAACAATGATTAATTAGTGTGTTTTAAACACTAGTACAGTAAGATGTATTATTACAACTATCAACAATGATTAATTAGTGTGTTTTAAACACTAGTACAGTAAGATGTATTATTACAACAATCAACAATGATTAATTAGTATGTTTTAAACACTAGTACAGTAAGATGTATTATTACAACTATCAACAATGATTAATTACTATGTTTTAAACACTAGTAGAGTAAGATGTATAATAACAACTATCAACAATGATTAATTAGTGTGTTTTAAACACTAGTACAGTAAGATGTATTATTACAACAATCAACAATGATTAATTAGTATGTTTTAAACACTAGTACAGTAAGATGTATTATTACAACTATCAACAATGATTAATTAGTGTGTTTTAAACACTAGTACAGTAAGATGTATTATTACAACTATCAACAATGATTAATTACTATATTTTAAACACTAGTAGAGTAAGATGTATAATAACAACTATCAACAATGATTAATTAGTATGTTTTAAACACTGGTGCAGTAAGATGTATTATTACAACTATCAACAATGATTAATTAGTGTGTTTTAAACACTAGTACAGTAAGATGTATTATTACAACTATCAACAATGATTAATTAGTGTGTTTTAAACACTAGTACAGTAAGATGTATTATTACAACTATCAACAATGATTAATTAGTGTGTTTTAAACACTAGTACAGTAAGATGTATTATTACAACAATCAACAATGATTAATTAGTATGTTTTAAACACTAGTACAGTAAGATGTATTATTACAACTATCAACAATGATTAATTAGTGTGTTTTAAACACTAGTACAGTAAGATGTATTATTACAACTATCAACAATGATTAATTACTATGTTTTAAACACTAGTAGAGTAAGATGTATAATAACAACTATCAACAATGATTAATTAGTATGTTTTAAACACTAGTACAGTAAGATGTATTATTACAACTATCAACAATGATTAATTAGTGTGTTTTAAACACTAGTACAGTAAGATGTATTATTACAACTATCAACAATGATTAATTAGTGTGTTTTAAACACTAGTACAGTAAGATGTATTATTACAACAATCAACAATGATTAATTAGTATGTTTTAAACACTAGTACAGTAAGATGTATTATTACAACTATCAACAATGATTAATTAGTGTGTTTTAAACACTAGTACAGTAAGATGTATTATTACAACTATCAACAATGATTAATTACTATGTTTTAAACACTAGTAGAGTAAGATGTATAATAACAACTATCAACAATGATTAATTAGTATGTTTTAAACACTGATGCCGTAAGATGTATTATTACAACTATCAACAATGATTAATTAGTATGTTGTAAACACTGGTGCAGTAAGATGTATTATTACAACTCTCAACAATGATTAATTAGTGTGTTTTAAACACTAGTACAGTAAGATGTATTATTACAACTATCAACAATGATTAATTAGTGTGTTTTAAACACTAGTACAGTAAGATGTATTATTACAACTATCAACAATGATTAATTAGTATGTTTTAAACACTAGTAGAGTAAGATGTATAATTACAACTATCAACAATGATTAATTAGTGTGTTATAAACACTAGTACAGTAAGATGTATTATTACAACTATCAACAATGATTAATTAGTGTGTTTTAAACACTAGTACAGTAAGATGTATTATTACAACAATCAACAATGATTAATTAGTATGTTTTAAACACTAGTACAGTAAGATGTATTATTACAACTATCAACAATGATTAATTAGTGTGTTTTAAACACTAGTACAGTAAGATGTATTATTACAACTATCAACAATGATTAATTAGTGTGTTTTAAACACTAGTAGAGTAATATGTATTATTACAACTATCAACAATGATTAATTAGTATGTTTTAAACACTAGTACAGTGAGATGTATTATTACAACTATCAACAATGATTAATTAGTATGTTTTAAACACTAGTACAGTAAGATGTATTATTACAACTATCAACAATGATTAATTAGTGTGTTTTAAACACTAGTACAGTAAGATGTATTATTACAACTATCAACAATGATTAATTAGTATGTTTTAAACACTAGTAGAGTAAGATGTATAATTACAACTATCAACAATGATTAATTAGTGTGTTATAAACACTAGTACAGTAAAATGTATTATTACAACTATCAAGAATGATTAATTAGTATGTTTTAAACACTAGTAGAGTAAGATGTATTATTACAACTATCAACAATGATTAATTACTATGTTTTAAACACTAGTACAGTAAGATGTATTATTACAACTATCAACAATGATTAATTAGTATGTTTTAAACACTAGTACAGTAAGATGTATTATTACAACTATCAACAATGATTAATTAGTATGTTTTAAACACTAGTACAGTAAGATGTATTATTACACCTATCAACAATGATTAATTGGTATGTTTTAAACACTAATACAGTAAGATGTATTATTACAACTATCAACAATGATTAATTAGTATGTTTTAAACACTAGTACAGTAAGATGTATTATTACAACTATCAACAATGATTAATTAGTATGTTTTAAACACTAGTACAGTAAGATGTATTATTACAACTATCAACAATGATTAATTAGTGTGTTTTAAACACTAGTACAGTAAGATGTATTATTACAACTATCAACAATGATTAATTAGTATGTTTTAAACACTAGTAGAGTAAGATGTATAATTACAACTATCAACAATGATTAATTAGTGTGTTATAAACACTAGTACAGTAAGATGTATTATTACAACTATCAACAATGATAAATTAGTGTGTTTTAAACACTAGTACAGTAAGATGTATTATTACAACTATCAACAATGATTAATTACTATGTTTTAAACACTAGTACAGTAAGATGTATTATTACAACTATCAAGAATGATTAATTAGTATGTTTTAAATACTAGTAGAGTAAGATGTATTATTAGAACTATCAACAATGATTAATTAGTGTGTTATAAACACTAGTACAGTAAGATGTATTATTACAACTATCAACAATGATTAATTAGTATGTTTTAAACACTAGTAGAGTAAGATGTATTATTACAACTATCAACAATGATTAATTAGTATGTTTTAAACACTAGTACAGTAAGATGTATTATTACACCTATCAACAATGATTAATTGGTATGTTTTAAACACTAATACAGTAAGATGTATTATTACAACTATCAACAATGATTAATTAGTATGTTTTAAACACTAGTACAGTAAGATGTATTAATACAACTATCAACAATGATTAATTACTATGTTTTAAACACTAGTACAGTAAGATGTATTATTACAACTATCAACAATGATTAATTAGTATGTTTTAAACACTAGTACAGTAAGATGTATTATTTCAACTATCAACAATGAATTATCATAATTAGTGTCAGTGTTTTATAAATGCAAAGTACAACGTACATATAAGGAATAGAAATCATACTTTGGATGGTGTAGTTGATGTAGGACAGTTAACATTGGCATTTATACAAAAGTAACTTTCCCAGTGCTCAAGTAGAGAGTCATTACGTAGCTAGTATGAAGTTGGTTGTGTCATAGATAAATAGTGTTACTAACTGAATATCTTTTAATAAATGTTATAGATAGTGTTCTTACACAAATATGAAGAGAAGGAAACGTGGAAATCTCGAAGATTACATGAATAGGAAATTTGATAGAGATGTGAAAATAATTGTTATTATTTGAAGAGGTTATATGGAGTTTCCGATGGATACAAATTATTTGTTTTTGAGTTTCGCGCAAAGCTACACGAGGGCTATCTGCACTAGCCGTTCCTTAATTTAGCAGCGTACAAATAGATGAAAGACAGCTAGTCAACACCACTCGCTGCCAACTCTTGGGCTACTCTTTTACTAACGAATAGTGGGATTGACCGACACAATATAACGTCCCCACGGCTGAAATGGCAAGCTTGTTTGGTGCGACGGTGATTCGAACCCGTGATTCTCAGATTACGAGTCGAACGTCTTAACCCATCTGGCCATGCCAAGCCTGGAGACTAACGAAGAGATCGGTTTGAATCAGAGGAATCAGTCAAAGAAGAGCCCTCTGTGTTACAGAAGTGGTGGGATTGTGGATACTTGTAAATTAATATACTCAGTTTAACGTTGCTATTCTAGTTTTGAATTGAAATGAATATAGAGATTGTCGAGTTTAAAATGTACTGTGGGTTCTGTGTTTCACATACAAAACTTGACTATCGTAAAGACTTTATGTAATTGGTCTAGTCTGACATGGAATGTTGTATTTCACTATTGTGGGGGCGGTCTGCTTATGAGGTTGGTGATGTATAGTGTTTGTTATAGCAAGAAACTTTTCATTGAAATACTTGGTGGTTTGTACCCTATACAAAATATATACATACTCCAGTCTTTTTATTCTCTGTTTATTTCATAATAAGTATTGTTGATAAAAATTCATTTGGACACTTCTTCAGTTCGACACTTCATCAGTTAAACACTTCATCAGTTTTGAAAATAAAATAATTTTGTCTTGTTTGTTTAGATGTACCAATTCATGTGAAGAATCTTCTTGGTATAAGGTTGTTTTAGATCCACATCAGTTAAGGAAAACTATCTATCTATCTATTTATTTGAAACTTTGGTCATTTTTTTCAGAGTATATTATTATTGTTGAATATACCTTACAGGAAGACAACCAAGTATCTTAGAATTGAATAATTCTAGCCCTAAATCTGTTTGTCTAATTAAGTCATTTTTACGAACTTTAAAACACCGATTAAAATAATGACAAACCTTTCATTTTACTAACATTTAGAAAAGTCTGTTTTATGTTTAAAATATCAATTTATCAATTTTTAAAGTTTTATAAAAAGCACAGTAATTTAATCTCTAATGTTTCTAAGAGCAGAATTTTATAATAGACAATTAGTATTGTTTTATTAATAGATAATTAGTATTGTTTGTTAATAGATAATTAGTAGTGTTTTATTAATAGATAATTAGTATTGTTTTATTAATAGATAATTAGTATTGTTTGTTAATAGATAATTAGTATTGTTTTATTAATAGATAATTAGTATTGTTTATTAATAGATAATTACTATTGTTTTATTGATAGATAATTACTATTGTTTTATTAAAAGATAATTAGTATTATTTGTAAATAGATAATTAGTATTGTTTGTTAATAGATAATTAGTATTGTTTATTAATAGATAATTAGTATTGTTTGTTAATAGATAATTAGTATTGTTTAGTAATATATAATTACTATTGTTTTATTAAGAGATAATTAGTATTGTTTTATTAATATATAAATACTATTGTTTTATTAAAAGATAATTAGTATTATTTGTTAATAGATAATTAGTATTGTTTGTTAATAGATAATTAGTATTGTTTATTAATAGATAATTAGTATTGTTTGTTAATAGATAATTAGTATTGTTTATTAATATATAATTACTATTGTTTTATTAAGAGATAATTAGTATTGTTTTATTAATATATAAATACTATTGTTTTATTAAAGATAATTAGTATTATTTGTTAATAGATAATTAGTATTGTTTGTTAATAGATAATTAGTATTGTTTATTAATAGATAATTAGTATTGTTTGTTAATAGATAATTAGTATTGTTTATTAATATATAATTACTATTGTTTTATTAATAGATAATTAGTATTGTTTTATTAATATATAAATACTATTGTTTTATTAATAGATAATTAGTATTGTTTGTTAATAGATAATTACTATTGTTTTATTAATAGATAATTAGTATTGCTTGTTAATATATAAATATTATTGTTTTATTAATAGATAATTAGTATTTTTGTTAATAGATAATTAGTATTGTTTTATTAATATATAAATACTATTGTTTGTTAACAGATAATTAGTATTGTTTTGTTAATAGATAATTAGTATTGTTTATTAATATATAATTACTATTGCTTTATTAATAGATAATTAGTATTGTTTTATTTAATGTATAAATATTATTGTTTTATTAAAAGATAATTAGTATTATTTGTTAATAGATAATTAGTATTGTTTGTTAATAGATAATTAGTATTGTTTATTAATAGATAATTAGTATTGTTTGTTAATAGATAATTAGTATTGTTTATTAATATATAATTACTATTGTTTTATTAAGAGATAATTAGTATTGTTTTATTAATATATAAATACTATTGTTTTATTAAAAGATAATTAGTATTATTTGTTAATAGATAATTAGTATTGTTTGTTAATAGATAATTAGTATTGTTTATTAATAGATAATTAGTATTGTTTGTTAATAGATAATTAGTATTGTTTATTAATATACAATTACTATTGTTTTATTAATAGATAATTAGTATTGTTTTATTAATATATAAATACTATTGTTTTATTAATAGATAATTAGTATTGTTTGTTAATAGATAATTAGTATTGTTTATTAATAGATAATTAGTATTGTTTTATTAATAGATAATTACTGTTGTTTTATTAATAGATAATTAGTATTGTTTGTTAATAGATAATTACTATTGTTTTATTAATAGATAATTAGTATTGCTTGTTAATATATAAATACTATTGTTTTATTAATAGATAATTAGTATTGTTTGTTAATAGATAATTAGTATTGTTTTATTAATATATAAATACTATTGTTTTATTAATAGATAATTAGTATTGTTTGTTAACAGATAATTAGTATTGTTTTGTTAATAGATAATTAGTATTGTTTATTAATATATAATTACTATTGTTTTATTAATAGATAATTAGTATTGTTTTATTAATATATAAATACTATTGTTTTATTAAAAGATAATTAGTATTATTTGTTAATAGATAATTAGTATTGTTTGTTAATAGATAATTAGTATTGTTTATTAATAGATAATTAGTATTGTTTGTTAAGAGATAATTAGTATTGTTTATTAATATATAATTACTATTGTTTTATTAATAGATAATTAGTATTGTTTTATTAATATATAAATACTATTGTTTTATTAATAGATAATTAGTATTGTTTGTTAATAGATAATTAGTATTGTTTATTAATATAAAATTACTATTGTTTTATTAATAGATAATTAGTATTGTTTTATTAATATATAAATACTATTGTTTTATTAATAGATAATTAGTATTGTTTGTTAATAGATAATTAGTATTGTTTGTTAATAGATAATTAGTATTGTTTATTAATAGATAATTAGTATTGTTTGTTAATAGATAATTAGTATTGTTTTATTAATAGATAAATAGTATTGTTTGTTAATAGATAATTAGTATTGTTTTATTAATAGATAATTAGTATTATTTATTGATAGATAATTACTATTGTTTTATTAATAGATAATTAGTATTGTTTGTTAATAGATTATTACTATTGTTTTATTAATAGATAATTAGTATTGTTTTATTAATATATAAATACTATTGTTTTATTAATAGATAATTAGTATTGTTTGTTAATAGATAATTAGTATTGTTTGTTAATAGATAATTAGTATTGTTTTATTAATAGATAATTAGTATTGTTTGTTAATAGATAATTAGTATTGTTTTATTAATAGATAATTACTATTGTTTTATTAATAGATAATTAGTATTGTTTGTTAATAGATAATTGGTATTGTTTGTTAATAGATACTTAGTATTGTTTTATTAATAGATAATTAGTATTGTTTGTTAATAGATAAATACTATTGTTTTATTAATAGATAATTACTATTGTTTTGTTAATAGATAATTAGTATTGTTTTATTAATAGATAATTAGTATTGTTTGTTAATAGATAATTAGTATTGTTTTATTAATAGATAATTACTATTGTTTTATTAATAGATAATTAGTATTGTTTGTTAATAGATAATTAGTATTGTTTTATTAATAGATAATTAGTATTGTTTATTAATAGATAATTAGTATTGTTTTATTAATAGATAATTAGTATTGTTTTATTAATAGATAATTACTATTGTTTTATTAATAGATAATTAGTATTGTTTAATTAATAGATAAATAGTATTGTTTTAGCTGTCCCTGACATCTCTTTATTACAGGAATACTTCTTTATTTAAGTTTCGACTCACGAGCTTATTTGTAATTAGTGTTATAATTTGTTTGTGTAGAATCAAGCACACAACTACACAATGGGTATACTATGATCTGACTGCCACGAGTATCGAAACCCGATTGTTAGCAGGGTAAGTCCGCAGACGTGTTGCTCTGCTACAGGGTTCTATTGTCTTGAGTGAAAGCAACTTAATCTGGTTGTGTTCTATTACTACTAAACGCCCCATTTCTCCCTAAACGTGTCGATTGTTTAAGAGAAAGCTGGGATAGCTGCCCGAATTTTAAAACTTTATTACATATCGATTTCTAATGAGGTGAATCGGTTTTTGTAACAACAGTAAAATTCTCTCTCGCCCCTCTATAAATGATAAAGTAATTACAAATATATTACCAAACGTAATATCTGTTGTAGATCATTTATGAAATATTTTAATATTTTGCACATTATAAGAGCTTTCTTCCAACAACCACAGTATCAATGTGGTTAACTTATCGTGTCAGTAAACAACACATATTAAAAAAGGTTTATATCAAATTATCTTTACTTGTACTTAACCCAGCACAACCAAGTGGGTTAAAATGTTCGACTCATAATCTGAGGAGCGCAGATTCGAATCTCAATCGCACCAACTATACTCGCCATTTCAGCCATGGGGGTTTTATAATGTAACGATCAATCCCACTATTCGTTGGTAAAAGAGTAGCCCCAAAACAAAACGTATTGTAGTTAGGCAAATAATTATAAATGCACGAAGTCGCCAGTAGATGGCTAGCTGGCGAAGGATCGTTTGTTTTTGAATTTCGCACAAAGCTACACGAGGGCTATCTGTGCTAGCCGTCCCTAATTTACCAGTGTAAGACTAGAGGTAAGGCAGTTAGTAACCGCCAACTCTCGGGCTACTCTTTTACCAACGAATAGTGGGATTGACCGTCACATTATTATGCCTCCATGGTTGAAAGGACGAGCATCTTTGGTGTGACGGGGATTCGAACCTTGGACTCTGAGATTACGAGTCGAACCGAGGGAACTAATGGAGGGATGGAATGATAAAAACTAATTGTCTAACGGGAGATGAAAGGTTGAAATATACGAAGTTTTATTTTCTTCATTTGATTAGAGAAACCCACGACTTTAGGGTGGGCGTCGTTGACTAGTCGCCTTCTCTTTAGGCTAACGTTTAAAAACTGGAAACGGCTTGTGCAAGAGTCGTTGTGTAGTGAACCTCATTTGTTTTGCTTTCATCAAGGTAGTTATCTCTGGTTAGAATGTTATTAAATTACCGGGCGACTAGATAAACCATACTGAGATGACTACTAGTGTAAAAAATATATCAGAATGGTTTCTAAATTATACTTAAATTTTGTTTTAATATTCTCTGTATTTTTTTCTGTTCTATTTAATAATAATTTTAATTAGTAATTTACAAAACACGAAAGTAAGTTTGAAAATGTATTGATACCTTAACGTTTTACGTCACATTAAAAGTAATACGTCAGAGTAAAGAGTAGACAAGATAAAATTATCGACATTTAAAGTAGATTCAATGATTCAAGTGGTTGTTTCACCAACATAATTTTTATTTTGGATTCTCAAAACTAAAGAACATAAGGTTGCTTCTACAGTAGGTATTCGCGTTGGTGAACGCTCAGCGAGAATTAGACACTACAGAGATGTTTGGTTTGTTGTTGTTTTTTAGTTTCGCGCAAAGCTACACGAGGGCTGTCTGCGCTAACTGTCCTTAATTTAGCATCACCACGTACCGCCAACTCTTGGGCTATTTTTTACCAACAAATAGTGGGATGACCGTCACATTATAACGCCCCTACGGCTGAAAGAGCGAACATTCGGATTTCGAGTCGAATACTTTAACCACCTGGCCATGCCGGGCCCAGTGTAGAAAGAAACCAAAGGTTAAAATTTTGGTAATGTAGGAAGTTTCATTCCTTTATAAACAATGTAATGATTACAAAAAAACAGCTGCTTTACCAGAGATCTTGTTAGCCAGGATAACAGTTTTCTGGAAATGTTTTTAAACTAATCCTCAGTCAATATTATTGTCTTTACATTAATGAGTCCCTAACACAGAACACGAACTCTTTGTGTGCATGTATTAAGATGCGAAGCTGTATATCCGGACCGCGCTACTCTTCCGTGTGCACGAATAGAAAGTTAATTACCACAGTACACTGAAGCCAAGCAATAATTATTTTCTGAAAGAAAAAAAAATCTAAAACGTCTTTGAATTTCTAGTTAACATTTGTACGAAATGACAAACAAAGTGAAACGAAACTTTCAGCGTTAAAATTATTCTACAAATTGGACTCTTTCACACAAACAAAAAATACATTAAAATATAAAAAGTACTTTGTAATCTTATCTCATAGAATGTTTTTCCAGTGTGGATAGCCTTCTTAACATGGAAGTTCATACTTTTATTTTACCAACAGTCTAAGGCAAAAAAGTCTATTTAAAGTATAGATTGTAGCTTCAGTGTTATCATGTCTTGTTACGTATGTATTATCAAGTATGTACTATATTGGATATCCTGTATTGTAACACGTGTATATTCATTAGAAATAAAACCAGTTTCAATTCAAACAAACTGTTTGATGTTATCTTCTAATTAATTAAGTACAAAGATGCGAGCTGTGCTGTGGCCACCACGAATATTGAAATCCTTTTACTAGTGTTAGAAGGTTGTTGCGGGAAGGGCTACTCTAAAACTGGCTATTAATTTTAATAATTATCGTGCTACTAATTAGGTAAATAAACAAACGAATAAAAATGGCTAATTATGTCTTCAATGATCATTTGAGTTTCTGACCACAGCGCTTATTTTTGAGGGACTTTAACATTAAATATAGGGTTTCGATACCCGTGGTGGACAGAACAGAAGTAGTCTATTGTGTAGACACAAAAGTGACTTTAGATTAATAAAGTACTATTCTATTGTAATGTTGTTTTAGATTTTTTTATCTTCAAAGAAAGTAAATGCCTCCTATATAATGACTGAATTTCCAGGAAGAATTGAACTGAATTTTTTCATTGTAGAAAGTTTACCAATCTCTATCAAAACCTGCACTTTATAAACAATATGGATCTCAACTCGTCTCTATTATCATTAAAAATATTGGGAGTGAAAACTGAAGAGTTATTTTGGTTTATTTATAATGTTTGTTTGTTTTTCAATCTATTTCCTCGAATTTTTCTCTCACACTTGCTGTATTTAATTACCTAGAATTTGTGTATTGCTTAATGAGTTAATAAAATATTAGGATACACTAATGAAAACCAAAACCTAAGTAATTTTTAGTGAATCTTTGAAACGTTGTTATTCAGAACTCGTGGATCAGCTCCGCCATCTACTGGAGTTACTATTCATCTAATTGTTATTCCTACAATATTAAAAACTAACTAACTAACTATAAACAAGCGAGTAGTTAGTGATTTGTTAATATGTAGTTATGTGAGTCTTTATAACTCATTCGACTCGTAATCCGAGGGTCGCGGCTTTGAATCTCCGTCGTACCAAACATGCTCGCCCTTTCAGCCGTGGGGGCGTCATAATGTGACGGTCAATCCCACTATTAGTTGGTAAAAGAATAGCCCAAGAGTTGGCGGTGGGTGGTGATGATCAGCTGCCTTCCCTCTAGTCTCACACTGGTAAATTAGGGACGGCTAGCACAGATAGCCCTCGAGTAGCTTTGTGCGAAATTAAAAAAAACAAACAAACTTTATAACTCAGTTTGTTATTTGTTACGTTGCTCGTAACTCGCTTAATATATTTAAGACACATACTGTAACATATTTTAACACACATATTATAACATCCATATTGTAACACACACATTATAACATCCATATTGCAACATATTGTTATTCAGAGGAAATATTATGAGGAAATAATAAAAATGAAGTAATTACGTTACGTCGTGAGGAAATAATAACAATGAAGTAATTACGTTACGTCGTGAGGAAATAATAACAATGAAGTAATTACGTTACGTCCTGAGGAAATAATAACAATGAAGCAATTACGTCAAGTCCTGAGGAAATAAAATCAATGAAGTAAATACGTTACGTCAGAAAATAATAACAATGAAATAATTACGTCACGTTCTGAGGAAATAATAACAATGAAGTAAATACGTTACGTCAGGAAATAATGACAATGATGTAATTACGTCACGTCCTGAGGAAATAATAACAATGAAGTAAATACGTTACGTCAGAAAATAATAACAACGAAGTAATTACGTCACGTCCTGAGGAAATAATAACAATGATGTAAATACGTTACGTCAGGAAATAATGACAATGATGTAATTACGTTACGTCGTGAGGAAATAATAACAATAAGGTAATAAATTTAATTTATGAAGTGAATATCTTTGTTTACCATTCTATTATATTAAACAAACATTTTTATTGTACTTTAAAAACAGTGTAAATCTACCTTTTATATTTACACTTAAATTCTACAAACATTTTTCACTTAAAAACAAAATAAATGCTTAGTTGTATCCATACGTAAGAACACACACGTCCTGTACTCTTGTGTAATCTTTAAACCGACACTTTTACACCCAGTAACTTGACTTCCATCAACTAGAAGGTGCTATAATGATATAACCTTCCCTCTTCTTATGATCCATTTCCTTATTCTTTCTTTCTTTCAAATCGCTTCCGTGAGATAACATTCAGAGAACTCAAAGTTCTAGTTCGTCTTTCTCCCTTATCGGATTCATTCCACTCGGGTAATCCTGTTTTTACGATCAAACATTTGAAACCGTGCCAAAGCTATTACAAAGTCTAGTGTTTAATCTACTCAACGTTTTTTGGTTCTCCTAAGAAACAGTGGTTCTCTATAATAACAAAATCTTTTACTAAATGTCTCCTTGTAAGTTTTCTCATCTCATTTCCTCTGATTTTCCATAATGAAACAGTTCCTTATGAGACTGTTTTCTATATCTTATCTAGAGTTACTTCATCATTAACTTAGAATTAACATATATTTCAATTAATTTCTGTCAACGCTAAACCTTTTAAACACATTAATGTCTTGTTACCAAACATAATCGAGATATTACCACACTGTGGTTCTTACACTAAACATACGAGACAGAAGTCACATCAATAAAACCCATCAATGAACGAAGTGTTTATCTAATAAAACCCATCAATGAACGAAGTGTTTATATAATAGAACCCATCAATGAACGAAGTGTTTATCTAATAAAACCCATTAATCAACAAAATGTTTATCTAATAAAACCCATCAATGAACGAAGTATTTATGGCACAAAAGCCCCATTTATCAAGAGGGGTTTGTTTCTCTATAAACACCTAATACTCACTGAATTATTCATCTTACAATATACTTAACTATCTGTATATTAGAATGAATATCTTTCTTTTTCTGTCTCCTATCTGTCTTTGTCGTTAACAGAATAAATATCTATTTCTCTGTTTACTTGTATGTGTGTCTGACTATTTGTATATCTACTTATCCATCTGACTGGCTGTATATCCGTTAACTACCTATACGTGCCTGTTTAAAATATGTAGCTAGGATTTTCTTATTCAGCAGCTATATTTAATTTATTACAGTTAAAATATATATCATTAACATTTCATTCGAAATGATAACCCAAAATATACTACAATGTATTTTGTTCATGAGATGTGGTGGTTATGTACTCTGTTTGATACAACTGGATACACACGTGAAATATCAGTAGGTGTCGTTTAGGGTTGCTCGTGACACTTTCTCAGTCTTGTTCCTGAATAATTATAACTGAACATGCCTCTTTCCACCAAACTTGTAATGCTGCATAGATATAAGCTGTCTTTACATCCTTATGTTCTTATAAAGTTGTATATCAGTTGATAATAATTAACTATTCCCATTCTCTTCACTGAGATCATAGCATTTGAAGTTGTAAGTTTATAACATTAAACTAGATATAGAGGGCGCTGTCATACCACTGTCATGGCTGAATGGTAATTAAAGCTCACGGAGATCATTCTAACGACGACTGTAATATGTGTGGATAACATACTTGTCCAGCAATGGAAAATAACGAAGTCCACTTGGAGTACAACTAATTGGCGTTGCTCACGAAGCTGTTTGGAATAAAGTAACAGCTCCCTCTGTTGTTTTAAAACTTTCAAATAATATAAAGATAAATAACGACTTGAACAGTATTCACTGACATAAAAATTAGTTTATTCAACTGTCTATCGAAATAATCTGGATTTGTTAACTTTAATATGTGAGTGGTTTGTTTTGCACATGTATTGTTTAATGCATCATATAAATGTGTGTTTAAATCATCTAATGTTTAAATGGGTTATGTAATATGGGGTGGACCATGAAATAACTGAGAGATCATGTGACATCCGATGGGTCATATTGTAATACCGTGTAACAGTTGTTTGTGTATTGTGGGATGGGTTACAAATGTGTTGGAGAGTTATAAGTTGATGTGATATAATGATTCTTCATATAATATATAGGCTGGTCATAAAATGTTCATATAATATGCTCATTGTTCATCTAATGTATTGATTGTTTATATATGTTGATTGTTGTGTTGTCACTAAATACCATTACAATACAGTATGTTGTCACTAAACACCATTACAACACAGTGTGTTGTCACTAAATACAATTACAACTCAGTATGTGAGCATTTTTAAAGATATTAAAGACTTTGAAATATAAAAAACGTTTTAAATTTAGATAAAGTATAAACTTTCGTATTTAGTTCAATAAGATAAACATGGACCTTAATACTTGGTGTAATTAGATATAAATTATTAAATACAACAAAATATAACGTTTCAGATAAGGTACAGTCCTATTAAAATGGTGAATGTAACCAGATACCTTTTGTCTATGTTCTTTAATTAATAATAAACTAATTTGAGTGTTTGTGTGAGAGCGCCCAATCTTTAGATCCCAGGTGAGAATCTCTTGACCGAACATGTTCGTATTTTCAGCTATGGTGGGCGTTATAAATCATCAATCAATTCCACTGTTCTTTGATAAAGAGAAACCTAAGACTTGGCGGTGGGTGGTGATGACTAGCTTCCTTTCCCCTTGTCTGTCACTTCTTAATTAGGGACAGCTAATGCGGACAGACCTTGTGCAGCTTGGCCAAAAGTTCTACAAATAAACTAAAAAGAAACAGTAATTTGGTTCGCCAAACAACACATATTAAAAACCACCAGAGACGAAAATAACCTCAGTTCTTTCTTGTTTGGACCGGCATTGCCAGGTGGAATAAGACGTTCGACTCATGATCTGAGGGTTGGGGGTTCGAATCCCGATTGCATCAAACATGCTCGCCCTTTCAGCCGTGGGGGCGTTATAATGTTACGGACAATCCCAATATTCGTTGGTAAAAGAATATCCCAACAGTTGGCCGTGGGCGGTGATGACTAGCTGCTTTACCTCTAGTCTTACACTCCTAAATTATGGACGGTTAGCGCAGATAGCCCTCGTGTAGCTTCGCGAGAAATTCAAAACAAACAAACAAATATAAATACGTGCATAGCGCAAACATTTACCATTACACAACCATATATCATTACATAACTATATCCGTTACATAAATGTGTACCATTACATAAATATATATCATTACATAAATACGTACCATTGCATATATATGTACCATTAAATAAATATGTAAAATTAAAAATAAACACTCGTTTTGATCATATTAAAGGTGTAAGTCAGTATTGTCTGTTATTTTATTATTTTTATCATTATAATGTACTACTTACTCAGATCTATAAAATATCCTATATTTATTATTATGATCTCTAAGCTACTCATATCTAGACGGTATTCTATATTTACTATTATGATCTATAACTTACTCAGATCTATGAGATATCCTATATTTACTATTATAATCTATAACTTACTCAGATCTATGAGGTATCCTATATTTACTATTATGATCTATAACTTACTCAGATCTATGAGATATCCTATATTTACTATTATAATCTATAACTTACTCAGATCTATGAGGTATCCTATATTTACTATTATAATCTATAACTTACTCAGATCTATGAGATATCCTATATTTACTATTATAATCTATAACTTACTCAGATCTATGAGGTATCCTATATTTACTATTATGATCTATAACTTACTCAGATCTATGAGGTATCCTATATTTACAATTATGATCTATAACTTACTCAGATCTATGAGATATCCTATATTTACTATTATAATCTATAACTTACTCAGATCTATGAGGTATCCTATATTTACTATTATAATCTATAACTTACTCAGATCTATGAGATATCCTATATTTACTATTATAATCTATAACTTACTCAGATCTATGAGGTATCCTATATTTACTATTATAATCTATAACTTACTCAGATCTATGAGATATCCTATATTTACTATTATGATCTATAACTTACTCAGATCTATGAGGTATCCTATATTTACTATTACGATCTATAACTTACTCAGATCTATGAGATATCCTACATTTACTATTGTAATCTATAACTTACTCAGATCTGTAAAGTGTTTTATCTTTGTTTTCTCTAAGTTACAACGTGTTAAAAAGTTTCATATTTTTGTTATTATACATAACTTCCTAGTCTTATTACGTTTCTCATGTTTATTATTATAATACATTCCAGTGACGTTAGGTTAACAATACTTAGAGCATAATAAATTGAACTTAAGCTCAGGGTTCTATTGTTCACTGTTACTAGTGAGACGGTTTAACAATGGTTAGATCGTTTTATAACCTGTAGAGTTCCAGATTAATTGTTACGAATTTTTTTATACGTCAGGTACTTAAAACTCTAAAACTTTCATTAGAATAGAAGTATTCCTATCAGCAGGCGTATGAACATATGAAAGTATTTGTTATTCTACTGGTCTCTGAAATAAAAACAAGAGAGCCTGAGCAACCTCATATTAACACACACCACTTAATATTGGGTATATAAGTTGTGCTCTCCAATTGCACAGCGATATATCAGCGAACTTACAGCGCTAGACTCCAGGTTTCGATACCCGTGATGGGCATAGTAGAGTCAGTAAATTTTGTAGTTTTATGCTGAACAAGAAACAAAGAAAGCAGGCGTTATATGTTGACTTTCAGACAGTTTTAGGTTTCTTTAGTTTTCAGTGTATATTTCTGTTTCGGTTTTGACAACGAGCTTAGATCACGTTCGTTTAAATCACACACTAACATGAATATCGGTTCTAGGTTCTAAGAGATCTCTTTTGTATTTTGAATATTTGGTTTATTTTAGACGTGAACAAAAGCAGATGTAGTTTCATCTGTACGTGCCTTATGTTAAAACGCCTGTCAAATACATTGAAGTGTTTATTATTTGTTGTTTAATATTATAAGAAATGTACGTACTCGAAACATAAACAAACAAACCAGCATTCCCTTTTACTTCACAAATTATAAGAAAAGGTAAGTCCCTGTGAGGTAATATTTAATACGTGTTCGTTCATCATAACGTAAATACATCAGTACATACAGGACGTTACAAAAAGTGCTACATTTTGACGTAGCGATAGTAAAATAACGTTACTTCAGCTTTATAGACTATCTGCAGTTGCACTCTTACATTGTTATAACTGTATTGATATAGCGATAGTAAAATAACGTTACTACAACTACAAAGACTATCTGTAGTTACATTTTTACATTCTTGTAACTGTACTGAAGTTAAGATAGTAAAATAACTTTACTTCTGTTCTATAGACTATCTGTAGTTACAGTGCTACATTGTTGTATCTGTACTCAAATAGCGATAGTAAAATAACGTTACTTCTGTTCTATAGACTATCTGTAGTTACAGTGCTACATTGTTGTAACTGTACTCAAATAGCAACAGTAAAATAGCGTTACTTTTGTTCTATAGACTATCTGTAGTTACAGTGCTACATTGTTGTATCTGTACTCAAATAGCAATAGTAAAATAACGTTAATTTTGTTCTATAGCTTATCTGTAGTTACAGTGCTACATTGTTGTATCTGTACTCAAATATCGATAGTAAAATAACGTTACTTTTGTTCTATAGATTATCTGTAGTTACAGTGCTACATTGTTGTATCTGTACTCAAATAGCAATAGTAAAATAACGTTAATTTTGTTCTATAGATTATCTGTAGTTACAGTGCTACATTGTTGTATCTGTACTCAAATAGCGATAGTAAAATAACGTTACTTCTGTTCTATAGCTTATCTGTAGTTACAGTGCTACATTGTTGTATCTGTACTCAAATAGCGATAGTAAAATAACGTTACTTCTGTTCTATAGCTTATCTGTAGTTACAGTGCTACATTGTTGTATCTGTACTCAAATAGCGATAGTAAAATAGCGTTACTTCTGTTCTATAGCTTATCTGTAGTTACAGTGCTACATTGTTGTATCTGTACTCAAATAGCGATAGTAAAATAACGTTACTTCTGTTCTATAGCTTATCTGTAGTTACAGTGCTACATTGTTGTATCTGTACTCAAATAGCGATAGTAAAATAGCGTTACTTCTGTTCTATAGCTTATCTGTAGTTACAGTGCTACATTGTTGTATCTGTACTCAAATAGCGATAGTAAAATAACGTTACTTCTGTTCTATAGCTTATCTGTAGCTACAGTGCTACATTGTTGTATCTGTACTCAAATAGCGATAGTAAAATAACGTTACTTCTGTTCTATAGACTATCTGTAGTTACAGTGCTACATTGTTGTATCTGTACTCAAATAGCAATAGTAAAATAACGTTAATTTTGTTCTATAGACTATCTGTAGTTACAGTGCTACATTGTTGTATCTGTACTCAAATAGCGATAATAAAATAACGTTACTTCTGTTCTATAGACTATCTGTAGTTACAGTGCTACATTGTTGTATCTGTACTCAAATAGCGATAGTAAAATAGCGTTACTTCTGTTCTATAGCTTATCTGTAGTTACAGTGCTACATTGTTGTATCTGTACTCAAATAGCGATAGTAAAATAGCGTTACTTCTGTTCTATAGCTTATCTGTAGTTACAGTGCTACATTGTTGTATCTATACTCAAATAGCGATAGTAAAATAGCGTTACTTCTGTTCTATAGCTTATCTGTAGTTACAGTGCTACATTGTTGTATCTGTACTCAAATAGCGATAGTAAAATAACGTTACTTTTGTTCTATAGATTATCTGTAGTTACAGTGCTACATTGTAAGTGTACTGATGTAGCGATATATATATATATTATAGTTTATATAACTTGTCTATATGCTTTATACACGTACATTGTATAGTTTATTACCTGGTCAACAGGTTTTATATAGTTTATGAACCTTGTGTTTATTTTATTACCACAAAGGTGAAAATGTCGTTTAGTTTTTAGGGTCAAAGGTTATTACCCCAGGATTACAGTTGCAACACTGCAAGCCCTGTGTCTTTAGGCGTGGGAATCGAACCACGTTCTATAAAAGAGACGTCAAATCCTTCTTTTATCAAAACACAGTGTAGAACAAAATAACAAGACATTCTTACTGTCTTTTATCAAAACACGGTGTAGAACAAGATAACATGACATTCTTATTGTCTTTTATCAAAACACGGTGTAGAACAAGATAACATGACATTCTTATTGTCTTTTGTCAAAACACAGTGTAGAACAAGATAACATGACATTCTTATTGTCTTTTGTCAAAACACAGTGTAGAACAAGATAACATGACATTCTTATTGTCTTTTATCAAAACACGGTGTAGAACAAGATAACATGACATTCTTATTGTCTTTTGTGAAAACACAGTGTAGAACAAGATAACATGACATTCTTATTATCTTTTGTCAAAACACAGTGTAGAACAAGATAACATGACATTCTTATTGTCTTTTGTCAAAACACAGTGTAGAACAAGATAACATGACATTCTTATTGTCTTTTATCAAAACACGGTGTAGAACAAGATAACATGACATTCTTACTGTCTTTTATCAAAACACAGTGTAGAACAAGATAACATGACATTCTTATTGTCTTTTATCAAAACACAGTGTAGAACAAGATAACATGACATTCTTATTGTCTTTTATCAAAACACAGTGTAGAACAAGATAACATGACATTCTTATTATCTTTTGTCAAAACACAGTGTAGAACAAGATAACATGACATTCTTATTGTCTTTTATCAAAACACAGTGTAGAACAAGATAACATGACATTCTTATTGTCTTTTGTCAAAACACAGTGTAGAACAAGATAACATGACATTCTTATTGTCTTTTGTCAAAACACAGTGTAGAACAAGATAACATGACATTCTTATTGTCTTTTGTCAAAACACAGTGTAGAACAAGATAACATGACATTCTTATTGTCTTTTGTCAAAACACAGTGTAGAACAAGATAACATGACATTCTTATTGTCTTTTGTCAAAACACAGTGTAGAACAAGATAACATGACATTCTTATTATCTTTTGTCAAAACACAGTGTAGAACAAGATAACATGACATTCTTATTGTCTTTTGTCAAAACACAGTGTAGAACAAGATAACATGACATTCTTATTGTCTTTTATCAAAACACAGTGTAGAACAAGATAACATGACATTCTTATTGTCTTTTATCAAAACACGGTGTAGAACAAGATAACATGACATTCTTATTGTCTTTTAGCAAAACACAGTGTAGAACAAGATAACATGACATTCTTATTGTCTTTTATCAAAACACAGTGTAGAACAAGATAACATGACATTCTTATTGTCTTTTGTCAAAACACAGTGTAGAACAAGATAACATGACATTCTTATTGTCTTTTATCAAAACACAGTGTAGAACAAGATAACATGACATTCTTATTATCTTTTGTCAAAACACAGTGTAGAACAAGATAACATGACATTCTTATTGTCTTTTATCAAAACACAGTGTAGAACAAGATAACATGACATTCTTATTGTCTTTTATCGTAAGCAGTTTCCCTCTCGTTACATTTAACAAAAGTATCAATACTACATTATATGTCCCTTGTATCAATACTACATTATATGTCCCTTGTATCAATACTACATTATATGCCCCTTGTATCAATACTACATTATTTGCCCCTTGTATTAAAGGATACTCTATACTCTAGGAGAACAAGAATTATTAATTTAAAACTCTGTCCTGTGTTGGGAGCGAGAACAATCTATTTGAAACACGAACATACCTTCGATGATTTGACGTTAAAGTTCAGAGTTCGAACTCTACGGAGAGCACAGCTTAAAAAACATGAAGCAGTAAGACTGTTTGTTTTGAATTTCGCGTTAAGCTACATGAGGGTTATCTGCGCTAGCCGTCCCTAATTTAGCAGTGTAAGACTAGAGGAAAGGCAGCTAGTCATCACTACCTACCGCCAATTCTTGGGCTACTCTTTACCAACAAATAGTGGAACTGACCGTTACTTTATAACACTCTCAAGGCTTAGAGGACGAACATGTTTGTTATGACGTGGGTTCGAACCCGAGACCTTTGGATCAGGATTTGAATACTTTATCCACCTGGCCATGTCGGGTCGAATGAGTACGACCTAAATGAAGTTAATTTACACTTCCCTAACAATCGGGAATTTTATTATCTGAAGAGGATATGAAATATCTGTTCTGAGTGAACTTAGAAACTACCAAGAATTGCTTGTCGTTCTTATTCGTTCATTGTTTTCGTGGTAAACAAAACACAAGTTATTAGTGTCTTAGTAAGAAAACGACAATACAATATTCTAATAAAAAAACCTTTTATTATTATTTCTTAAAGTTTTAAATTGTGTTTCATCACGAGATAGTTTCCTTCTGCCATTATCGATTTGTCAGAATAAGTACATGAAAATAAAAACGGTATTTTGAGAAAATACTGTAATATTATCTCTAACCACAGGAATTATGAGTTAAGGTATTTTATTATCCTTGGAAGTAGTTTAATTCAAAAATATAATGTATTTTAAGTAGGTCTTAAAGTCCCGTGTATGTGAAGTTCACGTAAACACATACGTAGGTTATATAATCTCTTTGACTAGAAGAAAACCGAACAACTGTAGATCAGACACAATTGTGTCTTGTCTTTCCTGAAGATGACGTTCGAACGTCGAGTCATGTTGAGTCAAACAAAGAACTTAATTAAAATGTTTCTACTTGTTTTTAAAGTTGAATGTTATTTAATATCTTATTTCTTGTAATTAACTTCTCATCAGAATACTGAGATATGTCAAACGGAACCTTAATGTACCGATCTAACTCGGAGTCGGACGGTTTGTTTCAATAGTGGCGTACCTCCATTTATAGCGACATTTTAGGCCATAGTCTAAATAATTTACTTTAGTACGTTAGTGAAGTTTGGAGTAATATTTGTTTTTTCCCTATTATAATAAATGCAGATTACCATAATAGAAGTTTCTATCTTTTGTTTTCTCTGTCAACAGGAGTCGCTGGAGAGGTTACGAGGGACTATCTTCAAGGACCGTTCTTTTCCTTGGAACCCAACCATCTCGTAGAGTTTTCCAATAACAGCGGTGCTGAAGTTAAGTGTTCAGCAACAGGAAGACCCTGGCCTGCACTACAGTGGACCAATAGGGAGGGTCAACACATCCAAGATGTCACTGGAATCAGATACATCACATCGGACGGAACACTGGTCTTCGCGCCCTTTAAACCAGATGATTACCGACAGGATATCCACGCTGCTGTATACACATGCGTAGCTTCGAACAAAGTTGGTTCTATTAGAAGCAGAGACGTACAGGTTCGTGCAGGTAAGGTTTGGTTTCCGTTTTGTTTCCACTTCTAGTTAAAATAATGTTTCCTATGCCTGCGTGTCTTCTGTGAATGAATAAAACTAGGTATAATATTTTCATTCGTTTTGTTCCCCCTGGTGGCACAGCAGTATGTGTGAGCTAACCAACAAGACTAATCGGGTTTCAAAACCCGTGGTGAGCAGAGCACAGATAGCACATTGTGTAGCTTTGTGCTTAACTTTTAAAAAAAATCATTTTATTGTAAAAGATGAAAGAAAAGTTAAATAGAGTTTTGAGGAAAACCTTTGTTCTGACTGGGGTTCTAACAACCAGTACTTTATGACGTAAGTGCAGTTAGAGACTCACGGAGGCTGTCCAGCTTGGTTACCAACATACCTTCCTTTCATCGATTCAGTCACCTTCAAAAGTAACACGAACCTCAAGATGAATGGACAACAGATTGTACCAGTGTCTGGAAGAATTATACAGTTTCTCAGTATACTTTAGTGATAGCTTATATATTATTGTAGGTATATCACTGAGCAAACATTAATACCATAAAACAAATGGTGAACGTAGTAAACGTTTTTAATAAAATTTGATCGATTTCGCTTGTTTCCTTTGATTAATCAAACACGTCAAAATGTCATTTATAAATTACAGACTGTTAAATGTATCCAAATACACCTATATAAAAACTATCTTCTTTAATAAGTTATATATGAAAAAAATGGCATATGCACAAACAACGTACCATCTCAACGTACATGTCAACAAACAACATACAGTAATGATACACATAAAATACACTCTTCATCATAACGTACATGTCAACAAACAACATACAGTAATCATACACATAAAATATACTCTTCAACCCCATGAACATAAATACGTTTCCTAATAATAAACAGCAAACAAAGTGTTATTTTTAAATACGTAAGATTTGTATAACCTATTACCAACCGGAACATAGAGACTAACACCAACCGGAACACACTGACTATAACTAACAACACAAACAGGATGTCAACCTATTACCACACCAACAGGAACACGCTGACTACAACTAACAACACAAACAGGATGTCAACCTATTACCACACCAACAGGAACACGCTGACTACAACTAACAACACACACAGGATGTCAACCTATTACCACACCAACAGGAACACGCTGACTACAACTAACAACACAAACAGGATGTCAACCTACTACAACATCAAACACAACACAGTGAGTATAAGTAATAACACACACAGACAAGATGTCAACCTACTACAACATCAAACACAACACAGTGAGTATAAGTAATAACACACACAAACAGGATGTCAACCTACTACAACATCAAACACAACACAGTGAGTATAAGTAACAACACACACAAACAGGATGTCAACCTACTACAACATCAAACACAACACTGTGAGTATAAGTCACAACACACACAAACAGGATGTCAACCTACTACAACATTAAACACAACACACTAAGTATAAGTAATAACACACACAAACAGGATGTCAACCAACTACAACATCGAACACAACACAGTGAGTATAAGTAACAACACACACAAACAGGATGTCAACCTACTACAACATCGAACAAAACACAGTGAGTATAAGTAATAACACACACAGACAGGATGTCAACCTACTACAACATCAAACACAACACAGTGAGTATAAGTAACAACACACACAAACAGGATGTCAACCTACTACAACATCAAACACAACACAGTGAGTATAAGTAATAACACACACAAACAGGATGTCAACCTACTACAACATCAAACACAACACAGTGAGTATAAGTAACAACACACACAAACAGGATGTCAACCTACTACAACATCAAACACAACACAGTGAGTACAAGTAATAACACACACAGACAGGATGTCAACCTACTACAACATCAAACACAACACAGTGAGTATAAGTAATAACACACACAGACAGGATGTCAACCTACTACAACATCAAACACAACCCAGTGAGTATAAGTAGTAACACACACAAACAGGATGTCAACCTACTACAACATCAAACACAACACAGTGAGTAAAAGTAATAACACACACATACAGGATGTCAACCTACCACAACATCAAACACAACACAGTGAGTATAAGTCACAACACACACAAACAGGATGTCAACCTACTACAACATCAAACACAACACAGTGAGTATAAGTAATAACACACACAGACAAGATGTCAACCTACTACAACATCAAACACAACACAGTGAGTATAAGTCACAACACACACAAACAGGATGTCAACCTACTACAACATCAAACACAACACAGTGAGTATAAGTAATAACACACACAGACAAGATGTCAACCTACTACAACATCAAACACAACACAGTGAGTATAAGTAATAACACACACATACAGGATGTCAACCTACTACAACATCAAACACAACACTGTGAGTATAAGTCACAACACACACAAACAGGATGTCAACCTACTACAACATCAAACACAACACAGTGAGTATAAGTAATAACACACACATACAGGATGTCAACCTACTACAACATCAAACACAACACAGTGAGTATAAGTAACAACACACACAAACAGGATGTCAACCTACTACAACATCAAACACAACACTGTGAGTATAAGTCACAACACACACAAACAGGATGTCAACCTACTACAACATCAAACACAACACAGTGAGTATAAGTAATAACACACACAAACAGGATGTCAACCTACTACAACATCAAACACAACATAGTGAGTATAAGTAATAACACACACAAACAGGATGTCAACCTACTACAACATCAAACACAACACAGTGAGTATAAGTCACAACACACACAAACAGGATGTCAACCTACTACAACATCAAACACAACACAGTGAGTATAAGTAACAACACACACAAACAGGATGTCAACGTTAATAGTTTTCTTGATAAAATGCTGATTTCAGGAACTAGACATGTAGTCAGTCAGTCGAACCTCGAGAAGCAATATCAGCCTCAGCCACAGACTCATGCGATACCCACGTATTTGCAACAGACACACCTTCTTCTTGTAATAAGTACGTCTTTACAATCTATTCAGGAGAGTCCATTGTGCAAGATTGAGTAGACATTTGAACGATTGTCATATTTCATAGCCAGTCAGTTCTCAAGGGATTATAATATCATGGAACGGTGATCGGACATTTGACCCAACACACGTGTAACAGAGAGTTTAATGTACAAGATGATTGGTACTGTTCCTTAGTCTTATTGAGAGCCACGCCTACATCAACTATTTATTACTTTCCTTCTTTAGAAGTTGTTTGAGCAAGAAAATACTTCCAAACATTCGAAATATTTACACGCTATTTACCCAAATAATTTCTTTTATCCACGCTTTCATTAGGAAGGCGTAAGTCGCTTAGAAAACTTATAAAATATCGTAACTCGTGTGACAATAAAGTCCTTTCTCAAACAAAAACGATATGAACATATTGACTTCGTTTCACGTTCCTTCTCTGCTGTCTTGGTGTTTACACAGTGAAAACAAACACCTCTTTAGTTTACTTATATTGAATTTCACGTATCGCGCGATGAAAGCTAAAAACTTGATAATTTTTATGCTAATTCCTGTTTATAATTCAAAAAATTAGGCGGCTTCAGTTTTCACCCACAAAGAAACCTGTTAAAAGAAGAGGTCGAGGATTCCGTGTTCGCAACACTTTATACCAAAACGCACTTGGTGAGATAGGTAGACAGAAGTTACAACACTGGTTTACTGTATATTTGTACTTAGCTGAACACGTAATGTTGTCTCATGATAATATAAAGTTACAACACTGGTTTACTGTATATTTGTACTGAGCTGAACACCTCATGTTGTGTCATGATAATATAAAGTTACAACACTTGTTTATTGTATATTTGTACTTAGCTGAACACCTCATGTTGTGTTATAATAATATAAAGTTACAACACTTGTTTATTGTATATTTGTACTTAGCTGAACACCTCATGTTGTGTCATGATAATATAAAGTTACAACACTGGTTTACTGTATATTTGTACTTAGCTGAACACCTCATGTTGTGTCATGATAATATAAAGTTACAACACTGGTTTACTGTACATTTGTACTTAGCTGAACACCTCATGTTGTGTTATAATAATATAAAGTTACAACACTTGTTTATTGTATATTTGTACTTAGCTGAACACCTCATGTTGTGTCATGATAATATAAAGTTACAACACTGGTTTACTGTATATTTGTACTTAGCTGAACACCTCATGTTGTGTCATGATAATATAAAGTTACAACACTGGTTTACTGTACATTTGTACTTAGCTGAACACCTCATGTTGTGTTATAATAATATAAAGTTACAACACTGGTTTACTGTATATTTGTACTTAGCTGAACACCTCATGTTGTGTTATGATAATATAAAGTTACAACACTGGTTTACTGTATATTTGTACTTAGCTGAACACGTGATGTTGTGTCATGATAATATAAAGTTACAACACTGGTTTATTGTATATTTGTACTTAGCTGAACACGTGATGTTGTGTCATGATAATATAAAGTTACAACACTGGTTTACTGTATATTTGTACTTAGCTGAACACCTCATGTTGTGTCATGATAATATAAAGTTACAACACTGGTTTACTGTATATTTGTACTTAGCTGAACACGTAATGTTGTGTTATGATATTATAAAGTTACAACACTGGATTACTGTATATTTGCACTTAGTTTGGAAACATGCCTATCGGGGTTTATGAAAATCATATAAGAAGTGAATATAGTTTATTCGTGAGGTTAGTGTAGAATAAAATTAGTTTTTAACATGTTTACTCTTTATAACAGCATGTGAAAGAACATCTGAGGAACTCTCTATTCCTAGGTTCACGTGGCTGCTGGCAGCCTTACTTCCACATTATAACGACTATGTTTAATTACTAGTTTCTATCCTCCTACATGAGAAATAATTAGATTTTCCTTCTTTAGTTTGGTTTAATGAAGCTTTTCGTACTCGTGTCTTCTGTGTGTTGTAAACCAGCTCTCTTCCCCTCGGGAAATTAGATTATTACATTAGGGAGACACGAAGTTTCGCTTTTGATTGTTAGGAACAGTCTTTCTACAGAACAGTGTTACCATAACAACGTCTCTCTCGAAATTTCGCGCCTCGTTTCACGTGTTTTTCAAACTGCTTTCTTGTTAGTTGATACCGATGGAAGAGCCGCCAACTTCTGAAATCCTAGGTGTATTGTTTATCTATTTGTACAGGTTATAACTATCTGGTGTGTTTAGCTGTCTCATCTGCACTTCATGTGTCATGTTCACGTCTGTAGAGCAGTATAGATAAGATTTGTAATGTTAAAATCCGTAGTTCGGTTCCTAACGTTAGGAAGGACACAGACGTTTTATTACTTAGTTCTATAAAGATAAAATCCGCAGTTCGGTTCCTAACGTTAGGAAGGACATAGACGCTTTATTACATAGCTCTACAAAGCTAAAATCCTTAGTTCGGTTCCTAACGTTAGGAAGGACATAGACGCTTTATTACATAGTTCTACAAAGCTAAAATCCGCAGTTCGGTTCCTAACGTTAGGAAGGACACAGACGTTTTATTACTTAGTTCTATAAAGATAAAATCCGCAGTTCGGTTCCTAACGTTAGGAAGGACATAGACGCTTTATTACATAGCTCTACAAAGCTAAAATCCGCAGTTCGGTTCCTAACGTTAGGAAGGACATAGACGCTTTATTACATAGTTCTATAAAGATAAAATCCGCAGTTCGGTTCCTCACGGTAGGAAGGACACAGACGCTTTATTACATAGTTCTACGATTGAAATAGCATTACGTAGTGTTCGGATGGTGTGTTACGATTCCAATCACATTTTTAGGTTTTTTTTATTGTTGGTCAGTGAAAACTGAAATTCTGGTTTCGCATCCCGTAGTGAGCACAACATAAGTAATCGTGTAGCTTAGTTCTGAGCTATAAACGTCATATTCAAATAATTTCGGGATAATATGTCAAAACCTAAAGTAATTATTGAATGATATAAAAATTCCTATAATATCAACTTCTGAGTTTGAAAGGAATGATTTGAAAATCAAATCACGTAATAACGTTTCATTATAGTAAATTATAAAATATTAATTTCGTAATTTAATATGTACCCAACTTGAATGGATAACAATGGTTATAATGCCCGTATTTGGGATCATGGATTCGAACCCTAGTAATAAACCAAATAGCTTTGTGGTTGTGACGAACAAAAAAAGGTTTGATATAATATCTGATAACGGCCGATGAATTCATCGGTCGAAACGCTGTGAAAATAATAATTTGTATAATGGCCAGGTAGTTAAGGCATCGACTCATAATCCGAGGGTTGTGGGGGCGTTATAATGTGACGGTCAATCCCACTATTCGTTGGTAAAAGAGTCGTCCAAGAGTTGGCGGTAGGTGGTGATGACTAGCTGCTCTCACTGTAAGTCTTACATTGATAAATTATGGACGGCTATCTCAGATAGCCCTCTTGTAGCTTTGCGCGGAATTCAAATAAAACCAGACCAGACGAGAATAATAGTTTGAATGGTTATACTGTTAGTAATAATATGTTCTTCTAGGGTAAATGTGGTTTATTTTAATTATAACAAGCCAGGTGAGTAATTATATTAGAAAAATTGGATACAAGTAATTCAATCAAGGTTTTGATTCGAGGGAAATTTCACTTGGTAGAGAACTAACTTACGTGTAAGTTACGCTAGGGTTAACCGCACCAGATTTCCCTAATTTTAATGTGACAGACTAGAGGAAAGGCAACTAGTCAATATCACCATCCGCCAACTGTTGGGCTACTCTTTTAAAATACCTCCACAACTAAAACGACAAGTATGTTCTGGGAACAGATTTGAAACAAGCAAGTTGTAAGTCAAGCGCCCTAACCAGTAAGCCTAGTTTATACAGCCTAGCTGCCTCCCATCTAGTCTTACACTGCTAAATCAGGGGCGGCTAGCGCAGATAGCCTACGTGTAGTTTAGCGCGAAATTCAAAACCAAACGTTAAAAATTATACAGATTTATAAGTTTAAGTTAACGAAACCATGACGTCATAATTGTTAAGGGTCAGTGGACTTTCAAGACTCGGTAAAAATTACTAGTTGGGTAAAATAATTTTATAAAATTACCAAGTTTTACACAATTCTAATATTTTCACGTGATAAAAAGATAGTGTTGTGAATATCTCAATAGATAATATATTTTCAAACCTAAGTCCAGGAAGAAGAAACATGTTTACCACACGATATATTGTACGTATTGCTTAGTGGCATTTCAAACAATAATGTATAACAAAGTATCTGTACAGTTATAATATTATCAACTGGTACTTTTCTGATGGGCATATGATTTATCTCCTACAATCCGCGTTGATAGCACGTGTACGGTGCTTTCCGTACAGCCTTAATTATTTATTATTTTGTTTCCACGTTAATTGTATTTGTTATCGTTACCTGACCGCTGTACGTGCAGCGTACAATCCATTACAGTTACTACCAGCCTAGCCCTCGTTTAATAATCGTGTAAAGTGGAAATTAGAAGCTTCACCTTAATGATGGTACAAGTCCGTTCTGCTTCTCGTGGTTATTTCATTATCCTTAAAACTTCAATAAACCTCTTTAAATCCAAGCCAACTTTTAATATATTAAACAGAGTTAGGTTGTAAAATATATTTCTTTTAAATTATAAAACGAGACATCGGTTTCAGACTCAATAAATAACAAGTAAAATGAACATTCCTTCAATGCACATGAAAGTAAAAAACCATAACAACGAATATATATATATATTACTGTGATCTCAAGTTCTCTTTTGTTTGTCTACCCTCAGTACAAAGCCATACAATAGGCTATCTGTGATGTGCCCACCGCGCGTATAGAAACCCATGGTTTAGCTTTACAAGTACTGATACTTACGTCTGGTCACTCGAGCGCCGTCAAAGTGTAAACACCTTTATATATATGTATATAATATATCTAAAAGTAATTGTAATGAAAGTGAGATAATTTCCACGTAACAAATAAAAACAATAATCCACTGGAAGACAAAGAACAGCGAAAAGACGTGATTTATATCTTAATTATATAATTATTCTGCAATAAGTCGATTGTCTGAGTTATATAGCTAAAGACAGACGTTATGTCGAACAACGTTTCCTAGATAACGTTTCGGACCAAGTTACAATTATCAGCGAACTTAAACAGGCAGGTAACAATGATGTTTCTTCGCTCACAATAATGTTTGAAGTTAAACAATCAGTGCAACAATAAACACAATATTTAAACATTTACTGTAAGGTTTTCAACAGAGTCACAACAGTTGAGGAATATGAACAGTAAGCGTAATATTTCATCCACTCAAATAAAAATTATAATGTTTATACCTTAACAGAAATATTTATAATGGATTAAGACACAATATAGTGATAGTTTACATATATACACATTTAGTGTTTATAAATTACTAGAAATATTTATAATGGAACTGACATTAAGACATCACATGGTGATAGTTTACATGTATACACATTTAGTGTTTATAAATTACTAGAAATATTTATAATGGAACTGACATTAAGACACAATATAGTGATAGTTTACATATATACACATTTAGTGTTTATAAATTACTAGAAATATTTATAATGGAACTGACATTAAGACATCACATGGTGATAGTTTACATGTATACACATTTAGTGTTTATAAGTTACTAGAAATATTTATAATGGAACTGACATTAAGACATCACATGGTGATAGTTTACATGTATACACATTTAGTGTTTATAAATTACTAGAAATATTTATAATGGAACTGACATTAAGACACAATATAGTGATAGTTTACATATATACACATTTAGTGTTTATAAATTACTAGAAATATTTATAATGGAACTGACATTAAGACATCACATGGTGATAGTTTACATGTATACACATTTAGTGTTTATAAATTACTAGAAATATTTATAATGGAACTGACATTAAGACACAATATAGTGATAGTTTACATGTATAC
This sequence comes from Tachypleus tridentatus, assembly GCF_004210375.1. Taxonomy (NCBI): domain Eukaryota; kingdom Metazoa; phylum Arthropoda; class Merostomata; order Xiphosura; family Limulidae; genus Tachypleus; species Tachypleus tridentatus. Next base: position 47,350,595 of record NC_134827.1, on the reverse strand, counting down.
ACATTTAGTGTTTATAAATAACTAGAAATATTTATAATGGAACTGACATTAAGACATCACATGGTGATAGTTTACATGTATACACATTTAGTGTTTATAAATTACTAGAAATATTTATAATGGAACTGACATTAAGACATCACATGGTGATAGTTTACATGTATACACATTTAGTGTTTATAAATTACTAGAAATATTTATAATGGAACTGACATTAAGACATCACATGGTGATAGTTTACATGTATACACATTTAGTGTTTATAAATTACTAGAAATATTTATAATGGAACTGACATTAAGACATCACATGGTGATAGTTTACATGTATACACATTTAGTGTTTATAAATTACTAGAAATATTTATAATGGAACTGACATTAAGACACAATATAGTGATAGTTTACATATATACACATTTAGTGTTTATAAATAACTAGAAATATTTATAATGGAACTGACATTAAGACATCACATGGTGATAGTTTACACATATACACATTTAGTGTTTATAAATTACTAGAAATATTTATTATGGAACTGACATTAAGACATCACATGGTGATAGTTTACACATATACACATTTAGTGTTTATAAATTACTAGAAATATTTATTATGGAACTGACATTAAGACATCACATGGTGATAGTTTACACATATACACATTTAGTGTTTATAAATTACTAGAAATATTTATTATGGAACTGACATTAAGACATCATATAGTGATAGTTTACACATATACACATTTAGTGTTTATAAATTACTAGAAATATTTATTATGGAACTGACAACGAAACCAGCATGTAAAAAAAAAACAACCCAACTTCATTCTAGAACAACACAAACTTCCGAAATTAAACCAATAGGCCTGAAGAAGTTAGGGTGTAAACAAGCATCCATTTCGCCACATATATAGATAGATATATAGATGGATCGACTTAACAATCCATTCTAATGGTCTCTCTCGAAACAATATGAAGACACAACTCTAACACGAATATCGTAAAACACATATGTTGACCGTAATGTTTTGTTTTACTTACACAGTTTTAGTAATTTGGATCCAGATTCGCTGAAACTAATTTATTTTTATTCAGATGACCTGACTATTTGCACACATTAATATCTTGATGTTACTTGGATTCTGTATATTACTTTATACAGAAGACGCACCTCATCTCTTTCCCAGTTAATCTACAGAAATGTGTTTGGAAGTTACGAAAGTTCAAACTGAGTGATTTTCATTTGTTTTGTTGTCATGTGTTTCTCTAGCTCACTCGGTAATGTTTGTTTCAAGTGTAAATTTACTCATTTTATAACAAAAAATTTCACATCTTATTAACTTAAGTCATGCAACTTTAACAAGCTCTTTCAAGACAAAAATTACAAATTAATTTTAAAACAAATTAATTTAAAATTTAGGTTTAACACTGATAACTGACGTAGCCTTATAAACAGTTTTAATACCGATAACTGACGTAGCCTTATCAACAGTTTCAACACTGATGACTGGCGTAGCCTTATCAACAGTTTCAACACTGATAACTGGTGTAGCCTTATAAACAGTTTCAACACTGATAACTGACGTAGCCTTATAAACAGTTTCAACACTGATAACTGGCGTAGCCTTATCAACAGTTTCAACACTGATGACTGGCTTAGCCTTATCAACAGTTTCAACACTGATAACTAGCGTAGCCTTATAAACAGTTTCAACACTGATAACTGACGCAGCCTTATCAACAGTTTCAACACTGATAACTAGCGTAGCCTTATAAAAAGTTTCAACACTGATAACTGGCGTAGCCTTATCAACAGTTTCATCACTGATAACTGGCATAGCCTTATATACAGTTTCAACACTGATAACTGGCGTAGCCTTATCAACAGTTTCAACACTGATAACTGACGTAGCCTTATAAACAGTTTCAACACTGATAACTGACGTAGCCTTATAAACAGTTTCAACACTGATAACTGGCGTAGCCTTAGCAACAGTTTCAACACTGATAACTGACGTAGCCTTAAAAACAGTTTCAACACTGATAACTGACGTAGCCTTATAAACAGTTTCAACACTGATAACTAGCGTAGCCTTATAAACAGTTTCAACACTGAAAACTGGCGTAGCCTTATAAACAGTTTCAACACTGATAACTGGCGTAGCCTTATAAACAGTTTCAACACTGATAACTGACGTAGCCTTATATACAGTTTCAACACTGATAACTGGCGTAGCCTTATCAACAGTTTCAACACTGATAACTGACGTAGCCTTATATACAGTTTCAACACTGATAACTGGCGTAGCCTTATATACAGTTTCAACACTGATAACTGACGTAGCCTTAAAAACAGTTTCAACACTGATAACTAGCGTAGCCTTATAAACAGTTTCAACACTGATAACTGGCGTAGCCTTATCAACAGTTTCAACACTGATAACTGACGTATCCTTATAAACAGTTTCAACACTGATAACTGACGTAGCCTTATCAACAGTTTCAACACTGATAACTGGCGTAGCCTTATCAACAGTTTCATCACTGATAACTGGCATAGCCTTATAAACAGTTTCAACACTGATAACTGACGTAGCCTTATAAACAGTTTCAACACTGATGACTGGCTTAGCCTTATAAACAGTTTCAACACTGATGACTGGCTTAGCCTTATCAACAGTTTCAACACTGATAACTGACGTAGCCTTATAAACAGTTTCAACACTGATGACTGGCTTAGCCTTATAAACAGTTATCAATGTTTAATAATCGACAGCTAAACTTTGTATCGCACTTTTGCTGTTTGTGTTAAATAAAAACCTTGAACTGTTTACTTCAAGTAATCATGGGTAACAAACATGTTAATATTCTCTTGTCCCAATCAAGTAATCATGTGTAACAAACATGTTAATATTCTCTTGTCCTAAAGACCTGACATGGCCTGGTGGTTAGGGCGTTCGACTTCCAATCCGCGCTCCCCGGATTTGAAACTATCGCCGAATGCTCGTTCTTTTAGCCGTGGGGGCGTTATAATGTGACAGTCAATTCCTCTCTTCGTTGGTAAAGAGTATACCACGAGTTGGCGGTTGGTGGTGACGACTAGCTCCCTTCCCTCTTGTCCTTCACTGCTAACTTAAGGACGGATAGCGCAGATAAGCCTCATGTAGCTTTGTGCGAATTTCAAAACAAATATACAGTCTTATCTGAAAACGAAACGCACGTAGAAATCCAGGAAGAGCTAATCTTGTGCTAATTTGTATTCCAGACTTCATTTCTGGCACCAACATAATTGTAACCGTCATCTCCTTTCACCAACAGTCAATACTGAACCATGATGTGGAATCAGCATAGGTTTCACTAACCGACACAAAATTGATGGCACCTTGACTGCTGGCAGCAACAAGGAGATATTTCTACAGTAACGTTAATTACCGTCTTCCAGCAGACCGTAACCCTACAGTGAAAATTTATCTTAACGGTGAAAAAGACAATGGAACTATGGTTTCACCTGGACAAAGTCCTTATGTGACCAATCTTGAAGAAGAAAGACGGACAAATAGAAGTTTCATCTCCTACCATCCAGTGTGCAAAATTCAAATCTCTTATTAACTTTAAATACATGAACGGGGGTCAACACGAGCATGTTACGACCTTTCTACAGCATGTCATTCAACACTGAGATATCAACCATTCATTTCAGTTTACAATGTTGATTTAGCAACATAGAACTTATCAGATACAATAGAGTTATACTGTAAAAACTGTAGTTATCGATTTCGAAAGTTCCAGAGATTACGAAAACAAAACACACAAACTGAAGAACAGGCAAAATATTTTTATTATTCAAGTTAGTTCCATCTTACGCTACGCCTTCTCGGACACAACATCACCAGTTCACAGGCAAAACTTGAGGTAAAACACTTTTCTAAAAAAAAATCATCATTTACGTACAACAGACGTGTACACTTATCACGTTTCCTGAAAATACACTTAATAAATTTGTAACTATAGACAGCATTCCCTTTCCAATTGGACAGATCTTTTTGACATCATTTGTTAATTGGTTGTTGCATTTTCAAACGCACAAATATTAAAGTTATTTTCCCGAGTCGAAGTTCAACCCTAACCTACATATCTTCCAACCAAACCTGTCACCAGCTTCTGATAAAATAGTTTCTAGTATGTTGACAAACTTTGTAAAGTACAGTTTTACATCTGACATCAGTAGGGAGGTAACACATCAGATAAACAGACGTCCATAATTTCAAATCCCTGATGGATACAACATTCAGATCAGTAGTAAATTTGAAGAATAACTGGCCATGCAGAATTAACTTGATAATTATAGTAAATAACGTACATAAAAGACGAAAACAGGTTTCCATAGTCGATAAAGTTCCATCACTCGGTCCGTAAGATTTTATGTTGTTTTCAACACGGGGCTAAAGTTGCTATTAGAACTACAGAAGAGGCTAACTTGGAAGTTGAGTCATTTCTTTAGGTCGGAGTTTCTTAAGAAAAAAAAAATCTTCCAAATTGTCAATATTGCTAAAGCAGCGTCATCTGTGTTCAGATGATTGAAACATCTATCAGCGCCCCCTATCTATAAGAACAAAGTTTTTGTACAACGAAACGTCAGCCAACTTCAGTCTTTCTATTGTGATTAAGTTTATGTTACCACACAAAACTTTTAACAAATTATCGTAACATAACAATTAAACATAATGTCACCAATCGAAGCTCTTCTTACTCGAATAAACTGATCTTTGGAATCGCTTCCACATTACTAAACCTTATGAAAATGATTCAAAGGAAACACTTCCACCTTAATAAACCTTATTAAAGTATTCTCTCGAATAAACCTCCATGCTAATAAACTTTAATAAAGTGATTCCTGGATTCACTTCCATATTATTAAACCTTTTTAAAGTCATCTCTGGAACCACTTCCATGTTAATGAGCCTTGTTAAAGGGCTTCCTGGTTTCACTGTCACGTGACCAAGTCGTAATGAAGCGATCGCTGAGTTTGATTTCCTACATATGATCATGTACTCAAGGGCCATCCTTTAAAAAATCATTATTCTTGTGACATTAAACTTTGTCCAGAATAAAAAATGCAGTTCCGTTATTAATACAGAAATTTGTCCAACCATCGCTGTGATGCAATTATTAACACAGAAACTTGTCCCTAACACAGATTCATGTCCAAATGGTAATGTGATGAGTTATTTTTACAGAAGCTTGTTCCTAACACAGGTTCACGTCCGAATGGTAATGTGATGAGTTATTTTTACAGAAGCTTGTCCCTAACACAGGTTCACGTCCGAATGGTAATGTGATGAGTTATTTTTACAGAAGCTTGTCCCTAACACAGGATATATCTGAGACTGACTTCTGTACTTACCTATATGTTCATTTTATCTTACCTTTGTTTTTACACGTATTTCATTCTTCGTTCTAGTGATACAACATCAATTTAAACCCCAGGTCCATAATGTGGTCATCACTAAGGACAACACTGCACTTCTTCAGTGTCACGTTCCATCTGTCGTTCGTCAGTTTGTAAGTGTAGAATCGTGGTCACGTAGTGATGGTGTCGTGTACAGACAAAACCACTCGGACGGTAAGTGGACAGATGAACAAATGTTTGTGGTAAGATTTTAACTACATCAATTTATTATTTTTATTATTCAAGCGCCAATTAGTTTTAATATTCTATTTAAGAAACCTTTTATTCATAGCCAGAAATAAAGAAGTCCACCTTGATAATTGTAGTTCACACATGTCCTTCCGGGTGCATGATTGTAGGTTAGTGTCAAGTTTTTTTCTATCTAAGCCTAAATTTAATATCATGTTTGAATATCCATGTGACTATCATGCTTATTTTTTCTCTTGTAACATGTAATGTTCAATCATGTTACTTAATGTTCCACTTCATGTACAGAGAGATTATCGAGTCATTTCCTTTCGAATCTCATACTTAAAGGATTGGACTAGCCCTAATCCCTTTTCTTTAATGCGCATGCGTTGAATGTTTATGGTAATAAGATTGGAGATTATGTGGCTCATTCAGGACAAAATTCCATCTCTCAGTAACAGTATAATCCTGTTCGCCTTTAAGACGATAAAAATAAATGTTACTTTCAAAGAAATGTTATATAAGAAATCATCTGTCTGTTCTGTCATCGTTTTCTTAGATAGCGATTTGAAATTCGACGGATATTCACAGACTGGGATTTTGTCTTCCATCATTTTGCGAGGGTTTTGTGAAAGAAATGTTTTATATTATAACAAAGATCTACATTAGGATATTTTACTTGTTTACCCTGGAATACAAAATATTATCTTGTAAAATGAAACGGGTAGACACAAATATAGAAGAAAGCATGTGTTTTCTTATAGCAATGCCACATAGGGCTATCTGCTGAGCCCACCGAAGGGAATCGAACCCCCAATTTTAGTGTTGTAAATTCGTAGACTTATTGCTGTACTAGCGGGTGGCTAGAAGAAAGCTGTTTAGATGAAAGACTTCTGATTTCTGACACTCTTAATTGTACTATGACTATTGGAATTAAAGATAAAGTGTCTATATGACATTACTGGTCTTTACGCTAACAACCAGTGGAATACGGACCAAAATACAAGAGTGTTCAGTATTCGTTTATCTTCAAGTGTTCCGGCGGAATTATTAGGATGTTTTTTAAAAAGACATTTTTCCAGATATGAGTTAGTGGTCAATGTTGGATTACGGTTGAAGATCCAACGTTCGAGATTTGATAACGTAAACAGCGTACTCGTTATTTTTTAAATTTTTAATTCAGACAAAGAACGTCTTTGTGGCGGTATATGGTACCGGGTATGTACCTCTGGTTTTGTCAATAGCTAAGAATTAGATACTTGCTTGTTTGCTTGCTTGTTTTTGAATTTCGCTCGAAGCTACATGAGAGCTATCTGCAGTAACCGTCCCTAATTTACCAATGTAAGACTAGAGGGAGGGCAGCTAGTCATCATCACCTACCGCCAACTCTTGGGCTACTCTTTTACCAACGAATTGTGAGATTGACCGTTACATTATAACACCCCCACGGCTGAAAGGGCGTGCATGTTTGGTGCGACGGGGATTCGAATCCGCGACTCTCAGATTACGAATCGAACGCCTTAACCCACCTGGCCATGTCGAGCCGTCAGTGTTTAGTAGTTCTTATTGGAAACAGTAAACCAGAATCATACGTGGATATCTATAGAAAGAAATGCTGCTCAACTATTCAAAGTTTGTGTCCTTTAGAGTATCGAAATTATGTTAAATTAAATTAACACTAAAAACAAATGATTCTCTCAACCTTCATAACTATATACACATCGCTTTGAATCGATACCCGTTCTTCAAAGGTTCCCTTTTTGTTTTCTTTCTGAAACAAAACACAGAATCCTAAAGAAAGATTGGAAAGCCTAAGTTGTAATAAAGAAAACTAAATAGCGATTCGTTTTTGATCAAACCCCTCATTTGTTGAACGCATGCGCACATTGTATCCATCTTTTCACTCTAACTAATTAGTGATTGGAAGCTACATAGAATAAAAAATAAAATAAAGTGAGACAGTCCACTCACTGTTACTGTTAATTAGATTATATTAACGTATTTCGTCTCTAGTTTAATAAAAAATAGCGACTTTTTGAATCAGCATTTTTATTATTTTTTTTTTCGTTTCACAAGATTTTTAGATTTGTTGTCACAGCAAGAAAGAATTCTTATCCGGATAAGAGTAGACTAAGAGTTGGCGGTGGGTGGTGATGACTAAATGCCTTTCCTCTGGTCTTACACTGCTAAATGAGGGACGACTAACGAAGATAGCCCTCGTGTAGCTTTGCGCGAAAGCAAACAGATAAAATTAAGCACTTTGTTAGCAGATTTCAGTACAATATTCAAATAAAAATCATAATTAGTATTCGACACAATTTGAAACAAGAACTGTTTTCAGATTCGATGTTAAAATAAACAACTTATCAATAAACATACTGTTTGCTTTTATTGATTTCAGATAACGTTCGTGTTCTTCAGACAGGAGAAATGCTTGTATATAATGTGGTAAATGATAACACACAATACACCTACATGTGTAAAGCCAAGCACAGACTGACCGGATACATCGCTACTAGCGCCACCTATGGGAAGCTCACAATACAAGGTACATTATAAATGGAGTTGTTAAAGCCAGCGATGTCTGTGCGTTAAGATAATTTTAATTTGCATATAAATAGAAGGTTTCACAACAACATTAAGCTATTAAAGCTAATACTCGTATTGTTTATAAATATTTAAAAATCTAGGAGATTAACTTATGAACTTCAACATATTCAAGGTATCAAAAACCACTATTGTCAAACCATGCTAGGACTACATCAAGTTGCTTTGACAGCTGTGAGTCACGCATTCTAATAATCACATGACTGGCACAGTTTTTTTTTATGTCGTATATTATTTACATAAGGTCAAATATTAGTAAAATAATAATTGTATTTACATTTCTACAGGCTGCTAAAACCTAAAGTTGTTAATCCTATAAAGTTATTTTTGCAGAACGACACCTGATATCTTAAATTCTATAGTCACTATTTACATCTCATTTTGCTTTGCTATTTCTAAGGTTTCTAGTTTTGTTCATCTTCGATATTTTTGCTGCTTGCTTCCTGTGAAAGTTCTAGATTTAATTAGTTAATTAATTAGACTGTCTCTTGAAGTGTTCGCCAATTTACTAAGAAATGACAAGGAGCAAAAAACTCTAAAACCGATTATTCTTGACACAATGAATAACAAAATATTTAATTGTAAGCTTTATATTTTTACTCGTAATACAATAGAACACAATCGGTCTGAAAATAAATTATTATTAGCAAATACTTGTCTGCAATGTATGCAATTAAAATGAGTATTTTAATATACTGTATGTAATTAAAAAGGAGAAATTATGTTCCCAAAATCTTAAATAAAACGAATATTTTTCAGGAGGTTCAAACAGTTATTGCTTCGTACAACGTTTAGAAAAAAAGAATTTATCGATATATATAGATGTACAACTATTCTCATTTTTTTTTGTTTTATTTATACAATAATATAATTAGAATTATGACGAATCTGTTTGGCTTATGTGTTTTTATATTTTCGCTCAAAACAAGAATGGAAAGCTATATTTTCGTTAGAACATCTGTACTTATCTATTGTTGTATTTGTTTGTGTTTAGTCAAACATTGTAGACGTAGAAACAAATACCTCGGTATAAACATTTTACAATATTACACACAATAGTCATAGTATCTCACAGAAGTCACAATGTTTTATGAAACTACGAGAACCGCAGTATTGTAAGTCGCTAGAGTCACGTACATTAGTTACAGTAGTCACACGTAAGTTGTGGTGATACGTAAGTTGTGGTGTCTTACAAAGAGTCACAACTCTTTGTCGAGTTTCACAAGAATCCCAGTATCTTAAAAAGTCACAGAAGTGTTACAGTATATTACAGTGACGTGTAAGAATTACAAAATTCTAAAGTTTGGAGAATAAATTTAACATTATAATGAAAACTTTATTTTATGTCAAAAGTTACAGTTCTTTATTATTGTCCCTTCGTGTATCATATTCTGTTGTAAATATGATTAAAATAAACGCGAACTGGAAGATATGTAATGATGCAGTTTACAGTAAAATATATATGAACTATTCTTATATTAAAGAAGGAACAGTTTATAAAACTGTTATCAATGTTTTTATGAAACAACTCAATAGGAAATGAGAATAAGTTTATTGGGTTGCAGTGAAACAAAATGAGTTATTTGGGCTTTACTCACCACGGGTATCGAAATCCGGTTTTTAGAGTTGGGTTTCTAGACATGAACATATTTAAAGGGAAATACAAATAGGTTTTTAGTTACAAACACATTCAACTGGTAATATGAATGGATTTCTATACATCAACACATCCAACTGGTAATATGAATGGATTTCTATATATCAACACATCCAGCTGGTAATATGAATGGATTTCTATATATGAACACATCCAACTGGTAATATGAATGGATTTCTATATATCAACACATTCATCTGGTAATATGAATGGATTTCTATATATCAGCACATTCAACTGGTAATATAAATGGATTTCTATACATCAACACATCCAACTGGTAATATGAATGGATTTCTATACATCAACACATCCAACTGGTAATATGAATGGATTTTTATATATCAACACATTCAACTGGTAATATGAATGGATTTCTATATATCAACAAATCCAACTGGTAATATGAATGGATTTCTATATATCAACACATCCAACTGGTAATATAAATGGATTTCTATACATCAACACATTCAACTGGTAATATGAATGGATTTCTATACATCAACACATTCAACTGGTAATATGAATGGATTTCTATATATCAACACATCCAACTGGTAAAATTAATGATTTTCTATACATCAACACATTCAACTGGTAACTTTAATGGATTTATAAGGTTTTTGGGATATCCTCATGTTTTCAGTATACATATTGTAATAACCAACTGTATCGTTTTGTTTTATGAATTTCTAACAAATCAGGGTTGAGGTAAGACAGCTTTCCTACTTTATTTAGAGCCTCATGGACCATCGAGCCCAAGGTTTGTTTTAAAATGCTCATCTGTGAAAGTACTTGAGGGACAACAATCCGAGTTACCATGTGTTACAGAAGGCTGGCCTGTTCCAACTGTTAGGTAATTAAGTCAAACATGGAAACGTTTATGTTAACTATAAATGTATTTCTTTTATCTTAAAACACTCGTTATATTGAAAGGTGATTGTACTTCCAATTACCAACCTGGCTGTCTACTTATATTTACCTGTTTCTATGTGATTGGCTGTCTATCTATCTACGTATTTCTGGCTGTCTGGCTGTCTACTTATATCTACCTGTTTTTATGTGATTGGCTGTCTATCTATCTATGCATTTCTGTGTGTCTGGCTGTCTACTTATATCTACCTGTTTCTGTTTGATTGGCTGTCTACCTATCTACGTATGTCTTTCTGTTTCTCTGGCTGTTTACTTATATCTACCTGTTTCTATTTGATTGGCTGTCTATCTATCTATGTATTTCTGTGTGTCTGACTGTCTACTTATATCTACCTGTTTCTATGTGATTGGCTGTCTATCTATCTACGTATTTCTGGCTGTCTTCTTACCAGCTAGTTTCTCTCTGTCAGTTTAACTTTATTTCTTCTCGTTGTATTGGTTGTGCAGCTAAATGTCTGTTTTTTTTTTCTCTTTATCTGCTTGTGTGTATGACTGTCTATTCACCTGTACTATTATTCGCTCATTATCAGCTAATATTTTACTTTGGTTTTCAATTTGCTTTTGTCTGACTCTCTTTGTTCTATTGTCTTTTCTTTGCGAATGTATTTCAACATATTTAAATATCTATATACTCAACATAGAACCTTTAATCTGAACTGTTATTATTGTGTTATTAAAAGTTAAATAATAACATCAAATATTTAATAATTTTGTTTATTTTAATGCAAAGCCAAGCATTTAATCTAAGAATGTTAATTCAAGTTTAACTGTAATTGTTTCTTTACTTCTCTGGAAGTTAGTTCTGGATAGTAATAATTCATCATAATTCATTTAAAGTGAATACGTTGAAGAAATTATCGCAGTAATAGTTTACCTAACGAAATTATGAAGACTGTGAGAAATCACTGATTAAGACAGGTTCTGGTTAACACTTACATCTGTTACTTTGAATAATTCTTAAATCAGTCAAGTCTAGTTCACTGGTTAAAACAGGTTCTGGTTTAACTCTTACATCTGTAACTTTGAATAAGTCTTAAATCAATCAAGTCTAGTTCACTGGTTAAAACAGGTTCTGGTTTAACTCTTACATCTATTACTTTGAATAATTCTTAAATCAGTCAAGTCTAGTTCACTGGTTAAAACAGGTTCTGGTTTAACACTTACATCTGTTACTTTGAATAATTCAAACATGTGGTCAGCTTCCGGTCAGTTACATCTTCCTTTCTTTGTGAACCTGACGATGACCGAAACAGGTCGAAACTTTGTTCGCTCCTCTACTTAAAAAATTTTCTCAACCCAAACGAGCCGTTTTTATATACATGAAATCTTAAACCGTTCATTATGGAACCTTTGTTAATGGATATGGACATTAAACGAACACACAGACATATATAAATGTATCTTAGACCCTTTATATTCTACAGTGATGAAACTTTAACTTCGACAGATGGTATAAAGAGTATAATGGAAAACTTGAGTCTCTGCCAGCCACAGAGAGAGTGTCGTCTGACCATGGTATATTGACCATTCGTGACACAGAGAGGTATGATGAAGGGTTATATGTCTGTATCACCAATAACAGTGTGGAAGAGAAGAGGGAAAAAACTATTCTCAAAGTAACCAGTAAGTCACCTTTGAATTATCTGTGTTAGGGCTGACCCTCTTTGGAATGGTCAAAACGTAATTACATGTGTTATGGGCTGACTCTCTTTGGAATGGTCAGAACGTAATTACATGTGTTATGGGCTGACCCTCCTTCGAATAGACAAAACGTAATTACATGTGTTATGGGCTGACTCTCTTTGGAATAGACAAAACGTAATTACATGTGTTATGGGCTGACCCTCTTTCGAATGGTCAAAACGTAATTACATGTGTTATGGGCTGACCCTCTTTGGAATGGACAAAACGTAATTACATGTGTTATGGGCTGACCCTCTTTGGAATGGACAAAACGTAATTACATGTGTTATGGGCTGACCCTCTTTGGAATGGACAAAACGTAATTACATGTGTTATGGGCTGACCCTCCTTGGAATAGACAAAACGTAATTACATGTGTTATGGGCTGACCCTCTTTGGAATAGACAAAACGTAATTACATGTGTTATGGGCTGACCCTCCTTGGAATAGACAAAACGTAATTACATGTGTTATGGGCTGACCCTCCTTGAATAGACAAAACATAATTACGTGTGTTATGGGCTGACCCTCTTTGGAATGGACAAAACGTAATTACATGTGTTATGGGCTGACCCTCCTTGGAATAGACAAAACGTAATTACATGTGTTATGGGCTGACCCTCTTTGGAATGGACAAAACGTAATTATCCGTGTTAGGGCTGACTCTCTTTGGAATGGACAATGTAATTATCTGTGTTAGGGCTGACCCTCTTTGGAATGGACAAAACGTAATTATTTGTGTTAGGGCTGACCCTCTTTGGAATGGACAAAACGTAATTACATGTGTTATGGGCTGACCCTCTTTGGAATGGACAAAACGTAATTACATGTGTTATGGGCTGACCCTCCTTGGAATAGACAAAACGTAATTACATGTGTTATGGGCTGACCATCTTTGGAATAGACAAAACGTAATTACATGTGTTATGGGCTGACCCTCCTTGGAATAGACAAAACGTAATTACATGTGTTATGGGCTGACCCTCCTTGGAATAGACAAAACATAATTAAGTGTGTTATGGGCTGACCCTCTTTGGAATGGACAAAACGTAATTACATGTGTTATGGGCTGACCCTCCTTGGAATAGACAAAACATAATTACGTGTGTTATGGGCTGACCCTCTTTGGAATGGACAAAACGTAATTACATGTGTTATGGGCTGACCCTCTTTGGAATGGACAAAACGTAATTACATGTGTTATGGGCTGACCCTCCTTGGAATAGACAAAACGTAATTACATGTGTTATGGGCTGACCCTCTTTGGAATGGACAAAACGTAATTACATGTGTTATGGGCTGACCCTCCTTGGAATAGACAAAACGTAATTACATGTGTTATGGGCTGACCCTCTTTGGAATGGACAAAACGTAATTACATGTGTTATGGGCTGACCCTCCTTGGAATAGACAAAACGTAATTACGTGTGTTATGGGCTGACCCTTTTTGGAATGGACAAAACGTAATTACATGTGTTATGGGCTGACCCTCCTTGGAATAGACAAAACGTAATTACATGCGTTATGGGCTGACCCTCTTTGGAATAGGCAAAACGTAATTACATGTGTTATGGGCTGACCCTCCTTGGAATAGACAAAACGTAATTACATGTGTTATGGGCTGACCCTTTTTGGAATAGACAAAACATAATTACATGTGTTATGGGAATAATAAGCGAATGTGAATCATATAAAAATATTTTTAAGTTATTAAAGTGACTTTAAGCCACTGACATACATATATATATCTATTCATTCATGTTGTTTTGTTTGACTGTTTGGAATTAAGCACAAAGTTATTTGTGCTCTGCCCATAATATGTATCTAAATCCAGTTTTTAGTGGTGTGAGTCTACGCACATACCGTTATACCACTGAGGGGGATTATTTGTTTTTTCTCAATTCTCACTCTAAATATTTATTGCATTTTCAAAGTAAAATCGTACGAGCACTGAAACCAGTCAGTAATTAACCCAAACACCGTGGTTAATCAGTAACATATGAAATTCATAATTAATCCAATTAAAATAGATCCGGTTAATGTTATATTTGTTATTTGACTAATGAAAGTTGTTAAACAAACTGAAACGGTTCCTGCTTATCAAATATTCGGAAAAATTACTTTTAAATTGGCGCATGCGCATAAGAATTGAAAAACACGTGATTAAATGTAATTATTCAAAAGAGAATGTAACTACCTCTAATTAACTAACATTTACACGTTCAGTAACACTTTTAAAACCCAGCTGACAATTATGTACATTTGTATCTAACGTATTAAGTTTGATACGAGATAGCTTAGATAATTTTCTAAGAAAGTGATTTATATGCCACTTTTAATTGAGTTGAATTATATGAATGCATTATCCAATAAATAGCATTATCGAATAAATAATTTTGTTTCTCTATATTTAACGTATGTTTGCATTTTCTTGCAGGTCGATTAAAGATCATAGTTATACCTAAAGTCCAAGTAGTTCAGATAGGTGGTGCAGCTGTTCTCAACTGCACCATTAATGGTTTTCCCATTAACGCCATCACATGGCTGAAAAATGAGCGACCTCTAGTGGTAAACTCAAGAATTTCCTATTTGTCTAAGACGGTAATGAAGATTTCATCAGTTGTAAGAAGTGACAGTGGAATGTACCAGTGCTTTATCTTCAACAACGATGAATCCGGACAAGGAACATCTGAATTAACAATAAGAGGTCCCAAGTCGTTCGTTTTACTTGTTTCTTGTTATTATTAATCCTAAGAATGTTTTACTTGTTTCTCCTAACTGTTAGTCCAGAGGAAGGTTTTCTTCTTTCACCTAACTGTTAGTCCAGAGGAAGGTTTTCTTCTTTCTCCTAACTGTTAGTCCAGAGGAAGGTTTTCTTCTTTCACCTAACTGTTAGTCCAGAGGAAGGTTTTCTTCTTTCTCCTAACTGTTAGTCCAGAGGAAGGTTTTTTTCTTTCACCTAACTGTTAGTCCTAAGGAGTTTTCTTGTTTCTTATTACTGTTTGTCCTAAGAAGTTTTCTTGTTTCTTATTACTGTTAGTTTTAAAACATTTCTTGTTTGTATTTACTGTTAGTCCTAAGGCTTCGATTTACTTGATTCTTTTTATTGTAAGTCCAAAGGCGTTCGTTTTACTAGTTTCTTCATGTTGTTAGTCCTACGATGTTTTCTCGTTTCTTCATGTTGTTAATCATAAGGTGTTTTCTAATTTCTTTTTAATGTTAACCCTAAGGTATTTTTTCATTTTCTCATGTTGTTAGTCCTAAGGTGTTTTTGTTTTTCTGTACTTTTACAGAAAAGTAAAAAAAGTCTTAAGGATTTTTTCCACCGTTAACCCTAAAACGTATTTTCTTGTTTCTTTTCGCTGTTAATCATAACGCCTTTTGTACCTTATATTTTTCTTTAGTGGTGCATTTCTTTAATTAGAAACGTTCATCAGAATGTATGTTAGTAGGACCTAATGGAAGTAGTCAGTAATTTAAGTTTATAACTATCCAGACACAGCTACAACTAGCTGTTTTTTTACTCTGGGCTACCAATCGCAATTAACTTTCTATATTAGTCAGTAATATTCTTTTTATAATTTCATTTCAGATGTTGCACCAATCTTGGCTTCCAGTTTTCCAGAAACAACTGTACACCCTGGTACGTCAGTATCTCTAATGTGCACAGCCACGGCTAATCCAATTCCAAACATTGCATGGTTCGTGGATAAACAGCCTCTCCATGATACCTACCGAATATCTCTGAGTAGCCACCTATTTGTTGAGGATAGCGTAGTGGGCCAACTTAATTTGACGGACACGAGAGTGGAAGACGGTGGAAGATACACATGCGTTTCTTCCAATGGGGTTGGTTCGGTTGAACACTCTAATAGACTTAACGTTTATGGTCCTCCATTTATCAGACCTATGTGGAACATGACTGTGGTATCAGATCATACTCTCGTGCTCAGATGTCCCTTTGGAGGGTTTCCAGTGGAAAGAATTACGTGGGAAAGGGGTGAGAACGCGCTTCAGAGTAGAACTCACTTTTCATTTTTAAACTCTAAGTGTAGCTCATAGCAACGTGTTTCTATGACGTTTTTTATTCCATTGTTTTACCTTTTTATGTCGTGTCTTTGCAATATTACGGAATGTTTATATAGAAAGCTATATAGACTTTGCTTTCCTAAGCTGTTTACGATATACTTATCTAGCTGTATGGTACATTTTTTTAGTTGTATGGTACATTTCTCTAGCTGTATACTACATTTCTCTAGCTGTATGGTACATTTTTCAAGTTATATACTACATTTCTCTAGCTTTATGGTACATTTTTCTAGTTGTATACTACATTTCTCTAGCTTTATGGTACATTTTTCTAGTTGTATACTACATTTCTTTAGCTGTATGGTACATTTTTCTAGTTGTATACTACATTTCTCTAGCTTTATGGTACATTTTTCTAGTTGTATACTACATTTCTCTAGCTGTATGGTACATTTCTCTAGTTGTATACTACATTTCTCTAGCTTTATGGTACATTTTTCTAGTTGTATACTACATTTCTTTAGCTGTATGGTACATTTTTCAAGTTATATACTACATTTCTCTAGCTTTATGGTACATTTTTCTAGTTGTATACTACATTTCTCTAGCTTTATGGTACATTTTTTCTAGTTGTATACTACATTTCTCTAGCTGTATGGTACATTTTTCTAGTTGTATACTACATTTCTCTAGCTGTATGGTACATTTTTCTAGTTGTATACTACATTTCTTTAGCTGTATGGTACATTTTTCTAGTTGTATGCTACATTTCTCTAGCTGTATGGTACATTTTTCTAGTTGTATGCTACATTTCTCTAGCTTTATGGTACATTTTTCAAGTTATATACTAAATTTCTCTAGCTTTATGGTACATTTTTCTAGTTGTATACTAAATTTTTTAGCTGTATGGTACATATTCAAGCTGTATGTTATAATTTTCCAGCTGTATCTCACATTTCTCTAGCTGTATGGTACATATTCAAGCTGTATGTTATAATTTTCCAGCTGTATCTCACATTTCTCTAGCTGTATATTACACTTTAGCAGTACGATACATTTCTCTAGTTGTATGTATATCTAGCTATATGTTATATTTACGTAGTGTTACATAATGCTGATATATAGTTGATAGCATTTAGATTTTTTCACAGCTTCATACTCTGATAAGTAAGTCACGTGTTTTACAATGT
Source organism: Tachypleus tridentatus (assembly GCF_004210375.1). Classification (NCBI taxonomy): domain Eukaryota; kingdom Metazoa; phylum Arthropoda; class Merostomata; order Xiphosura; family Limulidae; genus Tachypleus; species Tachypleus tridentatus. Next base: position 47,332,848 of record NC_134827.1, on the reverse strand, counting down.
ACGTTGTTACAGATACATACTCCGATATGTAAGTCACGTGTTTTACAATGTACGTTGTTACAGATACATACACCGATATGTAAGTCACATGTTTTACAATGTACGTTGTTACAGATACATAATCCGATATGTAAGTCACGTGTTTTACAATGTACGTTGTTACAGATACATACACCGATATGTAAGTCACATGTTTTACAATGTACGTTGTTACAGATACATACACCGATATGTAAGTCACGTGTTTTACAATGTACGTTGTTACAGATACATAATCCGATATGTAAGTCATGTGTTTTACAATGTACGTTGTTACACATACATACTTTGATATGTAAGTCACGTGTTTTACAATGTACGTTGTTACAGATACATACTTGGATAGGTAAGTCATGTGTTTTACAATGTACGTTGTTACAATACATACTTTGATAACGAAGTCACGTATTGTGAAATTTTTTCCTTTCTGAACGTTATATGTATTCTAAAAACGTGATTATCTCACGTCTAAACAAATCAGTTTATTTTTATAAGCTGGATACCTAAAACAAGTGTCCACGTAAACCGTCATCTGACTCTCAAAGCAAGATATTTAGAAATAATGAGACATTCCTAAACTTTAGAACAGGTAAGGAGCAATCTATGTAGGAACCTAACAGTATCAGTGTCCAGTATCAAGTCCACTAGTTTAACAGTATCAGTGTCCAGTATCACGTCCACTAGTTTAACAGTATCAGTGTCCAGTATCAAATCCATTAGTTTAACAGTATCAGTATCCAGTATCAAATCCACTAGATTAACAGTATCTGTTTCCAGTATCAAATTCACTAGATTAACAGTATCTGTGTCCAGTATCAACTCCACTAGTTTAACAGTATCTAACAGTATATGAATCCCGTATTAAATACACTAGTTTAACAGTATTTGTGTCCAGTATCAAATCCACTAGTTTAACAGTATTTGTGTCCAGTATCAAATCCACCAGTTTAACCGTATCTGAATCCCGTATCAAATCCACTAGTTTAACAGTATCAGTGACCATAAACAAATCCACTAGTTTAACAGTATCAGTGTCCAGTATCAAATCCACTAGTTTAACAGTATCAGTGTCCAGTATCAAATCCACTAGTTTAACAGTATCAGTGTCCAGTATCAAATCCACTAGTTTAACAGTATCAGTGTCCAGTATCAAATCCACTAGTTTAACAGTATCAGTGTCCAGTATCAAATCCACTAGTTTAACATTATCAGTGTCCAGTATCAAATCCACTAGTGTAACAGTATTTGTGTCCAGTATCAAATCCACCAGTTTAACCGTATCTGAATCCCGTATCAAATCCACTAGTTTAACAGTATCAATGTCCAGTATCAAATTTACTAGTTTAACAGTATCAGTGTCCAGTATCAAATCCACTAGTTTAACATTATCAGTGTCCAGTATCAAATCCACTAGTGTAACAGTATTTGTGTCCAGTATCAAATCCACCAGTTTAACCGTATCTGAATCCCGTATCAAATCCACTAGTTTAACAGTATCAGTGACCAGAAACAAATCCACTAGTTTAACAGTATCAGTGTCCAGTATCAAATCCACTAGTTTAACAGTATCAGTGTCCAGTATCAAATCCACTAGTTTAACAGTATCAGTGTCCAGTATCAAATCCACTAGTTTAACAGTATCAGTGTCCAGTATCAAATCCACTAGTTTAACATTATCAGTGTCCAGTATCAAATCCACTAGTGTAACAGTATTTGTGTCCAGTATCAAATCCACCAGTTTAACCGTATCTGAATCCCGTATCAAATCCACTAGTTTAACAGTATCAATGTCCAGTATCAAATTTACTAGTTTGACAGTATCAGTGTCCAGTATCAAATCCACTAGTTTAACAGTATTAGTGTCCAGTATCAAATCCACTGGTTTAACAGTGTCAGTGTCCAGTATCAAGTCTACTAGATTAACAGTATCAGTATCCAGTATCAAGTCCACTAGTTTAACAGTATCAGTGTCCAGTATCAAGTCCACTAGTTTAACAGTATCAGTGTCCAGTAACAAGTCCACTAGTTTAACAGTATCAGTGTCCAGTATCAAATCCACTAGATTAACAGTATCAGTGTCCAGTATCAAGTACACTAGTTTAACAGTATCAGTGTCCAGTATCAAGTCCACTAGTTTGACAGTATCAGTGTCCAGTATCAAGTCCACTAGTTTGAAATTATCAGTGTCCAGTATCAAGTCCACCAGTTTGACAGTATCAGTGTCCAGTATCAAATCCACAAGTTTAACAGTATTAGTGTCCAGTATCAAGTCCACTAGTTTGACAGTATCAGTGTCCAGTATCAAGTACACTAGTTTAACAGTATTAGTGTCCAGTATCAAGTCCACTAGTTTGACAGTATCAGTGTCCAGTATCAAGTACACTAGTTTAACAGTATCAGTGTCCAGTATCAAGTACACTAGTTTAACAGTATCAGTGTCCAGTATCAAGTGCATTAGTTTATTTATTACAGGACGAATTCTTCTTCCATTAAGTCATCGTGAAGAGGTTGGAGAAGACGGGACTCTGACTATTCGTGGTGTCCACAAGCAAGTGGACGAAGGGAAATACACCTGTACAGTACAAAATTCGGAAGGTCAGATAGCCAGTGGCTCAACTTTCATCTCAGTGGTAGGTAGGTCACAAGAAGAAAATCATTTTACTTATCAGTGTATAGTGGGTTTGTAGTTTAGTACAACGTGTTTCAGTAAGAATTCTAAAGTGATGGGTTTAATTGGTCAGCAGTGAATAAAAGCTACTTAATTATTTCAAACTGTTGGTCAGCAATCAATAGCAGCTACTTAATTAGTTTACACTGACAGCCAACAATCAATAGAAACTACTTCATTAGTTCACACTGATAGCCAACAATCAATAGAAACTACTTAATTAGTTCACACTGATAGCCAACAATCAATAGAAGCTACTTTATTAGTTCACACTGATAGCCAACAATCAATAGAAACTACTTCATTAGTTCACACTGATAGCCAACAATCAATAGAAACTACTTCATTAGTTCACACTGATAGCCAACAATCAATGGAAACTACTTCATTAGTTCACACTGACAGCCAACAGTTAATAGAAACTACTTCATTAGTTCACACTGATAGCCAACAATCAATAGAAACTACTTAATTAGTTCACACTGATAGCCAACAATCAATAGAAGCTACTTCATTAGTTCACACTGATAGCCAACAATCAATAGAAACTACTTAATTAGTTCACACTGATAGCCAACAATCAATAGAAGCTACTTTATTAGTTCACACTGATAGCCAACAATCAATAGAAACTACTTCATTAGTTCACACTGATAGCCAACAATCAATAGAAACAACTTCATTAGTTCACACTGATAGCCAACAATCAATGGAAACTACTTCATTAGTTCACACTGACAGCCAACAGTTAATAGAAACTACTTCATTAGTTCACACTGATAGCCAACAATCAATAGAAACTACTTAATTAGTTCACACTGATAGCCAACAATCAATAGAAGCTACTTAATTAGTTCACACTGATAGCCAACAGTCAATAGAAACTACTTGATTACTTCACACTGATAGTCAACAGTCAATAGAAACTACTTGATTAGTTCACACCGATAGTCAACAATCAATAGTAAATACTTGATTAGTTCACACTGATAGTCAACAGTCAATAGAAACTACTTAATTAGTTCACACTGATAGCCAATAGTCAATGGAAACTACTTAATTAGTTTACACTGATAGTCAACAATCAATAGAAACTACTTAATTAGTTCACACTGATAGCCAACAGTCAATAGAAACTACTTCATTAGTTCACACCGATTGCCAACAGTCAATAGAGACTACTTCATTAGTTCGCACTGATAGCCAACAGTCAATAGAAACTACTTAATTAGTTCACACTGATAGCCAACAGTCAATAGAAACTACTTAATTAGTTCACACTGATAGTCAACAATCAATAGTAACTACTTCATTAGTTCAGACTGATAGTCAACAATCAATAGAAACTACTTAATTAGTTTACACTGATAGTCAACAGTCAATAGAAACTACTTGATTAGTTCACACTGATAGCCAACAGTCAATAGAAACTACTTAATTAGTTCACACTGATAGCCAACACTCAATAGTAACTACTTGATTAGTTCACACTGATAGTCAACAGTCAATAGAAACTACTTAATTAGTTCACACTGATAGCCAACAGTCAATAGAAACTACTTAATTAGTTCACACTGATAGCCAACAATCAATAGTAACTACTTGATTAGTTCACACTGATAGTCAACAGTCAATAGAAACTACTTGATTAGTTCACACCGATAGTCAACAATCAATAGTAACTACTTGATCAGTTCACACTGATAGTCAACAGTCAATAGAAACTACTTGATTAGTTCACACTGATAGCCAAAAGTCAATAGAAACTACTTAATTAGTTCACACTGATAGTCAACAGTCAATAGAAACTACTTGATTAGTTCACATTGATAGCCAACAGTCAATAGAAACTACTTAATTAGTTCACACTGATAACCAACAATCAATAGTAACTACGTGATTAGTTCACACTGATAGTCAACAGTCAATAGAAACTACTTAATTAGTTCACACTGATAGCCAACAGTCAATAGAAACTACTTCATTAGTTCACACTGATAGCCAACAATCAATAGAAACTACTTGATTAGTTCACACTGATAGCCAACACTCAATAGAAACTACTTCATTAGTTCACACTGATAGCCAACAATCAATAGTAACTACTTGATTAGTTCACACTGATAGCCAACAATCAATAGAAACTACTTGATTAGTTCACACTGATAGCCAACAGTCAATAGACAATAATCAATAGAAACTACTTCATTAGTTCACACTGATAGCCAACACTCAATAGAAACTACTTCATTAGTTCACACTGATAGCCAACAATCAATAGAAACTACTTCATTAGTTCACACTGATAGCCAACAGTTAATAGAAACTTCTTAATTAGTTCACACTGATAGCCAACAGTCAATAAAAACTACTTAATTAGTTCACACTGATAGCCAACAGTCAATAGAAACTACTTCATTAGTTCACATTGATAGCCAATAGTCAATAGAAACTACTTAATTAGTTCACACTGATAGCCAACAATAAATAGTAACTACTTGATTAGTTCACACTGATAGTCAACAGTCAATAGAAACTACTTAATTAGTTCACACTGATAGCCAACAGTCAATAGAAACTACTTCATTAGTTCACACTGATAGCCAACAATCAATAGAAACTACTTGATTAGTTCACACTGATAGCCAACACTCAATAGAAACTACTTCATTAGTTCACACTGATAGCCAACAATCAATAGAAACTACTTCATTAGTTCACACTGATAGCCAACAATCAATAGTAACTACTTGATTAGTTCACACCGATAGTCAACAATCAATAGTAACTACTTGATTAGTTCACACTGATAGTCAACAGTCAATAGAAACTACTTGATTAGTTCACACCGATAGTCAACAATCAATAGTAACTACTTGATTAGTTCACACTGATAGTCAACAGTCAATAGAAACTACTTGATTAGTTCACACTGATAGCCAACAGTCAATAGAAACTACTTAATTAGTTCACACTGATAGTCAACAATCAATAGTAACTACTTCATTAGTTTTTCTTTTGGTAAGAAATCAAAGTTTTCTTAAGTTATTAGACATCATACAGAAGTAAATAAAAGAACCGAATGTTAAACTTATGTTTTTAGTCGGAGAAGATAATGTAGTTTCCTCTTTTTCTCTACTTAGTTTTAAAACTTGTTATTTTGCTTCAGTTCATGTTGTTTTTATTTTCTTCCTTATTATTGAAGTAGTTTCACGAATATCAGTGACGCCAAGTGACTTCAACTATTATTAAGCGGAATTCTAAAATAAATTATTTTGCAAAGAGATGAATCATATTGTGCAATAAGTCCATCAAACAGGGATTACCACTCACTGTATACGAGAGTACTGCTAGAACTCACTGTATACGAGAGTACTGCTAGAACTTCATGTTTTATTCAGCAATCTTACGTCTCAATTATTTAATCAAACAATTTTTATATTAATACTGAAAACTCGGATATTTACAGACATTTTTTATTTGTTTATTACACGAAACGTCTGACAGTTGGTTGTTGTAAGTCCATTAACAAAACGCCTGTTTTCATTTGACAATTATTTTTGATCTGTTTTTTCCCAGTGGCTCCAGTAATAGATGACAACTTTTTTCCTGATAAAGTTACCGTAACAGAAGGAATGACGGCTCGGCTCTACTGCAGTGTGGCTGAAGGAGAGCCCCCCATAAAAATACACTGGGTGAAGGACGGAGAAATACTGATGACCAAAGGTCACGTGAATGTAGATAACTCTCAGGAATATTCAGTGGTTGTTTTCAAGCACGTGACCGCAAGAGACAATGGGAAGTACACGTGCATTGCCTCCAACAGTGCAGCCTCTGTTAACAGGACCACAGAGCTGATTGTCAATGGTTTGTGGTATTTCTTTCTGTACCTACATTTCTGTACAGACTAACTGAGTCTCTGAACATCTCGGGTGCAAGCTAACCCGTGGAATTAAATTGGTGCGTCAGTTGTTCATCTTATGTTGATCTATTTAACACTAGTTTCGGCACGTTTTTGTAACGCATTATTACACTGGCGCTAATATTTATAATAGTTTTACTTATTTTCAGGCCCGGCATGGCCAGGTGGGTCAAGGCGTTCGACTCGTAACTCGAGGGGCGCGGGTTCGAAACCCTGTCACACCAAACATACTCACCTTTCAGCCGTGGGGGCGTTATCATTACGTTACGGTCAATCCCACTATTCATAAGTAAAAGAGTAGTCCAAGAGTTGGCGGTGGGTGGTGATGACCAGCTGCCTTCCCTCTAGTCTTATACTGCTAAATTAGGGATGTCGCTCGTCCACAGCTCTCGTGTGGCTTTGCCACCAGATTGTTTTATCTTATCACTTACTAGCAAATGATAGGAAAAATGTGCTTCTATTTTTTATTGAGATAATAAACATTAAAAGTGCAACAAAATACATAAATGTGCCAATATTGAAAAAAAGACCTACTGTTTTCAAGAAGTCTCTCAATATGAAATTTGGTGGGGGTCTAACCCTCTCATGACTATCTTCATGCTATCCTGTGTCACTGCACCAAGTTTGATGCTTATTGTTCAAGAAATGTTGAAATGTAAACGTTGGGTAGATATACAACATGCATTTTTTTTTCCCCCGTACCTCTGCCCCCTCTAGTGGCACAGCTGAATGTCTGCGGACTTACAACGCTATAGACCACGTTTCGATATCCGTGTTGGACATAGCACAGACAGTCCGTTTGTGTTTCACTACAAATATGTTTAGTGATTCCAAAACTTATGTCTGTCATTTGATGTTAAGATAAATAATGGGCTGTTTGTGATATGTCTACTATAAATATCGAAGTCTACTTCTGAAGCTATAAACTTTCAAAGTTACAGCCTAGCCACCAGGAAGCTATCTATTAAAACATTTTTTATACTCACATATTTTATTGTTTTACCTATTTATCAACAGGCTTAGTTTTTAGTTCACGTTTTTCAGAATAAAACACAGTAAATGTATTTTTTAATTACAAAATGTATTAATACTGATAATAAATACGTCAGTGCACCAGATATAAAGTAGAAATTCAGCCCCTCATCTTCAACGATACTGATCGCCATCAAGCGGTAAAAATATAAACAAATACTAGTTGTATTTGGTGATTAAAAATGCTTAAATCACCGCAAAAATACATGTTAAGTCTACGGACTTTAAACATGAAATTCCATAATACCAGTGCACAAATAGCTCATTGTGTAACATTGCGCTTAAAAAATAAAAACAGCATGAGAAAATTATTTGTTTATTTTCACCATGAACATTTTCTATAAGACAACCGTACGTTTTGGTACCAATATTTTTTACATTACTTGAAATATTCATGAAATAATAAATAAAGTAAATTATGTTTCCTCATGCTCAGTGCCACCTAGGTGGATTATTTCTCCCACTAACAAATCAGCGGTCGAAGGTCGAGACATTTATTTAGACTGCTCAGCTAGTGGTTCGCCGCGACCCGTGATAACATGGAGAAAATCCAAAGGTAAAGTAATAATGAGATTTGTAGTTTCGTTATAATTTATGTAAAGAGAAAGTCGAACTCGGTACAAAGTGTTTAACATGTAATAGGCCTAACTGTAATGTCTTGTGGAAAGTGTAATTAATTACGACCGTGCGTCACTGGCTTGGAAATGTTTATAAAACACCGCAAAAACAGTTTTCTGTAACTTTATTTAACGTAACTAAAACCAATAAACTAGACAAAGAAGGTTTTTAATCAAACGTTACTCACTGTAAATATGTAAACATGTGTAACAACCGTACAGAGTGAATAAAAGAACTTGTGTAACACCCGTACAGAGTCAATAAGTGAACTTATGTAACACCTCAACACAGTAAATATGTATATTTGTATAATATGTTTACCGTGAACTCTCAAAATTGTGTAACGTGTACATATGATGTGAACTTGTATAACGTGTATATATCATGTAAACTTATGCAACATGTGCAGACAGCTCCTAAACTTCTATAACATATGTATGTGTTCATGTAATATGTGTATATGATGGACGTGAAAACTTGTGTAACGTGTGTAAAAAGCTTATGTAACATGAGTATACATGCAATGTATGTGCATGTGTAACACTGGTCTTCTGTGAATTTACATCTATGGTAAACAATATACTTCAACATAAATATATATATTTTTGTTCTTAGAACGTCACATGATTTTTTATCCAGTAGTTATTACAATATAACTCCCATCGTGAAGTACTTGAAACTGTATAATAGTCGTGTTTCCGTATGAGACTGTAATCGTATTTGATATACAGATCAGAAAGACATTACTCTGATTAAAATGTAAGCTAAGTTAGGAGACAAAAAATCCGTCATGTTGTGATACTTTCATGTCTTCCAGGCCAGAATCCAGGAGATTTTGTTTATTTATACTCGAACTCCCGAGTGCAAATCTTTGGAAACGGTACACTGCTTTTCCGAAACGTTCAGGAATCAGATGAGGGTTATTTACTGTGTCAAGCAACGAACCGTATCGGTATTGGACTACGACAGCTTACTTTCCTTGAAGTTCAGGGTAAGAAAGTTCATGTATTGTTACTAGTTTTATTGTGGTCTGATATCATCTGTGATTTATTGATAGTTCATGTATTGTTACTAGTTTTATTGTGGTGTGATATCTCCTGTGATTTATTGATAAGTAATGTATTGTTATTAGTTTTATTGTGATCTGATATCATCTGTGATTTATTGATAAGTAATGTATTGTTACTAGTTTTATTGTGGTCTGATATCACCTGTGATTTATTGATAAGTAATGTATTGTTACTAGTTTTATTGTGGTCTGATATCACATGTGATTTATTGATAGTTCATGTATTGTTACTAGTTTTATTGTGGTCTGATATCACCTGTGATTTATTGATAAGTAATGTATTGTTACTAGTTTTATTGTGGTCTGATATCACCTGTGATTTATTGATAGTTCATGTATTGTTACTAGTTTTATTGTGGTCTGATATCACCTGTGATTTATTGATAAGTAATGTATTGTTACTAGTTTTATTGTGCTCTGATATCACCTGTGATTTATTGATAAGTAATGTATTGTTACTAGTTTTATTGTGGTCTGATATCACCTGTGATTTATTGATAGTTCATGTATTGTTACTAGTTTTATTGTGGTCTGATATCACCTGTGATTTATTAATAGGTTTTGTATTGTTACTAGTTTTATTGTGGTCTGATATCACCTGTGATTTATTGATAGTTCATGTATTGTTACTAGTTTTATTGTGGTCTGATATCACCTGTGATTCATTAATAGGTTTTGTATTGTTACTAGTTTTATTGTGGTCTGATATCACCTGTGATTTATTGATAGTTCATGTATTGTTACTAGTTTTATTGTGGTCTGATATCACCTGTGATTTATTGATAGGTTATGTATTGTTACTAGTTTTATTGTGGTCTGATATCACCTGTGATTTATTGATAAGTAATGTATTGTTACTAGTTTTATTGTGGTCTGATATCACATGTGATTTATTGATAAGTAATGTATTGTTACTAGTTTTATTGTGGTCTGATATCACCTGTGATTTATTAATAGGTTATGTATTGTTACTAGTTTTATTGTGGTCTGATATCACCTGTGATTTATTGATAAGTAATGTATTGTTACTAGTTTTATTGTGGTCTGATATCACCTGTGATTTATTAATAGGTTTTGTATTGTTACTAGTTTTATTGTGGTCTGATATCACCTGTGATTTATTGATAGTTCATGTATTGTTACTAGTTTTATTGTGGTCTGATATCACCTGTGATTTATTGATAGGTTATGTATTGTTACTAGTTTTATTGTGGTCTGATATCACCTGTGATTTATTGATAAGTAATGTATTGTTACTAGTTTTATTGTGGTCCGATATCACATGTGATTTATTGATAGGTTATGTATTGTTACTAGTTTTATTGTGGTCTGATATCACCTGTGATTTATTAATAGGTTTTGTATTGTTACTAGTTTTATTGTGGTCTGATATCACCTGTGATTTATTGATAGGTTATGTATTGTTACTAGTTTTATTGTGGTCTGATATCACCTGTGATTTATTAATAGGTTTTGTATTGTTACTAGTTTTATTGTGGTCTGATATCACCTGTGATTTATTGATAGGTTATGTATTGTTACTAGTTTTATTGTGGTGTGATATCTCCTGTGATTTATTGATAGGTTATGTATTGTTACTAGTTTTATTATGGTCTGATATCACCTGTGATTTATTGATAGATTATGTATTGTTACTAGTTTTATTGTGGTGTGATATCTCCTGTGATTTATTGATAAGTAATGTATTGTTACTAGTTTTATTGTGGTCTGATATCACCTGTGATTTATTGATAGATTATGTATTGTTACTAGTTTTATTGTGGTGTGATATCTCCTGTGATTTATTGATAAGTAATGTATTGTTACTAGTTTTATTGTGGTCTGATATCACCTGTGATTTATTGATAGATTATGTATTGTTACTAGTTTTATTGTGGTGTGATATCTCCTGTGATTTATTGATAAGTAATGTATTGTTACTAGTTTTATTGCGGTCTGATATCACCTGTGATTTATTGATAGGTCATGTATTGTTACTAGTTTTATTGTGGTCTGATATCACCTGTGGTTTATTGATAGGTTTTGTATTGTTACTAGTTTTATTGTGGTCTGATATCACCTGTGGTTTATTGACAAATCATGTATTGTTACTAGTTTTATTGTGGTCTGATATCACCTGTGATTTATTGATAAGTAATGTATTGTTACTAGTTTTATTGTGGTCTGATATCACCTGTGATTTATTAATAGGTTTTGTATTGTTACTAGTTTTATTGTGGTCTGATATCACCTGTGATTTATTGATAGTTCATGTATTGTTACTAGTTTTATTGTGGTCTGATATCACCTGTGATTTATTGATAGGTTATGTATTGTTACTAGTTTTATTGTGGTCTGATATCACCTGTGATTTATTGATAAGTAATGTATTGTTACTAGTTTTATTGTGGTCCGATATCACATGTGATTTATTGATAGGTTATGTATTGTTACTAGTTTTATTGTGGTCTGATATCACCTGTGATTTATTAATAGGTTTTGTATTGTTACTAGTTTTATTGTGGTCTGATATCACCTGTGATTTATTGATAGGTTATGTATTGTTACTAGTTTTATTGTGGTCTGATATCACCTGTGATTTATTAATAGGTTTTGTATTGTTACTAGTTTTATTGTGGTCTGATATCACCTGTGATTTATTGATAGGTTATGTATTGTTACTAGTTTTATTGTGGTGTGATATCTCCTGTGATTTATTGATAGGTTATGTATTGTTACTAGTTTTATTGTGGTCTGATATCACCTGTGATTTATTGATAGATTATGTATTGTTACTAGTTTTATTGTGGTGTGATATCTTCTGTGATTTATTGATAAGTAATGTATTGTTACTAGTTTTATTGTGGTCTGATATCACCTGTGATTTATTGATAGATTATGTATTGTTACTAGTTTTATTGTGGTGTGATATCTCCTGTGATTTATTGATAAGTAATGTATTGTTACTAGTTTTATTGTGGTCTGATATCACCTGTGATTTATTGATAGATTATGTATTGTTACTAGTTTTATTGTGGTGTGATATCTCCTGTGATTTATTGATAAGTAATGTATTGTTACTAGTTTTATTGTGGTCTGATATCACCTGTGATTTATTGATAGGTCATGTATTGTTACTAGTTTTATTGTGGTCTGATATCACCTGTGGTTTATTGATAGGTTTTGTATTGTTACTAGTTTTATTGTGGTCTGATATCACCTGTGGTTTATTGACAGGTCATGTATTGTTACTAGTTTTATTGTGGTCTGATATCACCTGTGATTTATTGATAGGTTATGTATTGTTACTAGTTTTATTGTGGTCTGATATCACCTGTGATTTATTTAAAGGTCATGTATTGTTACTACTTTTATTGTGGTGTGATATCTCCTGTGATTTATTGATCAGTAATGTATTGTTACTACTTTTATTGTGGTCTGATATCACCTGTGATTTATTGATAGGTTATGTATTGTTACTAGTTTTATTGTGGTCTGATATCACCTGTGATTTATTTAAAGGTCATGTATTGTTACTACTTTTATTGTGGTGTGATATCTCCTGTGATTTATTGATAAGTAATGTATTGTTACTAGTTTTATTGTGGTCTGATATCACCTGTGATTTATTGATAGGTTATGTATTGTTACTAGTTTTATTGTGGTCTGATATCACCTGTGATTTATTTAAAGGTCATGTATTGTTACTACTTTTATTGTGGTGTGATATCTCCTGTGATTTATTGATAAGTAATGTATTGTTACTAGTTTTATTGTGGTCTGATATCACCTGTGATTTATTGATAGGTCATGTATTGTTACTAGTTTTATTGTGGTCTGATATCACTTGTGATTTATTGATAGGTCATGTATTGTTACTAGTTTTATTGTGGTCTGATATCACTTGTGATTTATTGATAGGTCATGTATTGTTACTAGTTTTATTGTGGTCTGATATCACCTGTGGTTTATTGATAGGTTTTGTATTGTTACTAGTTTTATTGTGGTCTGATATCACCTGTGATTTATTGATAGGTTATGTATTGTTACTAGTTTTATTGTGGTCTGATATCACCTGTGATTTATTGATAGTTCATGTATTGTTACTAGTTTTATTGTGGTCTGATATCACCTGTGATTTATTGATAGGTCATGTATTGTTACTACTTTTATTGTGGTCTGATATCACCTGTGATTTATTGATAGGTCATGTATTGTTACTACTTTTATTGTGGTGTGATATCTCCTGTGATTTATTGATAAGTAATGTATTGTTACTAGTTTTATTGTGGTCTGATATCACCTGTGATTTGTTCGGTCATGTATTGTTACTAGTTTTATTGTGGTCTGATATCACCTATGATTTATTGATAGGTCATGTATTGTTACTAGTTTTATTGTGGTCTGACATCACCTGTGGTTTATTGATTGGTTATGTATTGTTACTAGTTTTATTGTGGTCTGATATCACCTGTGGTTTATTGATTGGTTATGTATTGTTACTAGTTTTATTGTGGTCTGACATCACCTGTGGTTTATTGATTGGTTATGTATTGTTACTAGTTTTATTGTGGTCTGACATCACCTGTGGTTTATTGATTGGTTATGTATTGTTACTAGTTTTATTGTGGTCTGATATCACCTGTGATTTATTTAAAGGTCATGTATTGTTACTACTTTTTTTGTGGTGTGATATCTCCTGTGATTTATTGATAAGTAATGTATTGTTACTAGTTTTATTGTGGTCTGATATCACCTGTGATTTATTGATAGGTCATGTATTGTTACTAGTTTTATTGTGGTCTGATATCACTTGTGATTTATTGATAGGTCATGTATTGTTACTAGTTTTATTGTGGTCTGATATCACTTGTGATTTATTGATAGGTCATGTATTGTTACTAGTTTTATTGTGGTCTGATATCACCTGTGGTTTATTGATAGGTTTTGTATTGTTACTAGTTTTATTGTGGTCTGATATCACCTGTGATTTATTGATAGGTTATGTATTGTTACTAGTTTTATTGTGGTCTGATATCACCTGTGATTTATTGATAGTTCATGTATTGTTACTAGTTTTATTGTGGTCTGATATCACCTGTGATTTATTGATAGGTCATGTATTGTTACTACTTTTATTGTGGTCTGATATCACCTGTGATTTATTGATAGGTCATGTATTGTTACTACTTTTATTGTGGTGTGATATCTCCTGTGATTTATTGATAAGTAATGTATTGTTACTAGTTTTATTGTGGTCTGATATCACCTGTGATTTGTTCGGTCATGTATTGTTACTAGTTTTATTGTGGTCTGATATCACCTGTGATTTATTGATAGGTCATGTATTGTTACTAGTTTTTTGTGGTCTGACATCACCTGTGGTTTATTGATTGGTTATGTATTGTTACTAGTTTTATTGTGGTCTGATATCACCTGTGGTTTATTGATTGGTTATGTATTGTTACTAGTTTTATTGTGGTCTGACATCACCTGTGGTTTATTGATTGGTTATGTATTGTTACTAGTTTTATTGTGGTCTGACATCACCTGTGGTTTATTGATTGGTTATGTATTGTTACTAGTTTTATTGTGGTCTGATATCACCTGTGATTTATTGATAGGTTATGAATTGTTACTAGTTTTATTGTGGTCTGATATCACCTGTGATTTATTGAGATGTCATGTATTGTTACTAGTTTTCATGTGGTCTGATATCAACTGTGATTTATTGATAAGTAATGTATTGTTACTAGTTTTATTGTGGTCTAATATCACCTGTGATTTATTGATAGGTCATGTATTGTTACAAGTTTTATTGTGATCTCATATTTCCTGTGATTTATTGATAAGTAATGTATTGTTACAAGTTTTATTGTGGTCTGATATCACATGGGATTTATTGATAAGTAATGTATTGTTACTAGTTTTATTGTGGTCTAATATCACCTGTGATTTATTGATAGGTCATGTATTGTTACAAGTTTTATTGTGATCTCATATTTCCTGTGATTTATTGATAAGTAATGTATTGTTACAAGTTTTATTGTGGTCTGATATCACCTATGATTTATTGTAAGGTCATGTATTGTTACTCGTTTTATTGTGATCTTATATCACATGGGATTTATTGATAGTTCATGTATTGTTACTAGTTTTATTGTGGTCTGATATCACCTGTGATTTATTGATAGGTCATGTATTGTTACTACTTTTATTGTGGTCTGATATCACCTGTGATTTATTGATAGGTCATGTATTGTTACTACTTTTATTGTGGTGTGATATCTCCTGTGATTTATTGATAAGTAATGTATTGTTACTAGTTTTATTGTGGTCTGATATCACCTGTGATTTGTTCGGTCATGTATTGTTACTAGTTTTATTGTGGTCTGATATCACCTGTGATTTATTGATAGGTCATGTATTGTTACTAGTTTTTTGTGGTCTGACATCACCTGTGGTTTATTGATTGGTTATGTATTGTTACTAGTTTTATTGTGGTCTGATATCACCTGTGGTTTATTGATTGGTTATGTATTGTTACTAGTTTTATTGTGGTCTGACATCACCTGTGGTTTATTGATTGGTTATGTATTGTTACTAGTTTTATTGTGGTCTGACATCACCTGTGGTTTATTGATTGGTTATGTATTGTTACTAGTTTTATTGTGGTCTGATATCACCTGTGATTTATTGATAGGTTATGAATTGTTACTAGTTTTATTGTGGTCTGATATCACCTGTGATTTATTGAGATGTCATGTATTGTTACTAGTTTTCATGTGGTCTGATATCAACTGTGATTTATTGATAAGTAATGTATTGTTACTAGTTTTATTGTGGTCTAATATCACCTGTGATTTATTGATAGGTCATGTATTGTTACAAGTTTTATTGTGATCTCATATTTCCTGTGATTTATTGATAAGTAATGTATTGTTACAAGTTTTATTGTGGTCTGATATCACATGGGATTTATTGATAAGTAATGTATTGTTACTAGTTTTATTGTGGTCTAATATCACCTGTGATTTATTGATAGGTCATGTATTGTTACAAGTTTTATTGTGATCTCATATTTCCTGTGATTTATTGATAAGTAATGTATTGTTACAAGTTTTATTGTGGTCTGATATCACCTATGATTTATTGTAAGGTCATGTATTGTTACTCGTTTTATTGTGATCTTATATCACATGGGATTTATTGACAGGTCATGTATTGTTACTAGTTTTATTGTGGTCTGATATCACCTGTGATTTATTGATAGGTTATGTATTGTTACTAGTTTTATTGTTGTCTGATATCACCTGTGATTTATTGATAAGTAATGTATAGTTACTAGTTTTATTCTGGTTTAGTATATCCTGTAATTTATTTATAGGCCATGTATAGTAACTAGTTTTATTGTGATCTGATATCATCTGTGATTTATTGATGGGTCATGTATAGTTACTAGTTTTATTGTGGTCTCATATCACTTGTGATTTATTGAAAAGTAATGTATAGTTACTAGTTTTGTTGTGGTCTGATATCTCCTGTGATTTATTAATAGGTCATTAACTGTCACTGGTTTCATTGTGGTCTGATATCACCTGTGATTTATTGATAGGTCATGTATAGTTACTAGTTTTATTGTGATTTGATATCTTTTGCAATTTATTGATGGGTCATGAACTGTCACTAGTTTTTTTGTCGTCTGATGTCACCTGTGATTTATTGATAAGTAATGTATAGTTACTAGTTTTATTGTGGTCTGATATCTCCTGTGATTTATTAATAGGTCATGTATAGTTACTTGTTATATTGTGATTTATTGATGGGTCATGTATAGTTACTAGTTTTATTGTGGTCTGATATCTCCTGAATTTATTGATAAGTAATGTACTGTTACTAGTTTTATTGTGGTCTAATATCACCTGTGATTTATTGATAGGTCATGTATTGTTACAAGTTTTATTGTGATCTTATATTTCCTGTGATTTATTGATAAGTAATGTATTGTTACTAGTTTTATTGTGGTCTGATATCACCTATGATTTATTGTAAGGTCATGTATTGTTACTCTTTTTATTGTGATCTTATATCACATGGGATTTATTGACAGGTCATGTATTGTTACTGGTTTTATTATGGTCTGATATCACTTGTGATTTATTGATAGGACATGTATTGTTACTAGTTTTATTGTGGTCTGATATCATCTGTGATTTATTGATGGGTCATGCATAGTTACTAGTTTTATTGTGGTCTGATAGCACCTGTGATTTATTGATAGGTCACGTATAGTTACTAGTTTTATTGTGGTCTAGTATATCCTGTGATTTATTGATAGGTAATGTATAGTTACTAGTTTTATTGTGATTTGATATCTTTTGCGATTTATTGATGGGTCATGAACTGTCACTAGTTTTATTGTTGTCTGATGTCACCTGTGATTTATTGATAAGTAATGTATAGTTTATAGTTTTATGTGGTCTGATATCTCCTGTGATTTATTAATAGGTCATGTATAGTTACTAGTTTTATTGTGGTCTGATATCTCCTGAATTTATTGATAAGTAATGTATTGTTACTAGTTTTATTGTTGTCTAATGTCACCTGTGATTTATTGATAGGTCATGTATTGTTACAAGTTTTATTGTGATCTTATATTTCCTGTCATTTATTGATAAGTAATGTATTGTTACTAGTTTTATTGTGGTCTGATATCACCTATGATTTATTGTAAGGTCATGTATTGTTACTCGTTTTATTGTGATCTTATATCACAAGGGATTTATTGACAGGTCATGTATTGTTACTGGTTTTATTATGGTCTGATATCACTTGTGATTTATTGATAGGACATGTATTGTTACTAGTGTTATTGTGGTCTGATATTATCTGTGATTTATTGATGGGTCATGTATAGTTACTAGTTTTATTGAGGTGTGATATCACTTGTGATTTATTGAAAAGTAATGTATAGTTACTAGTTTTGTTGTGGTCTGATATCTCCTGTGATTTATTAATAGGTCATTAACTGTCACTGGTTTCATTGTGGTCTGATATCACCTGTGATTTATTGATAGGTCATGTATTGTTACTACTTTTATTGTGGTGTGATATCTCCTGTGATTTATTGATAAGTAATGTATTGTTACTAGTTTTATTGTGGTCTGATATCACCTGTGATTTATTAATAGGTCATGTATAGTTACTAGTTTTATTGTGGTCTGATATCTCCTGAATTTATTGATAAGTAATGTATTGTTACTAGTTTTATTGTTGTCTAATGTCACCTGTGATTTATTGATAGGTCATGTATTGTTACAAGTTTTATTGTGATCTCATATTTCCTGTGATTTATTGATAAGTAATGTATTGTTACAAGTTTTATTGTGGTCTGATATCACCTATGATTTATTGTAAGGTCATGTATTGTTACTCGTTTTATTGTGATCTTATATCACATGGGATTTATTGACAGGTCATGTATTGTTACTAGTTTTATTGTGGTCTGATATCACCTGTGATTTATTGATAGGTTATGTATTGTTACTAGTTTTATTGTTGTCTGATATCACCTGTGATTTATTGATAAGTAATGTATAGTTACTAGTTTTATTCTGGTTTAGTATATCCTGTAATTTATTTATAGGCCATGTATAGTAACTAGTTTTATTGTGATCTGATATCATCTGTGATTTATTGATGGGTCATGTATAGTTACTAGTTTTATTGTGGTCTCATATCACTTGTGATTTATTGAAAAGTAATGTATAGTTACTAGTTTTGTTGTGGTCTGATATCTCCTGTGATTTATTAATAGGTCATTAACTGTCAC
Source organism: Tachypleus tridentatus (assembly GCF_004210375.1). Taxonomy (NCBI): domain Eukaryota; kingdom Metazoa; phylum Arthropoda; class Merostomata; order Xiphosura; family Limulidae; genus Tachypleus; species Tachypleus tridentatus. The sequence continues at coordinate 47,313,668 of NC_134827.1, read as the reverse complement.
TGGTTTCATTGTGGTCTGATATCACCTGTGATTTATTGATAGGTCATGTATAGTTACTAGTTTTATTGTGATTTGATATCTTTTGCAATTTATTGATGGGTCATGAACTGTCACTAGTTTTTTTGTCGTCTGATGTCACCTGTGATTTATTGATAAGTAATGTATAGTTACTAGTTTTATTGTGGTCTGATATCTCCTGTGATTTATTAATAGGTCATGTATAGTTACTTGTTATATTGTGATTTATTGATGGGTCATGTATAGTTACTAGTTTTATTGTGGTCTGATATCTCCTGAATTTATTGATAAGTAATGTACTGTTACTAGTTTTATTGTGGTCTAATATCACCTGTGATTTATTGATAGGTCATGTATTGTTACAAGTTTTATTGTGATCTTATATTTCCTGTGATTTATTGATAAGTAATGTATTGTTACTAGTTTTATTGTGGTCTGATATCACCTATGATTTATTGTAAGGTCATGTATTGTTACTCTTTTTTGTTGTGATCTTATATCACATGGGATTTATTGACAGGTCATGTATTGTTACTGGTTTTATTATGGTCTGATATCACTTGTGATTTATTGATAGGACATGTATTGTTACTAGTTTTATTGTGGTCTGATATCATCTGTGATTTATTGATGGGTCATGCATAGTTACTAGTTTTATTGTGGTCTGATAGCACCTGTGATTTATTGATAGGTCACGTATAGTTACTAGTTTTATTGTGGTCTAGTATATCCTGTGATTTATTGATAGGTAATGTATAGTTACTAGTTTTATTGTGATTTGATATCTTTTGCGATTTATTGATGGGTCATGAACTGTCACTAGTTTTATTGTTGTCTGATGTCACCTGTGATTTATTGATAAGTAATGTATAGTTTATAGTTTTATGTGGTCTGATATCTCCTGTGATTTATTAATAGGTCATGTATAGTTACTAGTTTTATTGTGGTCTGATATCTCCTGAATTTATTGATAAGTAATGTATTGTTACTAGTTTTATTGTTGTCTAATGTCACCTGTGATTTATTGATAGGTCATGTATTGTTACAAGTTTTATTGTGATCTTATATTTCCTGTCATTTATTGATAAGTAATGTATTGTTACTAGTTTTATTGTGGTCTGATATCACCTATGATTTATTGTAAGGTCATGTATTGTTACTCGTTTTATTGTGATCTTATATCACAAGGGATTTATTGACAGGTCATGTATTGTTACTGGTTTTATTATGGTCTGATATCACTTGTGATTTATTGATAGGACATGTATTGTTACTAGTGTTATTGTGGTCTGATATTATCTGTGATTTATTGATGGGTCATGTATAGTTACTAGTTTTATTGAGGTGTGATATCACTTGTGATTTATTGAAAAGTAATGTATAGTTACTAGTTTTGTTGTGGTCTGATATCTCCTGTGATTTATTAATAGGTCATTAACTGTCACTGGTTTCATTGTGGTCTGATATCACCTGTGATTTATTGATAGGTCATGTATTGTTACTACTTTTATTGTGGTGTGATATCTCCTGTGATTTATTGATAAGTAATGTATTGTTACTAGTTTTATTGTGGTCTGATATCACCTGTGATTTATTGATAGAACATGTATTGTTACTAGTTTTATTGTGGTCTGATATCACCTGTGATTTATTGATAGGTCATGTATTGTTACTACTTTTATCGTGGTGTGATATCTCCTGTGATTTATTGATAAGTAATGTATTGTTACTAGTTTTATTGTGGTCTGATATCACCTGTGATTTATTGATAGGTCATGTATTGTTACTAGTTTTATTGTGGTGTGATATCACCTGTGATTTATTGATAGGTCATGTATTGTTGCTAGTTTTATTGTGGTCTGATATCACCTGTGATTTATTGATAGTTCATGTATTGTTACTAGTTTTATTGTGGTGTGATATCACCTGTGATTTATTGATAGGTCATGTATTGTTACTACTTTTATTGTGGTATGATATCACCTGTGATTTATTGATAGGTTATGTATTGTTGCTAGTTTTATTGTGGTCTGATATCACCTGTGATTTATTGATAGTTCATGTATTGTTACTAGTTTTATTGTGGTGTGATATCACCTGTGATTTATTGATAGGTCATGTATTGTTACTACTTTTATTGTGGTATGATATCATCTCTGATTTATTGATGGGTCATGTATAGTTACTAGTTTTATTGTGGTCTGATATCACTTGTGATTTATTGAAAAGTAATGTATAGTTACCAGTTTTGTTGTGGTCTGATATCTCCTGTGATTTATTAATAGGTCATTAACTGTCACTGGTTTTATTATGGTCTGATATCACTTGTGATTTATTGATAGGTCATGTATAGTTACTAGTTTTATTGTGGTCTAGTATATCCTGTGATTTATTGATAGGTAATGTATAGTTACTAGTTTTATTGTGATTTGATATCTTTTGCGATTTATTGATGGGTCATGAACTGTCACTAGTTTTATTGTTGTCTGATGTCACCTGTGATTTATTGATAAGTAATGTATAGTTAATAGTTTTATGTGGTCTGATATATCCTGTGATTTATTAATAGGTCATGTATAGTTACTAGTTTTATTGTGGTCTGATATCTCCTGAATTTATTGATAAGTAATGTATTGTTACTAGTTTTATTGTGGTCTAATATAACCTGTGATTTATTGATAGGTCATGTATTGTTACAAGTTTTATTGTGATCTTATATTTCCTGTGATTTATTGATAAGTAATGTATTGTTACTAGTTTTATTGTGGTCTGATATCACCTATGATTTATTGTAAGGTCATGTATTGTTACTCGTTTTATTGTGATCTTATATCACATGGGATTTATTGACAGGTCATGTATTGTTACTGGTTTTATTATGGTCTGATATCACTTGTGATTTATTGATAGGACATGTATTGTTACTAGTTTTATTGTGGTCTGATATCATCTGTGATTTATTGATGGGTCATGTATAGTTACTAGTTTTATTGTGGTCTGATATCACTTGTGATTTATTGAAAAGTAATGTATAGTTACTAGTTTTGTTGTGGTCTGATATCTCCTGTGATTTATTAATAGGTCATTAACTGTCACTGGTTTCATTGTGGTCTGATATCACCTGTGATTTATTGATAGGTCATGTATAGTTACTAGTTTTATTGTGGTCTACTATATCCTGTGATGTATTGATAGGTAATGTATAGTTACTAGTTTTATTGTGATTTGATATCTGTTGCGATTTATTGATGGGTCATGAACTGTCACTAGTTTTATTTTTGTCTGATGTCACCTGTGATTTATTGATAAGTAATGTATAGTTACTAGTTTTATTGTGGTCTGATATCTCCTGTGATTTATTAATAGGTCATGAACTGTCACTAGTTTTATTGTGGTCTGATATCACCTGTGATTTATTGATAGGTCATGTATAGTTACTTGTTATATTGTGATCTGATATCATCTGTGATTTATTGATGGGTCATGTATAGTTACTAGTTTTATTGTGGTCTGATATCTCCTGTAATCTATTGATAAGTAATGTATTGTTACTAGTTTTATTGTGGTCTGATATCACCTGTGATTTATTGTTGGTCATGTGTTGTTACTAGTTTTATTGTGGTCTGATATCACCTGTGATTTATTGATAGGTCATGTATTGTTACTAGTTTTATTGTGGTGTGGTATCATCTGTGATTTATTGATGGGTCATGTATAGTTACTAGTTTTATTGTGGAGTGGTATCATCTGTGATTTATTGATGGGTGATGTATAGTTACTAGTTTTATTGTGATCTGATATCGCCTGCGATTTATTGATGGGTCATGAACTGTCACTGGTTTTATTGTGGTGTGATATCTCCTGTGATTTATTGATAAGTAATGTATTGTTACTAGTTTTATTGTGGTTTGATAACTCCTGGGATTTATTGATAAGTAATGTATTTTACTTGTTTTATTGTCGTTTGATATCACCTGTGATTTATTGATAAATAATGTATTGTTACTGATTTTATTGTGGTCTGATATCACCTGTGATTTATTGATAAGACATGTATTGTAACCAGTTTTATTGTGTTCTGATATATCCTGTGATTTATTGATAGGTCAAGTATAGTTACTAGTTTTATTGTGGTCTGATATGACTAATGATTTATTGATAGGTCATGTATAGTTACTAGTTTTATTGTGGTCTCATATATCCTGTGATTTATTAATAGGTCATGAACTGTCACTAGTTTTATTGTGGTCTGATATCATCTCTGATTTATTGATAGGTCATGTGTAGTTACTTGTTTTATTGTGAGCTGATATCATCTGTGATTTATTCCTTGGTCATGTATAGTTACTAGTTTTATTGTGGTGTGATATCATCTCTGATTTATTGATGGGTCGTGTATAATTACTAGATTTATTGTGGTCTGATATCACCTGTGATTTATTGTTGGTCATGTGTTGTTACTAGTTTTATTGTGGTCTGATATCACCTGTGATTTATTGGTAAGTAATGTATTGTTACTAGTTTTATTGTGGTCTGATATCACCTGTCATTTATTGATAGGTTGTGTATTGTTACTAGTTTAGTGTGATATGATACCACCTGTGATTCATTGAGAGGTCATGTATTGTTACTAGTTTTATTGTGGTCTGATATCATCTGTGATTTATTGATGGGTCATGTATAGTTACTAGTTTTATTGTGGAGTGGTATCATCTGTGATTTATTGATGGATCATGTATAGTTACTAGTTTTATTGTGGTCTGATATCTCCTGTGATTTATTGATAAGTAATGTATAGTTACTAGTTTTATTGTGGTTTGATAACTCCTGGGATTTATTGATAAATAATGTATTGTTACTGGTTTTATTGTGGTCTGATATCACCTGTGATTTATTGATAAGACATGTATTGTAACCAGTTTTATTGTGTTCTGATATATCCTGTGATTTATTGATAGGTCAAGTATAGTTACTAGTTTTATTGTGGTCTGATATGACTAATGATTTATTGATAGATCATGTATAGTTACTAGTTTTATTGTGGTCTCATATATCCTGTGATTTATTGATAGGTCATGTATAGTTACTAGTTTTATTGTGGTCTGATATCACCTGTGATTTATTAATAAGTAATGTATTTTTACTAGTTTTATTGTGGTATGATATCACCTGTCATTTATTAATAGGTCATGAACTGTCACTAGTTTTATTGTGGTCTGATATCATCTCTGATTTATTGATAGGTCATGTGTAGTTATTTGTTTTATTGTGAGCTGATATCATCTGTGATTTATTCCTTGGTCATGTATAGTTACTAGTTTTATTGTGGTCTGATATCATCTCTGATTTATTGATGAATCGTGTATAGTTACTAGATTTATTGTGGTCTGATATCACCTGTGATTTATTGATGGGTCATGAACTGTCTTTATTTTTATTGTGGTCTGATATCATCTCTGATTTATTGATGGGTCGTGTATAGTTACTAGATTTATTGTGGTCTGATATCACCTGTGATTTATTGATGGGTCATGAACTGTCACTAGTTTTATTGTGGTCTGATATCACTTATGATTTATTGATAAGTAATGTATATTTACTAGTTTTATTGTGGTCTAGTGTATCCTGTGATTTATTGATAGGTCATGTATATTTACTAGTTTTATTGTGATTTGATATCTCCTGCGATTTATTGATGGTTCATGAACTGTCACTGGTTTTATTGTTGTCTGATATCACCTGTGATTTATTGATAAGTAATTTATAGTTACTAGTTTTATTGTGGTCTGATATCATTTGTGGTTTATTGATAGGTTATGTATTGTTACTAGTTTTATTGTGGTCTGATATATCCTGTGATTTATTGATGGCTCATGAACTGTTACTAGTTTTATTGTGATGTAATATTCCACATGTACCCTGTTTTTTTCAAGTTAGGTGTTTTGCCTCTTGGTTCGTTACCATAAGATGTAAATTGTAGAGTGGTTTTCTATCACCAGATGACTTGCAGTCAGTATTGATAATTTCTAAGCCAAAAGTTTTTGATTGGCTATTAGAACTTTAATCAACGTCTGGAATCACTGCACAACAATTTTTTTGAAAAGTTTTGCTTCCTGAAAAGTTTTTGCTGATTGTGACAGGTTCCTGGTGGGTATGCACAAATATAGTTTTGGTTTTGCTTCATCACGTAGGAACTCTGAGAAATAGACAGTTTACTGTTTACCGGCAAAAACATATTTAATTGCCATTATGTTTCTAATATGCTGTTAAGTTCAACATAATTAAAAGAGTTTTGCTCCTGACTTTCGTTTGTATTCAGTGTCCGGTGCATCACGTTGCAGTGTCCACAATAGTCAGCAAGCATTGAGAATTCCAGTTGCTCTGATATCGTTTTTCCATTGTAGCAAAACTGAAAATTTCAATGAAACGGTACGTGATGGGCAAATTTGGATATGATTTTCGTGATCAGCATCTATATATGTAGAGTAACACCCAACAGTGTTCAAGAAGCAAAAACTTTGTTGTGCAGTGAAATAAAAGACAAGTCAGTGTTGTGAGATTAAAGTTAGCCTTATACTGTTTTATCTCCAGCTCTACCTCGATTTGACCTGCCATATAAAAGTGAGACTACTTTGAAGGGTCAAGATACACAGTTAACCTGCTTATCAAGAGGTGAACAACCAATGAATATTGTTTGGAAGAAAGGAAATCAATACGTAAAGAATTACAAATACGGACGGTGCGTAGTTAATTTAACTCATTTCTTTCTTTAAGAAAAGAAAGTGTCACTTACATAAGTGTTACTATGAGACTGGTACATTAATGTTCTAGTATCTCACACACATAAAAAAAAATCCAGAAGTATAAACTACATTAAAGCTGGTCGTATTAAACAGTATGTATTTCGATTACCTACGTACTCTGTACGGCCATTCTTACAATGCAAGGTATAAAATAAGACAATCTTCTAAAATGTAAACATCTATAATAATCTATTTTCATTTTCTATATGATCATACATTAAATCAGGTAATCTTTATTTTGTATGATCTTCGCATGAGATAGTTGAGAAAAGATAGTTGGTCGCTCCATATTTAGTATTGTATTTCTGAGAAATGTTATTACATGGTTAGTTTTTTGTATCAAGTGTTAGGAGTTAGGTTTTAACGTGAAACATAGTGACAACATCTCTGTTGTCTTTACGTTGTCACAGCAGGAACATTCTTGGTTTTAAGACCTAAATAACTACTGAGGTCTCTACAGAATCACAACAAGTTCTATTCGGATTACTTTAAAAGTCTGAACTACTCAGATATTTAAACAGTATTACATCAACATCTGTAAGAATCTCTGTGTGAGTTTAACATGTATGTTGTAATAAGGACCCCACACAAAACAATATGTTACAATATTACCTTATCACTAGTGTAATTTAACTTTCACTTCCAAATGTTGTAATTGTATCCTTGAAATATATCTTTATCAGATTTGCTAATCTTGAGACTTTTCAGGTGTGTGCAAAGGTTTAAAAACTTTTTGTCTAAAATAAGAATGTGGAAAAAGCTTACAGTAAACTTCACTTTCCAAAACAGGTTTGTAATCAGAGAAACGGATGGTGATAAAAGTAAAACGTCAACATTAACCATCCTGAAGTCGTCCAGAGATGACTCTCATCTCTACACCTGTATCGTAACCAACAGTTTTGGAAAAGACGAGATGAACATTCAGCTAATTGTACAAGGTAGGCTAAAACATAGGTGCTTCACGGTTTTGTTTGTGTCCGTTGATTTAGGTTAATAAAAAAATACACCACTCTTTAACTAGGGTTAAAAAAAAAAGGAACTTTATACAGAAATCACATGATTACATTTTACACGTTATCAGTTACTGTGGGAAATAGTTTGATCATGTGTGGGAGTTTTGTAAAAATTAATTAGAATTATACAGGAGTGATAGACGTGTAGTGTTCAGTTATGATAAAGTACCTAGAATGTCAAGGTTATACAGTAGTGAGACACGTGTAGTGTTTAGTTATGTTAGAGTAACCAGAATGTCAAGGTTATACAGTAGTGAGACACGATTAATGTTTAGTTATGTTAGAGTAACTAGAATGTCAAGGTTATACAGTAGTGAGACACGTGTAGTGTTTAGTTATGTTAGAGTACCTAGAATGTCAAGGTTATACAGTAGTGAGACACGTGTAGTGTTTAGTTATGTTAGAGTAACCAGAATGTCAAGGTTATACAGTAGTGAGACACGTGTAATGTTTAGTTATGTTAGAGTAACTAGAATGTCAAGGTTATACAGTAGTGAGACACGTGTAGTGTTTAGTTATGTTAGAGTACCTAGAATGTCAAGGTTATACAGTAGTGAGTCACGTGTAGTGTTTAGTTATATTAGAATACCTAGAATGTCAAGGTTATACAGTAGTGAGACACGTGTATTGTTTAGTTATGTTAGAGTACCTAGAATTTCAAGGTTATACAGTAGTGAGACACGTGTAGCGTTTAGTTATGTTAGAGTAACTAGAATGTCAAGGTTATACAGTAGTGAGACACGTGTAGTGTTTAATTATGTTAGAGTAACTAGAATGTCAAGGTTATACAGTAGTGAGACACGTGTATTGTTTAGTTATGTTAGAGTAACCAGAATGTCAAGGTTATACAGTAGTGAGACACGTGTATTGTTTAGTTATGTTAGAGTACCTAGAATGTCAAGGTTATACAGTAGTGAGACACGTGTAGTGTTTAGTTATATTAGAGTACCTAGAATGTCAAGGTTATACAGTAGTGAGACACGTGTAGTGTTTAGTTATGATAAAGTACCTAGAATGTCAACGTTATACAGTAGTGAGACACGTGTAGTGTTTAGTTATATTAGAGTAACCAGAATGTCAAGGTTATACAGTAGTGAGACACGTGTAGTGTTTAGTTATGTTAGAGTAACCAGAATGTCAAGGTTATACAGTAGTGAGACACGTGTAATGTTTAGTTATGTTAGAGTAACTAGAATGTCAAGGTTATACAGTAGTGAGACACGTGTAGTGTTTAGTTATGTTAGAGTACCTAGAATGTCAAGGTTATACAGTAGTGAGTCACGTGTAGTGTTTAGTTATATTAGAATACCTAGAATGTCAAGGTTATACAGTAGTGAGACACGTGTATTGTTTAGTTATGTTAGAGTACCTAGAATTTCAAGGTTATACAGTAGTGAGACACGTGTAGCGTTTAGTTATGTTAGAGTAACTAGAATGTCAAGGTTATACAGTAGTGAGACACGTGTAGTGTTTAATTATGTTAGAGTAACTAGAATGTCAAGGTTATACAGTAGTGAGACACGTGTATTGTTTAGTTATGTTAGAGTAACCAGAATGTCAAGGTTATACAGTAGTGAGACACGTGTATTGTTTAGTTATGTTAGAGTACCTAGAATGTCAAGGTTATACAGTAGTGAGACACGTGTAGTGTTTAGTTATATTAGAGTACCTAGAATGTCAAGGTTATACAGTAGTGAGACACGTGTAGTGTTTAGTTATGATAAAGTACCTAGAATGTCAACGTTATACAGTAGTGAGACACGTGTAGTGTTTAGTTATATTAGAGTAACCAGAATGTCAAGGTTATACAGTAGTGAGACACGTGTAGTGTTTAGTTATGTTAAAGTACCTAGAATGTCAAGGTTATACAGTAGTGAGACGCGTGTAGTGTTCAGTTATGATAAAGTACCTAGAATGTCAAGGTTATACAGTAGTGAGACACGTGTAGTGTTCAGTTATGATAAAGTACCTAGAATGTCAAGGTTATACAGTAGTGAGACACGTGTAGTGTTTAGTTATGTTAGAGTACCTAGAATGTCAAGGTTATACAGTAGTGAGACACGTGTAGTGTTTAGTTATGTTAGAGTAACCAGAATGTCAAGGTTATACAGTAGTGAGACACGTGTATTGTTTAGTTATGTTAGAGTAACTAGAATGTCAAGGTTTTACAGTATTGAGACACGTGTAGTGTTTAGTTATGTTAGAATAACCAGAATGTCAAGGTTATACAGTAGTGAGACACGTGTAATGTTTAGTTATGTTAGAGTAACCAGAATGTCAAGGTTATACAGTAGTGAGACACGTGTAGTGTTTAGTTATGTTAGAGTAACCAGAATGTGAAGGTTATACAGTATTGAGACACGTGTATTGTTTAGTTATGTTAGAGTAACCAGAATGTCAAGGTTATACAGTAGTGAGACACGTGTATTGTTTAGTTATGTTAGAGTACCTAGAATGTCAAGGTTATACAGTAGTGAGACACGTGTAGTGTTTAGTTATATTAGAGTACCTAGAATGTCAAGGTTATACAGTAGTGAGTCACGTGTAGTGTTTAGTTATGATAAAGTACCTAGAATGTCAACGTTATACAGTAGTGAGACACGTGTAGTGTTTAGTTATGATAAAGTACCTAGAATGTCAACGTTATACAGTAGTGAGACACGTGTAGTGTTTAGTTATGTTAGAGTAACCAGAATGTCAAGGTTATACAGTATAGAGACACGTGTAATGTTTAGTTATGTTAGAGTAACCAGAATGTCAAGGTTATACAGTAGTGAGACGCGTGTAGTGTTCAGTTATGATAAAGTACCTAGAATGTCAAGGTTATACAGTAGTGAGACACGTGTAGTGTTCAGTTATGATAAAGTACCTAGAATGTCAAGGTTATACAGTAGTGAGACACGTGTAGTGTTTAGTTATGTTAGAGTAACCAGAATGTCAAGGTTATACAGTAGTGAGACACGTGTATTGTTTAGTTATGTTAGAGTAACTAGAATGTCAAGGTTTTACAGTATTGAGACACGTGTAGTGTTTAGTTATGTTAGAATAACCAGAATATCAAGGTTATACAGTAGTGAGACACGTGTATTGTTTAGTTATGTTAGAGTACCTAGAATGTCAAGGTTATACAGTAGTGAGACACGTGTAGTGTTTAGTTATATTAGAGTACCTAGAATGTCAAGGTTATACAGTAGTGAGACACGTGTAGTGTTTAGTTATGTTAGAGTAACCAGAATGTCAAGGTTATACAGTATAGAGACACGTGTAATGTTTAGTTATGTTAGAGTAACCAGAATGTCAAGGTTATACAGTATTGAGACACGTGTTGTGTTTAGTTATGTTAGAGTAACTAGAATGTCAAGGTTATACAGTAGTGAGACACGTGTAATGTTTAGTTGTGATAGAGTACCTAGAATGTCAAGGTTATACAGTAGTGAGACACGTGTAGTGTTTAGTTATGTTAGAGTAACCAGAATGTCAAGGTTATACAGTATTGAGACACGTGTTGTGTTTAGTTATTTTAGAGTAACCAGAATGTCAAGGTTATACAGTATTGAGACACGTGTAGTGTTTAGTTATGTTAGAGTAACCAGAATATCAAGGTTATACATTATTGAGACACGTGTTGTGTTTAGTTATGTTAGAGTAACTAGAATGTCAAGGTTATACAGTAGTGAGACACGTGTAATGTTTAGTTGTGATAGAGTACCTAGAATGTCAAGGTTATACAATAGTGGGACACGTGTGGTGTTTAGTTATGTTAGAGTAACCAGAATGTCAAGGTTATACAGTAGTGAGACACGTGTAATGTTTAGTTGTGATAGAGTACCTAGAATGTCAAGGTTATACAGTAGTGAGACACGTGTAGTGTTTAGTTATGTTAGAGTAACCAGAATGTCAAGGTTATACAGTATTGAGACACGTGTAGTGTTTAGTTATGTTAGAGTAACTAGAATGTCAAGGTTATACAGTAGTGAGACACGTGTAGTGTTTAGTTATGTTAGAGTAACCAGAATGTCAAGGTTATACAGTAGTGAGACACGTGTTGTGTTTAGTTATGTTAGAGTAACCAGAATGTCAAGGTTATACAGTAGTGAGACACGTGTTGTGTTTAGTTATTTTAGAGTACCTAGAATATCAAGGTTATACAGTATTGAGACACGTGTTGTGTTTAGTTATTTTAGAGTAACCAGAATGTCAAGGTTATACAGTATTGAGACACGTGTAATGTTTAGTTATGTTAGAGTAACTAGAATGTCAAGGTTATACAGTATTGAGACACGTGTAGTGTTTAGTTATGTTAGAGTAACTAGAATGTGAAGGTTATACAGTAGTGAGACACGTGTAGTGTTTAGTTATGTTAGAGTAACTAGAATGTGAAGGTTATACAGTAGTGAGACACGTGTAGTGTTTAGTTATGTTAGAGTAACCAGAATGTCAAGGTTATACAGTATTGAGACACGTGTTGTGTTTAGTTATTTTAGAGTAACCAGAATGTCAAGGTTATACAGTATTGAGACACGTGTAGTGTTTAGTTATGTTAGAGTAACCAGAATATCAAGGTTATACAGTATTGAGACACGTGTAGTGTTTAGTTATGTTAGAGTAACCAGAATGTCAAGGTTATACAGTATTGAGACACGTGTTGTGTTTAGTTATGTTAGAGTAACTAGAATGTCAAGGTTATACAGTAGTGAGACACGTGTAGTGTTTAGTTATGTTAGAGTAACTAGAATGTCAAGGTTATACAGTATTGAGACACGTGTAATGTTTAGTTATGTTTGAGTAACCAGAATGTCAAGGTTTTACAGTATTGAGACACGTGTAATGTTTAGTTATGTTAGAGTAACCAGAATGTCAAGGTTATACAGTATTGAGACACGTGTAGTGTTTAGTTATGTTAGAGTAACTAGAATGTCAAGGTTATACAGTATTGAGACACGTGTATTGTTTAGTTATGTTAGAGTAACCAGAATGTCAAGGTTTTACAGTATTGAGACACGTGTAATGTTTAGTTATGTTAGAGTAACCAGAATGTCAAGGTTATACAGTAGTGAGACACGTGTAGTGTTTAGTTATGTTAGAGTAACCAGAATGTCAAGGTTATACAGTATTGAGACACGTGTAATGTTTAGTTATGTTAGAGTAACCAGAATGTCAAGGTTATACAGTATTGAGACACGTGTAGTGTTTAGTTATGTTAGAGTAACTAGAATGTCAAGGTTATACAGTAGTGAGACACGTGTAGTGTTTAGTTATGTTAGAGTACCTAGAATGTCAAGGTTATACAGTATTGAGACATGTGTAATGTTTAGTTATGTTAGAGTAACCAGAATACAGAAGGTTATACAGTATTGAGACAAGTGTAATGTTTAGTTATGTTAGAGTAACCAGAATGTCAAGGTTATACAGTATTGAGACACGTGTAGTGTTTAGTTATGTTAGAGTAACTAGAATGTCAAGGTTATACAGTAGTGAGACACGTGTATTAACCTCTTAACAATTCCTCTGTGTAAAACCACATATTTAACAGTTTTTACTCTAAAGCTACATTAGTATTAAACTATTAACAAATCCTCCAGACAAAACTACATAGCAGTATTTGCTATAAACCTGCATAACCTAGATTAGTATAAAACTGTTAACAATTCTTCTATGTAAAACTAACAGTTGGGTTTTCTTATAAATCTTTGTTAACGTTAAAACTGTTAGCAATCGTTATATTTTAAAATACTTTACTTTCAGTTTTTACTATAAACCTAGGTAACACTAAACACCGATAACACCGTAAAAACACTGTTTTCAGACTAAAGTAAACTGTTTTTCAGAACCACCCGACCCACCGTGGAACTTAACAGCTGTTAACGTCACCAGCAGATCTATAACTGTTCATTGGTTGAATGGCTTCAGCGGGAACAGTGAAATACTTCGACATCTCGTGCAGTACAAAGTTGATAAAGGTAACGAGAACATACGTTTATAACTGTGTGCATTGAATATTCATTACAATTCGTTTCTAGAGTTAATCTGTTGTCTTGACATTGCTTCTTCCAGTAACAAATCTACTCTAACTTATGTTTATAATATGACTGTCCTAGACAGTGTTTGTTGTTGAACTAGCATATTGTTATTCTCTCCTATAGTTAGTTGTTGAATCAGTTAAAGTTTTGCTGCTTGTGTTATGAATAGTTCTTAAGATATTATTTATCTGACTGTATTATGACAACTTGTAAGATAGTAGTGATTTCCTTGTGTTATAAATAATTTATTTATCTTATTGTGTTATGAATAACTTGGATGATATTAATTATCTTATTGTGTTATGAATGACTTGGATGATATTAATTATCTGATTGTGTTATGAATAACTTGGATGATATTAATTATCTGATTGTGTTATGAATAACTTGGAAGATATTAATTATCTGATTGTGTTATGAATAACTTGGATGATATTAATTATCTGATTGTGTTATGAATGACTTGGATGATATTAATTATCTGATTGTGTTATGAATGACTTGGATGATATTAATTATCTGATTGTGTTATGAATGACTTGGATGATATTAATTATCTGATTGAGTTATGAATGACTTGGATGATATTAATTATCTGATTGTGTTATGAATGCCTTGGATGATATGAATTATCTGATTGAGTTATGAATGCCTTGGATGATATTAATTATCTATTTGTGTTATGAATGCCTTGGATGATATTAATTATCTGATTGTGTTATGAATGACTTGGATGATATTAAATATTTGATTGTGTTATGAATGACTTATAAGATATTAGTTTTCTGACTGTGTTATATGTTATATCTGAACTTTTCTGTAACTTTACAACACTTAGAAGCTATTTTACAATCCATTAACATTTCTCAGACCTTTACAGCCAATGACTCATTGTTGAGAACTATGCTACAATACTTTTTCCAGTTAACTGGAAAGCGGAATTATGCTGTATGTATCTTCATATGGTTGGAACCTCACGTCTGTCAAGTCCGTCACGACGTTCCATTTACAAAACGAACATTTTGTTTCTCAAAGCCAAAAGAAAAGTAGGCCTTCTGATAGCGTACAGCAATGATGGATTTTTAGACAAATTCGTTGAGGTGTCTATTACGTCATCTTAGAGATGCAGACCATCGTCAACACGAATACTGGCTACATTCCGCGTAGCAACCTCTAGTGAAAATACTGTTAGTCACGCTCAGTATTGGACAAATTCGTTGAGCTCTCTATTACGTCCCCTAAAGCTGAATATCACTGTTGACATTAAAAGTGGCTATATTCAGCATATGTAACGCCCTCTGGTGATCATTATGAGTACCAATTTTCAGTATTGAACAGTTTCTTGAGCTTTCTAGCACATAGTTCCAAAGATTTTTGTTTGTTGTTTGTAGCCCAAAGCTACACAATGGGCTGTTGATGATGAGTCCACCACTGGTATCTAATCCTGGGTTTTAACATTATCAGTCTTCAGGCTTATAGCTGAGTCACTGGGGGCCTCGTGTTAACTGCAGTATTATAAAGTTGTGGTGTTTTTATAACGCAGTGTATAAACATACACCTACTAGTGTGTCAGGGGTAAGAATCGGTGTTCTATACCTGATAATTGCACTTACTTAATCATAAGTAAACAAAGAAAACCCCTAATGTAGGTAAAATGTGACGATTTCGTTTATTTACCGCCGAACAGCTATTATCGCTGTAATGCATCAACTTTACCACTCGTGGAGACCCGGCATGGCAAGGTGGTTAAGGCACTCGACTCGTAATCCGAAGGTTGCGGGTTTGAATCCCCGTCACGTCAAACATGGTCGCTCTTTCAGTCGTGTGGGGGCGTTATGATGTGACGGTCATTCCCACTATTCGTTGGTAAAAGAGTCGCCCAAGAGTTGGCGTTGGGTGGTGATGACTAGCTGTCTTCCCTCTGGTTTTACCTACTAAATTAGGGACGGCTAGCGCAGATAGTCCTCGTGTAGCTTTGTGCGAAATTCAAAAACAAACAAACAAACCACTCGTGGAAAGTTTGTTACGATTTCTTTTAAATTAATTTATCCATATTCCGAGCAATAGTTTGAGAAATCACAGCTGGTAGAATAGAACCAATTCATATCATATCTTGATATCATTGGTTAAAAGTATGTTCACGGAATTTATTGAATTTCGTGTGTTATAAGACAATAAGGTCTCTCGAAGACATCGTTTACGACGTATGGTTTTTATGACAACATAAGTTTTTTTTTGTTTTGTTTTTTACTTTTCTATCGAACTTTCCAAGAATGTCTGTACGAAGCATTTAAAATGCTCCACATTCTTAGACAGATATTCGTAAACTATAAAGTAAAATTTGCTCTAATGTTTAGATTTTTGGATGGACTCAACGATGCAGCTGATAATCCCTGGTGTCGAGAGTGTCACTTCCCTTCAAAACCTTCAACCAGTGACCACATATAATATTCGTATACTAGCCGAAAATAGTCAGGGACCCAGCGATCCGAGTAACGAGATAGAAGTAACCACACTGGAGGAAGGTAAATAGTAGTTCTATACATAAAGATATTTAAAATATTGAGAGTTTATTAATTACATAAGGGGGAAACCCTTACGTTTAAACTAAGATAATTAATAGGGCTCATGTCAACTTGGTTTGACATGTTCAGGAGGAGAGGGCGTTAGAATTGCAATCTGTGGATCGCAGGATCGAAACCCGTTCCCGAAATACCCTTTTAGCCAATGGGAAGTTATAGTGTGACAACCAATCCTACTATTGGTTGATGAACTGTAGCATGAGAACTGGCAGCAGAAAGTACACACTTTCCTGGAATATCTAAGAACGAAATTCAACAAACAAACCATAACTCATGAAGATTTCTAAACATAACACTACAGCTATTGATTTATCATATTTTTTGTTCTGCTGTGTCTGCTGCTTAACGTAACCCTAACAGCTCGTGACTCAAATAAGAATAAAAATTCAAATATTATCATTATATCACTTAATCCTAATCATTAACAAATGGTTTTCCCATTTGTTTGTTAATTATATACGATGAATGTCGTAACAGGTGAAAACATAAACTTACTTAATATGATGAAAATACGAGTTTAATGTTCCTAGAACTCACGTTAAATCAAATTTACATTGTTTACATAATAATAACACATTTATAAAGTATTATTGCTTAAATAATAATTAATCTGTAAATTATATATCATTGTTTGAAAGCAATCATATTTCAGTGATTCATTTTCCTTTATGTAGCGCCATCTGGTGTCTCTACTCAGGTGAACGTTTATTCCGCTGGTTCTCAGTCTCTCAAGGTTATGTGGAAGGTAAGACCAGAGCCGTGTAAAAAATTTATTTTCTTAAAGAGAATTAGGTCGAGACAAATCGACTAGAAGCTTTTGTTCATTTTCGTCTTTCCCAGCCAGTAAATAAAACTCTGCGGAATGGGCAGATAAAGGGTTACAACGTGGGTTTCCGGAAGACAAGCACTGATGAGCCGTACCAAATAAGAGACATCGCTGCTGTAACGTCAGCCTCTGAGACTGATGGCTGGCACACCACGTACCTGACCAACCTGGACAGACTAACCAACTACAGCGTTGTGGTACAAGCCTATAATAAAGCAGGTTTCGGACCCATGACCAAAGAAGTCATTGCATCAACACTGGAAACTGGTATGTTCTATACACTGAAATACAAGTTTTGGTTTCAGTTTTCTGATATTCTCAGAGGACATAACCTCAGTATCAAACTCAGAATTATCTATCATAATAAAAAATCGAATTTCAATTAAAATTATAATTTTCAACTTGAAGGTCGACTTATGCGCACGTAAACTGAACTCAGCCAATAGAAATGGAGTACAGCAGTCCCTAATTTTAATTACGTCTTTACCACAGGCAGGCATACAGAGAAAACCACTAGCTGTGCCACTTTATTTGTCAGGTTCCTCGAAACGGAATAAGAGATTTGACTGTAACTTTTATAACGCGTTCACGGCTAAAAGATCAGAGCGTGTTCTTCGGACGAGTGTCTCGAGTCCCAGATATTTGGGTTTCTAGCAAGACATTATAATCACTGGCCCACAACACATAATTCTTATATTGTGATTTAAGAATAAATGTTTGAAACTATTATTTCATGAGTAACTTAACATCGACTCAGAAGAATTCTAAGATTTCCAAGTACAATGGTTTCCTGTTTAAAGAACTGTGATAATTATATTAAGAATACTAAGAACTATGATAGTTATATTGTTCCTGATATTAACAATACCAAGGTAAAAACAAGGTGAGTACTTCAACAATACTTTTACTGCCAAAGTGCAAGTTCCAAGGAAGACAGCTTCAACAATACATATATTTTCACAGTACAAATTTCAAACAAGGTAAGTACTTCAACAATAGTTTTACTGTCACAGTACAAGTTTTAAAGAAGGTAAGTACTTCAACAATAGTTTTACTGTCACAGTACAAGTTTTAAAGAAGGTAAGTACTTCAACAATACTGTTACTGTCACAATACAAGCTTTAAAGAAGGTAAGTACTTCAACAATACTGTTGCTGTCACAGTACAAGCTTTAAAGAAGGTAAGTACTTCAACAATACTGTTGCTGTCACAGTACAAGCTTTAAAGAAGGTAAGTACTTCAACAACACTGTTGCTGTCACAGTACAAGCTTGAAAGAAGGTAAGTACTTCAACAATAGTTTTACTGTCACAGTACAAGTTTTAAAGAAGGTAAGAACTTCAACAATAGTTTTACTGTCACATTACAAGTTTTAAAGAAGGTAAGTACTTCAACAATAGTTTTACTGTCACAGTACAAGTATTAAAGAAGGTAAGTACTTCCACAATACTGTTACTGTCACAGTACAGGCTTTAAAGAAGGTAAATACTTCAACAATAGTGTTACTGTCACAATACAAGCTTTAAAGAAGGTAAGTACCTCAACAATACTGTTCCTGTCACAATACAAGCTTTAAAGAAGGTAAGTACTTCAACAATACTGTTACTGTCACAATACATGCTTTAAAGAAGATAAGTACTTCAACAACACTGTTACTGTCACAGTACAAGCTTTAAAGAAGGTGAGTACTTCAACAATACTGTTACTGTCACAATACAAGCTTTAAAGAAGATAAGTACTTCAACAACACTGTTACTGTCACAGTACAAGCTTTAAAGAAGGTAAGTACTTCAACAACACTGTTACTGTCACAGTACAAGCTTTAAAGAAGGTAAGTACTTCAACAACACTGTTACTGTCACAGTACAAGCTTTAAAGAAGGTAAGTGCTTCAACAATGCTGTTACTGTCACAGTACAAGCTTGAAAGAAGGTGTAAGTACTTCAACAACACTGTTACTGTCACAGTACAAACTTGAAAGAAGGTAAGTACTTCAACAACACTGTTACTGTCTGCAATACAAGCTTTAAAGAAGGTAAGTACTTCAACAACACTGTTACTGTCACAGTACAAGCTTTAAAGAAGATAAGTACTTCAACAACACTGTTACTGTCACAGTACAAGCTTTAAAGAAGGTGAAGTACTTCAACAATGGTTTACTGTCACAGTACAAGCTTTAAAGAGGGTAAGTGCTTCAACAACACTGTTACTGTCACAGTACAGACTTTAAAGAAGGTGAGTGCTTCAACAACACTATTACTGTTACAGGAACAAACTTTAAAGAAGGTTAAGTGCTTCAACAATGCTGTAACTGTCACAGTACAAGCTTTAAAGAAGGTAAGTACTTCAACAACACTGTTACTGTCTGATATAAAGCTTTAAAGAGAGTAAGTGCTTCAACAATACTATTACTGTTACAGGAACAGGCTTTAAAGAAGATAAGTACTTCAACAACACTGTTACTGTCACAGTACAAGCTTTAAAGAAGGTAAGTACTTCAACAATACTATTACTGTTACAGGACAAACTTTAAAGAGATAAGTACTTCAACAACACTGTTACTGTCTGGTACAAGCTTGAAGAGAAGATGGGATAAGCTTCAACAACACTGTTACTGTCACAGTACAAGCTTTAAAGAAGGTAAGTACTTCAACAACACTGTTACTGTCACAGTACAAGCTTTAAAGAAGGTAAGTACTTCAACAACACTGTTACTGTCACAGTACAAGCTTTAAAGAAGGTAAGTACTTCAACAATAGTTTTACTGTCACAGTACAAGCTTTAAAGAAGGTAAGTACTTCAACAATAGTTTTACTGTCACAGTACAAGCTTTAAAGAAGGTAAGTACTTCAACAACACTGTTACTGTCACAGTACAGGCTTTAAAGAAGGTAAGTACTTCAACAACACTATTACTGTTACAGAACAAACTTTAAAGAAGGTAAGTACTTCAACAATAGTTTTACTGTCACAGTACAAGCTTTAAAGAAGGTAAGTACTTCAACAACACTGTTACTGTCACAGTACAGGCTTTAAAGAAGGTAAGTACTTCAACAACACTATTACTGTTACAGAACAAACTTTAAAGAAGGTAAGTACTTCAACAATAGTTTTACTGTCACAGTACAAGTTTTAAAGAAGGTAAGTACTTCAACAATAGTTTTACTGTCACAGTACAAGTTTTAAAGAAGGTAAGTACTTCAACAATACTGTTACTGTCACAGTACAGGCTTTAAAGAAGGTAAGTACTTCAACAATAGTGTTACTGTCACAATACAAGCTTTAAAGAAGGTAAGTACTTCAACAATACTGTTACTGTCACAATACAAGCTTTAAAGAAGGTAAGTAATTCAACAATACTGTTACTGTCACAATACAAGCTTTAAAGAAGGTAAGTACTTCAACAATACTGTTGCTGTCACAGTACAAGCTTTAAAGAAGGTAAGTACTTCAACAATACTGTTGCTGTCACAGTACAAGCTTTAAAGAAGGTAAGTACTTCAACAACACTGTTGCTGTCACAGTTACAAACTTGAAAGAGATTAAGTACTTCAACAATAGTTTACTGTCACAGTACAAGTTTTAAAGAAGGTAAGTACTTCAACAATAGTTTTACTGTCACAGTACAAGTTTTAAAGGTAAGTACTTCAACAATAGTTTTACTGTCACAGTACAAGTTTTAAAGAAGGTAAGTACTTCAACAATACTGTTACTGTCACAGTACAGGGCTTTAAAGAGGTAAGTACTTCAACAATGGTGTTACTGTCACAATACAAACTTTAAAGAAGGTAAGTACTTCAACAATACTGTTACTGTCACAATACAAGCTTTAAAGAAGGTAGTACTTCAACAATACTGTTACTGTCACAATACATGCTTTAACGAAGATAAGTACTTCAACAACACTGTTACTGTCACAGTTACAAGGCTTTAAAGAAGGTGAAGTACTTCAACAATACTGTTACTGTCACAATACAAGGCTTTAAAGAGGTAAGTGCTTCAACAACACTGTTACTGTCACAGTACAAGCTTTAAAGAGATAAGTAAGACTTCAACAACACTGTAACTGTCACAGTACAAGCTTTAAAGAAGATGAAGTACTTCAACAACACTGTTACTGTCACAGTCAGCACAAGCTTTAAAGAAGGTAAGTGCTTCAACAATACTGTTACTGTCACAGTACAAGCTTTGAAAGAAGGTAAGTGCTTCAACAACACTGTTACTGTCACAGTACAAACTTGAAAGAAGAGATGGTAAGTACTTCAACGACACTGTTACTGTCACAGTACAAAGCTTTAAAGAGATTAAGGTACTTCAACAACACTGTTACTGTCACAGTTACAAGCTTTAAAGAGGTGAGAGTACTTCAACAACACTGTTACTGTCACAGTACAGACTTTAAAGAAGATAAGTGCTTCAACAACACTATTACTGTTACAGGAACAAACTTTAAAGAAGGTAACTACTTCAACAATACTGTAACTGTCACAGTACAAGCTTTAAAGAAGATTAAGTATTTCAACAACACTGTTACTGTCACAATACAAGCTTTAAAGAAGGTGGTGGCTTCAACAATACTATTACTGTTACAGGACAAACTTTAAAGAAGGTAAGTGCTTCAACAACACTGTTACTGTCACAATACAAGCTTTAAAGAGATTAAGTTCTTCAACAATACTATTACTGTTACAGATCAGGCTTTAAAGAAGATAAGTACTTCAACAACACTGTTACTGTCACAGTACAAGCTTGAAGAGAGAGGTAAGTACTTCAACAACACTGTTACTGTCACAGAACAAACTTTAAAGAAGGTAAGTACTTCAACAACACTGTTACTGTCACAGTACAAGCTTTAAAGAAGGTAAGTACTTCAACAACACTGTTACTGTCACAGTACAAGCTTTAAAGAAGGTAAGTACTTCAACAATAGTTTTACTGTCACAGTACAAGCTTTAAAGAAGGTAAGTACTTCAACAACACTGTTACTCTCACAGTACAGGCTTTAAAGAAGGTAAGTACTTCAACAACACTATTACTGTTACAGAACAAACTTTAAAGAAGGTAAGTACTTCAACAATAGTTTTACTGTCACAGTACAAGTTTTAAAGAGATAAAGTACTTCAACAATAGTTTTACTGTCACAGTACAAGTTTTAAAGAAGGTAAGTACTTCAACAATAGTGTTACTGTCACAATACAAGCTTTAAAGAAGGTAAGTACTTCAACAATACTGTTACTGTCACAATACAAGCTTTAAAGAAGGTAAGTACTTCAACAATACTGTTACTGTCACAATACATGCTTTAAAGAAGATAAGTACTTCAACAACACTGTTACTGTCACAGTACAAGCTTTAAAGAAGGTAAGTACTTCAACAACACTGTTACTTGTCACATTACAAGCTTTAAAGAAGGTAAGTACTTCAACAATGGTTTTACTGTCACAGTACAAGCTTTAAAGAAGGTAGAGTACTTCAACAACACTGTTACTGTCACAGTACAGGCTTTAAAGAAGGTAAGTACTTCAACAACACTATTACTGTTACAGGAACAAACTTTAAAGAGAGGTAAGTACTTCAACAATAGTTTACTGTCACAGTACAAGCTTTAAAGAAGGTAAGTACTTCAACAACACTGTTACTGTCACAGTACAGGCTTTAAAGAAGGTAAGTACTTCAACAACACTATTACTGTTACAGAACAAACTTTAAAGAAGGTAAGTACTTCAACAATAGTTTTACTGTCACAGTACAAGTTTTAAAGAAGGTAAGTACTTCAACAATAGTTTTACTGTCACAGTACAAGTTTTAAAGAAGGTAAGTACTTCAACAATACTGTTACTGTCACAGTACAGGCTTTAAAGAAGGTAAGTACTTCAACAATGGTGTTACTGTCACAATACAAGCTTTAAAGAAGGTAAGTACTTCAACAATACTGTTACTGTCACAATACAAGCTTTAAAGAAGATTAAGTAATTCAACAATACTGTTACTGTCACAATACAAACTTTAAAGAGAGGTAAGTACTTCAACAATACTGTTGCTGTCACAGTACAAGCTTTAAAGAGGTAAGTACTTCAACAATACTGTTGCTGTCACAGTACAAACTTTAAAGAGATTAAGTACTTCAACAACACTGTTGCTGTCACAGTACAAGCTTGAAGAGAAGGTAAGTACTTCAACAATGGTTTACTGTCACAGTACAAGTTTTAAAGAGGTAAGTGCTTCAACAATGGTTTACTGTCACAGTACAAGTTTTAAAGAGGTAAGTACTTCAACAATAGTTTTACTGTCACAGTACAAGTTTTAAAGAAGGTAAGTACTTCAACAATACTGTTACTGTCACAGTACAGGCTTTAAAGAAGGTAAGTACTTCAACAATAGTGTTACTGTCACAATACAAGCTTTAAAGAAGGTAAGTACTTCAACAATACTGTTACTGTCACAATACAAGCTTTAAAGAAGGTAGTACTTCAACAATACTGTTACTGTCACAATACATGCTTTAACGAAGATAAGTACTTCAACAACACTGTTACTCTCACAGTACAAGCTTTAAAGAAGGTAAGTACTTCAACAATACTGTTACTGTCACAATACAAGCTTTAAAGAAGGTAAGTACTTCAGCAACACTGTTACTGTCACAGTACAAGCTTTAAAGAAGGTAAGTACTTCAACAACACTGTAACTGTCACAGTACAAAGCTTTAAAGAGGTAAGTGCTTCAACAACACTGTTACTGTCACAGTACAAGCTTTAAAGAAGATTAAGTACTTCAACAATGCTGTTACTGTCACAGTTACAAGCTTGAAAGAGATGGTAAGTACTTCAACAACACTGTTACTGTCACAGTGCAAAGCTTGAAAGAAGGTAAGTACTTCAACGACACTGTTACTGTCACAGTACAAACTTTAAAGAGAGGTAAGTAAGTGCTTCAACAACACTGTTACTGTCACAGTCCTGAAGCTTTAAAGAGGTTAAGTGCTTCAACAACACTGTTACTGTCTGAGTACAGGCTTTAAAGAAGATGGGATACTTCAACAACACTATTACTGTTACAGAACAAGGCTTTAAAGAAGGTAACTACTTCAACAATACTGTAACTGTCACAGTACAAGCTTTAAAGAGGAGATTAAGTGCTTCAACAACACTGTTACTGTCACAATACAAAGCTTTAAAGAGATTAAGTGCTTCAACAATACTATTACTGTTACAGGACAGACTTTAAAGAGGTGAAGATACTTCAACAACACTGTTACTGTCACAATACAAGCTTTAAAGAAGATGAAGTTCTTCAACAATACTATTACTGTTACAGGACAGGCTTTAAAGAGATGCGTACTTCAACAACACTGTTACTGTCACAGTACAAAGCTTGAAAGAAGGTAAGTGCTTCAACAACACTGTTACTGTCACAGTACAAGCTTTAAAGAGGGTAAGTACTTCAACAACACTGTTACTGTCACAGTACAAGCTTTAAAGAAGATTAAGTACTTCAACAATGGTTTTACTGTCACAGTACAAACTTTAAAGAGGGTAAGTACTTCAACAAACTGTTACTCTCACAGTACAGGCTTTAAAGAAGGTAAGTATACTTCAACAACACTATTACTGTTACAGGAACAAACTTTAAAGAAGGTAAGTACTTCAACAATGGTTTACTGTCACAGGTACAAGTTTTAAAGAGGGTAAGTACTTCAACAATGGTTTACTGTCACAGTACAAGTTTTAAAGAATGGTAAGTACTTCAACAATACTGTTACTGTCACAGTACAGGCTTTAAAGAGAGGTAAGTGCTTCAACAATAGTGTTACTGTCACAATACAAGCTTTAAAGAAGGTAAGTACTTCAACAATGCTGTTACTGTCACAATACAAGGCTTTAAAGAGGGTAAGGGTAACTTCAACAATGCTGTTACTGTCACAATACATGCTTTAAAGAGATAAGTACTTCAACAACACTGTTACTGTCACAGTTACAAGCTTTAAAGAGATTAAGTGATTCAACAATACTGTTACTGTCACAATACAAGCTTTAAAGAAGGTAAGTGCTTCAACAACACTGTTACTGTCACAGTACAAGCTTTAAAGAAGGTGAGTACTTCAACAATACTGTTGCTGTCACAGTACAAGCTTTAAAGAAGGTAAGTACTTCAACAACACTGTTGCTGTCACAGTACAAGCTTGAAAGAAGGTAAGTACTTCAACAATACTGTTACTGTCACAATACATGCTTTAAAGAAGATAAGTACTTCAACAACACTGTTACTGTCACAGTACAAGCTTTAAAGAAGGTAAGTAATTCAACAATACTGTTACTGTCACAATACAAGCTTTAAAGAAGGTAAGTACTTCAACAACACTGTTACTGTCACAGTACAAGCTTTAAAGAAGGTAAGTACTTCAACAACACTGTTACTGTCACAGTACAGGCTTTAAAGAAGGTAAGTACTTCAACAACACTGTTACTCTCACAGTACAGGCTTTAAAGAAGGTAAGTACTTCAACAACACTATTACTGTTACAGAACAAACTTTAAAGAAGGTAAGTACTTCAACAATAGTTTTACTGTCACAGTACAAGTTTTAAAGAAGGTAAGTACTTCAACAATAGTTTTACTGTCACAGTACAAGTTTTAAAGAAGGTAAGTACTTCAACAATACTGTTACTGTCACAGTACAGGCTTTAAAGAAGGTAAGTACTTCAACAATAGTGTTACTGTCACAATACAAGCTTTAAAGAAGGTAAGTACTTCAACAATACTGTTACTGTCACAATACAAGCTTTAAAGAAGGTAAGTACTTCAACAATACTGTTACTGTCACAATACATGCTTTAAAGAAGATAAGTACTTCAACAACACTGTTACTGTCACAGTACAAGCTTTAAAGAAGGTAAGTAATTCAACAATACTGTTACTGTCACAATACAAGCTTTAAAGAAGATTAAGTACTTCAACAACACTGTTACTGTCACAGTACAAGCTTTAAAGAAGGTAAGTACTTCAACAACACTGTTACTGTCACAGTACAAGCTTTAAAGAAGGTAAGTACTTCAACAACACTGTTACTGTCACAGTACAAGCTTTAAAGAAGGTAAGTACTTCAACAATACTGTTACTGTCACAGTACAAGCTTGAAAGAAGGTAAGTACTTCAACAACACTGTTACTGTCACAGTACAAGCTTGAAAGAAGGTAAGTACTTCAACAACACTGTTACTGTCACAGTACAAGATTTAAAGAAGGTAAGTACTTCAACAACACTGTTACTGTCACAGTACAAGCTTTAAAGAAGGTAAGTACTTCAACAATAGTTTTACTGTCACAGTACAAGCTTTAAAGAAGGTAAGTACTTCAACAACACTGTTACTGTCACAGTACAGGCTTTAAAGAAGGTAAGTACTTCAACAATACTATTACTGTTACAGAACAAACTTTAAAGAAGGTAAGTACTTCAACAACACTGTTACTGTCACAATACAAGCTTTAAAGAAGGTAAGTACTTCAACAATACTATTACTGTTACAGAACAAACTTTAAAGAAGATAAGTACTTCAACAACACTGTTACTGTCACAGTACAAGCTTGAAAGAAGGTAAGTACTTCAACAACACTGTTACTGTCACAGTACAAGCTTTAAAGAAGGTAAGTACTTCAACAACACTGTTACTGTCACAGTACAAGCTTTAAAGAAGGTAAGTACTTCAACAACACTGTTACTGTCACAGTACAAGCTTTAAAGAAGGTAAGTACTTCAACAATAGTTTTACTGTCACAGTACAAGCTTTAAAGAAGGTAAGTACTTCAACAACACTGTTACTGTTACAGTACAGGCTTTAAAGAAGGTAAGTACTTCAACAACACTATTACTGTTACAGAACAAACTTTAAAGAAGGTAAGTACTTCAACAATACTGTAACTGTCACAGTACAAGCTTTAAAGAAGGTAAGTACTTCAACAACACTGTTACTGTCACAGTACAAGCTTGAAAGAAGGTAAGTACTTCAACAACACTGTTACTCTCTCACAGTACAGGCTTTAAAGAGGGATAAGTGCTTCAACAACACTGTTACTGTCACAGTACAAGGCTTTAAAGAAGGTAAGTACTTCAACAATAGTTTTACTGTCACAGTACAAGCTTTAAAGAAGGTAAGTACTTCAACAACACTGTTACTGTCACAGTACAGGCTTTAAAGAAGGTAAGTACTTCAACAACACTATTACTGTTATAGAACAAACTTTAAAGAAGGTAAGTACTTCAACAATACTGTAACTGTCACAGTACAAGCTTTAAAGAAATTAAGTACTTCAACAACACTGTTACTGTCTCAATACAAGCTTTAAAGAAGGTAAGTACTTCAACAATACTATTACTGTTACAGAACAAACTTTAAAGAAGGTAAGTACTTCAACAACACTGTTACTGTCACAATACAAGCTTTAAAGAAGGTAAGTACTTCAACAACACTGTTACTGTCACAATACAAGCTTTAAAGAAGGTAAGTACTTCAACAATACTATTACTGTTACAGAACAAACTTTAAAGAAGGTAAGTACTTCAACAACACTGTTACTGTCACAGTACAAGCTTTAAAGAAGGTAAGTACTTCAACAATAGTTTTACTGTCACAGTACAAGCTTTAAAGAAGGTAAGTACTTCAACAACACTGTTACTGTCACAGTACAGGCTTTAAAGAAGGTAAGTACTTCAACAACACTATTACTGTTACAGAACAAACTTTAAAGAAGGTAAGTACTTCAACAATACTGTAACTGTCACAGTACAAGCTTTAAAGAAGGTAAGTAATTCAACAACACTGTTACTGTCACAATACAAGCTTTAAAGAAGGTAAGTACTTCAACAATACTATTACTGTTACAGAACAAACTTTAAAGAAGGTAAGTACTTCAACAACACTGTTACTGTCACAGTACAAGCTTTAAAGAAGGTAAGTACTTCAACAATGCCGTTACTGTCACAGTACAAGCTTTAAAGAAGGTAAGTACTTCAACAACACTGTTACTGTCACA
The DNA here is from genome assembly GCF_004210375.1 of Tachypleus tridentatus. Taxonomy (NCBI): domain Eukaryota; kingdom Metazoa; phylum Arthropoda; class Merostomata; order Xiphosura; family Limulidae; genus Tachypleus; species Tachypleus tridentatus. Next base: position 47,285,383 of record NC_134827.1, on the reverse strand, counting down.
GTACAAGCTTTAAAGAAGGTAAGTACTTCAACAATACTGTTACTCTCACAGTACAAGCTTTAAAGAAGGTAAGTACTTCAACAACACTGTTACTCTCACAGTACAAGCTTTAAAGAAGATAAGTACTTCAACAATACTGTTACTGTCACAGTACAAGCTTTAAAGAAGATAAGTACTTCAACAACACTGTTACTGTCACAGTACAAGCTTTAAAGAAGATAAGTACTTCAACAACACTGTTACTGTCACAGTACAAGCTTTAAAGAAGATAAGTACTTCAACAATACTGTTACTGTCACAGTACAAGCTTTAAAGAAGGTAAGTACTTCAACAATACTGTTACTGTCACAGTACAAGCTTTAAAGAGAGGTTAAAGCACTTCAACAATGCCGTTACTGTTACAGGAACAAACTTTAAAGAAGGTGAGAAGTACTTCAACAATGCCGTTACTGTTACAGGAACAAACTTTAAAGAAGGTAAAGCACTTCAACAATGCCGTTACTGTTACAGGAACAAACTTTAAAGAAGGTAAGTACTTCAACAATACTGTTACTGTCACAGTACAAGCTTTAAAGAAGGTAAGTACTTCAACAATGCCGTTACTGTTACAGAACAAACTTTAAAGAAGGTAAGTACTTCAACAATACTGTTACTGTCACAGTACAAGCTTTAAAGAAGGTAAGTACTTCAACAATGCCGTTACTGTCACAGTACAAGCTTTAAAGAAGATAAGTACTTCAACAATACTGTTACTGTCACAGTACAAGCTTTAAAGAAGGTAAGTACTTCAACAATGCCGTTACTGTTACAGAACAAACTTTAAAGAAGGTAAGTACTTCAACAATGCCGTTACTGTTACAGAACAAACTTTAAAGAAGGTAAGTACTTCAACAATACTGTTACTGTCACAGTACAAGCTTTAAAGAAGGTGGCAAGTGCTTCAACAATGCCGTTACTGTTACAGAACAAACTTTAAAGAAGGTAAGTACTTCAACAACACTGTTACTGTCACAGTACGAGCTTCAAGGCACGTAAGTACCTTAACAATACTGTTACTCTCACAGTACAAGCTTTAAAGAAGGTAAGTACTTCAACAACACTGTTACTCTCACAGTACAAGCTTTAAAGAAGATAAGTACTTCAACAACACTGTTACTGTCACAGTACAAGCTTTAAAGAAGATAAGTACTTCAACAATACTGTTACTGTCACAGTACAAGCTTTAAAGAAGATAAGTACTTCAACAACACTGTTACTGTCACAGTACAAGTTTTAAAGAAGGTAAGTGCTTCAACAATGCCGTTACTGTCACAGTACAAAGCTTTAAAGAAGGTAAGTACTTCAACAACACTGTTACTGTCACAGTACAAGCTTTAAAGAAGATAAGTACTTCAACAATGCCGTTACTGTCACAGTACAAGCTTTAAAGAAGGTAAGTACTTCAACAACACTGTTACTGTCACAGTACAAGCTTTAAAGAAGGTAAGTACTTCAACAACACTGTTACTGTCACAGTACAAGCTTTAAAGAAGGTAAGTACTTCAACAACACTGTTACTGTCACAGTACAAGCTTTAAAGAAGGTAAGTACTTCAACAACACTGTTACTGTCACAGTACAAGCTTTAAAGAAGGTAAGCACTTCAACAATTACTGTTACTGTCACAGTACAAGCTTTAAAGAAGATAAGTACTTCAACAACACTGTTACTGTCACAGTACAAGCTTTAAAGAAGATAAGTACTTCAACAATACTGTTACTGTCACAGTACAAGCTTTAAAGAAGATAAGTACTTCAACAACACTGTTACTGTCACAGTACAAGCTTTAAAGAAGGTAAGTACTTCAACAATGCCGTTACTGTTACAGAACAAACTTTAAAGAAGGTAAGTACTTCAACAATACTGTTACTGTCACAGTACAAGCTTTAAAGAAGGTAAGTACTTCAACAATGCCGTTACTGTTACAGAACAAACTTTAAAGAAGGTAAGTACTTCAACAATACTGTTACTGTCACAGTACAAGCTTTAAAGAAGGTAAGTACTTCAACAATGCCGTTACTGTCACAGTACAAGCTTTAAAGAAGATAAGTATTTCAACAATACTTTCACTGTCACAGTACGAGCTTCAAGGTACGTAAGTACTTCAAATATATGCTACACAACACTTGAAGGACATTTTGTAGCGGGATTCCGTCTCTAGAAGGAACATCTGTCTTCACCAGATCTATGAAGACCGGCTCACGATGTAACGGTATTTAATCAAGGATTAGATTACGTTGAGTCATGTTTTCGAATGTTTTAGGGCTAGGAAACTCAATGTTTTAGCAAACAGGTTTTATTGATGTCTTTAAAATTACCCTGGCAACAAATTGTTGACAGTGAGTGATAGGCGTGGCCCACTTTACGTGTCAGTTAGTATCGTTTAGAAGATACTTTATAAATTAATTGTACATAGCTGATGTGGAAGAAAACCGTTTTTAGTCCAGTGCTAGACAAAACGTTTAAATATTCAAAATGTTTGTCTGTAGTCGCGTTAAAGAGAAGGAAACACAGTATTATTAGAATATAATCAATATGCATGCTTATAATATCTTGTTTTATACTTTATTTTAACATAAGTTTCAATATCTGATATCTTTAGACACATTGTTAATGTTTGAATGTTGTTCACTCGGTATGTTACGTATAACAAAAGAATCCAAATTAAATATTTAATATTTCATGATTCAGTTTACGGATTTTAGTGCACGACTGTACTTGCAGTTTCGGCCCAACGTTTACTAATGTTTTTAGTAGTTTGACTCGATCCTTCTGTGCAGTTTAATATATAATAATGTGCTACTACGTATAGGGAAACTGGTGTCAGCTCCATCATACACACATATTTACTAAAGACAAATCGTTAGTCAATATAGAAGGAAACTTGATGTTTTTAATTCAGCTAAAAATAAAATAAATGTTAGAAGGAAATAATAAGTGAAATATAAACAGAACCATTATAAAAACACAACAGAATTTGTATCACACGTGGTGGAAATAAAACACCTTAACGAAATCAGTTTGTTAGATTCAGTCAAACATAAAAAAAATATTTATAAAATTGTGAGTAAACGACTGTCCTTTTCAACTTTGAGCTATACAATATGAGATAGTTTTTGTGGTGTGTGTCCTCTTCAAAAAACACTTAATAACAAAACACAAGGTAATGTTACCAGATTTGACCAAAATCGTAGAGTTCAGTTAAACAGATGAAATATACAGGTGCTTTGTAAGAAGGTGGGTGTTATACTAATGAATCAGTTAAACAGGTGAAATATACAGGTACTTTGCAAGGAGGTGGGTGTATATACTATATACTAATGAATCAGTTAAACAGGTGAAATATGCAGAAACTTTGTAAGGAGGTGGATGTTATACTAATGAATCAGTTAAACAGGTGAAATATACAGGTACTTTGTAAGGAGGTGGGTGTTATACTAATGAATCACTTAAACAGGTGAAATATACAGGTACTTTGTAATGAGGTGGGTGTTATACTAATGAATCAGTTAAACAGGTGAAATATACAGGTAATTTGTAAGGAGGTGGGTGCTATACTAGTGAATCAGTTAAACAGGTGAAATATACAGGTACTTTGTAAGGAGGTGGGTGTTATACTAATGAATCTGTTAAACAGGTGAAATATACACGTACTTTGTAAGGAGGTGGGTGTTATACTAATGAATCACTTAAACAGGTGAAATATACAGGTACTTTGTAATAAGGTGAGTGTTATACTAATGAATCACTTAAACAGGTGAAATATACAGGTACTTTGTAAGGAAATGAGTGTTATACTAATGAATCAGTTAAACAAGTGAAATATACAGGTACTTTGTAAGGAGTTGGGTGTTATACTAATGAATAAGTTAAACAGGTGAAATATACAGGTACTTTGTAAGGAGGTGAGTGTTATACTAATGAATCAGTTAAACAGGTGAAATATACAGGTACTTTGTAAGGAGGTGAGTGTTATACTAATGAATCACTTAAACAGGTGAAATATGCAGAAACTTTGTAAGGAGGTGGGTGTTATACTAATGAATCACTTAAACAGGTGAAATATACAGGTACTTTGTAAGGAGGTGGGTGTTATACTAATGAATCAGTTAAACAGGTGAAATATATAGGTACTTTGTAAGGAGGTGGGTGTTATACTAATGAATCACTTAAACAGGTGAAATATGCAGAAACTTTGTAAGGAGGTGGGTGTTATACTAATGAATCACTTAAACAGGTGAAATATACAGGTACTTTGTAAGGAGGTGGGTGTTATACTAATGAATCAGTTAAACAGGTGAAATATATAGGTACTTTGTAAGGAGGTGGGTGTTATACTAATGAATCACTTAAACAGGTGAAATATGCAGAAACTTTGTAAGGAGGTGGGTGTTATACTAATGAATCAGTTGAACAGGTGAAATATGCAGAAACTTTGTAAGGAGGTGGGTGTTATACTAATGAATCAGTTGAACAAGTGAAATATGCAGAAACTTTGTAAGGAGGTGAGTGTTATACTAATGAATCAGTTGAACAGGTGAAATATGCAGAAACTTTGTAAGGAGGTGAGTGTTATACTAATGAATCAGTTGAACAGGTGAAATATGCAGAAACTTTGTAAGGAGATGGGTGTTATACTAATGAATCAGTTGAACAGGTGAAATATACAGGTACTTTGTAAGGAGGTGGGTGTTATACTAATGAATCAGTTAAACAGGTGAAATATATAGGTACATTGTAAGGAGATGAGTGTTATACTAATGAATCACTTAAACAGGTGAAATATGCAGAAACTTTGTAAGGAGGTGGGTGTTATACTAATGAATCTGTTAAACAGGTGAAATATACAGGTACTTTGTAAGGAGGTGAGTGTTATACTAATGAATCAGTTAAACAGGTGAAATATACAGGTACTTTGTAAGGAGGTGAGTGTTATACTAATGAATCACTTAAACAGGTGAAATATACAGGTACTTCGTAAGGAGATGAGTGTTATACTAATGAATCACTTAAACAGGTGAAATATGCAGAAACTTTGTAAGGAGGTGGGTGTTATACTAATGAATCTGTAAACAGGTGAAATATACAGGTACTTTGTAAGGAGGTGGGTGTTATACTAATGAATCAGTTAAACAGGTGAAATGTACAGGTGCTTTGTAAGGAGGTGGGTGTTATACTAATGAATCAGTTAAACAGGTGAAATGTACGGGTACTTTGTAAGGAGGTGGGTGTTATACTAATGAATCAGTTAAACAGGTGAAATATACAGGTGCTTTGTAAGGAGGTGAGTGATATACTAATGAAGCTGTCAATGGTTTACAATATCACAAGCATGTATATTGTTGTAGTTATTGTTTGTTTTTGAATTTCGTGCAAAGCTACACGAGAGCTATCTGCACTTGCCGTCTGTAATTTAGCAGTGTAAGACTAGAGGGAAGGCAGCTTACAGTGCAGTACAGTGCATTGTGCATAACTACAGTGTAGTATACAGAAAGTGTTTAATATTATATTGTGTTATATAAAAATAACACACTTGGTTAAAGGAAAACTTAATATAAACCCGAAGTCATCAGTAATACACATTGCTGAGCTACTAGAAAAGAGATGTATTGAAACCCAAACCCACGATCCTATTGAATAAATGAGGCACCGAAACATACAGCTATTCCCTGTTCTATCTTCGTTAATGTAATGAAACATACAGCTATTCCCTGTTCTATCTTCGTTAATGTAATGAAACATACAGCTATTCCCTGTTCTATCTACGTTAATGTAATGAAACATACAGCTATTCCCTGTTCTATCTTCGTTAATGTAATGAAACATACAGCTATTCCCTGTTCTATCTACGTTAATGTAATGAAACATACAGCTATTCCCTGTTCTATCTTCGTTAATGTAATGAAACATACAGCTATTCCCCTGTTCTATCTACGTTAATGTAATGAAACATACAGCTATTCCCTGTTCTATCTACGTTAATGTAATGAAACATACAGCTATTCCCTGTTCTATCTTCGTTAATGTAATGAAACATACAGCTATTCCCTGTTCTATCTACGTTAATGTAATGAAACATACAGCTATTCCCTGTTCTATCTACGTTAATGTAATGAAACATACAGCTATTCCCTGTTCTATCTACGTTAATGTAATGAAACATACAGCTATTCTCTGTTCTATCTTCATTAATGTAATGAAATATACAGCTATTCCCTGTTCTATCTTCATTAATGTAATGAAACATACAACTATTCTCTGTTCTATCTTCATTAATGTAATGAAACATACAGCTATTCCCTGTTCTATCTACGTTAATGTAATGAAACATACAGCTATTCCCTGTTCTATCTACGTTAATGTAATGAAACATACAGCTATTCCCTGTTCTATCTACGTTAATGTAATGAAACAGCTATTCCCTGTTCTATCTACGTTAATGTAATGAAACATATAGCTATTCTCTGTTCTATCTTCATTAATGTAATGAAACATACAGCTTTTCCCTGTTCTATCTTCATTAATGTAATGAAACATACAGCTATTCCCTGTTCTATCTTCGTTAATGTAATGAAACATACAGCTATTCCCTGTTCTATCTTCCTTAATGTAATGAAACATACAGCTATTCCCTGTTCTATCTACGTTAATGTAATGAATTATACAGCTATTCTCTGTTCTATCTTCATTAATGTAATGAAACATACAGCTATTCCCTGTTCTATCTTCATTAATGTAATGAAACATACAGCTATTTTCTGTTCTATCTTCATTAATGTAATGAAACATACAGCTATTCCCTGTTCTATCTACGTTAATGTAATGAAACATACAGCTATTCCCTGTTCTATCTTCATTAATGTAATGAAACATACAGCTATTCCCTGTTCTATCTACGTTAATGTAATGAAACATACAGCTATTCCCTGTTCTATCTACGTTAATGTAATGAAACATACAGCTATTCCCTGTTCTATCTACGTTAATGTAATGAAACATACAGCTATTCCCTGTTCTATCTACGTTAATGTAATGAAACATACAGCTATTCCCTGTTCTATCTACGTTAATGTAATGAAACATACAGCTATTCCCTGTTCTATCTTCGTTAATGTAATGAAACATACAGCTATTCTCTGTTCTATCTTCATTAGCTGTAATGAAACATACAGCTATTCTCTGTTCTATCTTCCTTAATGTAATGAAAAATACAGCTATTCCCTGTTCTATCTTCCTTAATGTAATGAAACATACAGCTATTCCCTGTTCTATCTACGTTAATGTAATGAAACATACAGCTATTCTCTGTTCTATCTTCATTAATGTAATGAAACATACAGCTATTCCCTGTTCTATCTTCATTAATGTAATGAAACATACAGCTATTTTCTGTTCTATCTTCATTAATGTAATGAAACATACAGCTATTCCCCTGTTCTATCTACGTTAATGTAATGAAACATACAGCTATTCCTGTTCTATCTTCATTAATGTAATGAAACATACAGCTATTCCCCTGTTCTATCTACGTTAATGTAATGAAACATACAGCTATTCCCTGTTCTATCTACGTTAATGTAATGAAACATACAGCTATTCCCTGTTCTATCTACGTTAATGTAATGAAACATACAGCTATTCCCTGTTCTATCTACGTTAATGTAATGAAACATATAGCTATTCTCTGTTCTATCTTCATTAATGTAATGAAACATACAGCTTTTCCCTGTTCTATCTTCATTAATGTAATGAAACATACAGCTATTCCCTGTTCTATCTTCGTTAATGTAATGAAACATACAGCTATTCCTTGTTCTATCTTCGTTAATGTAATGAAACATACAGCTATTCCCTGTTCTATCTACGTTAATGTAATGAAACATACAGCTATTCCCTGTTCTATCTTCGTTAATGTAATGAAACATACAGCTATTCTCTGTTCTATCTTCCTTAATGTAATGAAACATGCAGCTATTCCCTGTTCTATCTACGTTAATGTAATGAAACATACAGCTATTCTCTGTTCTATCTTCATTAATGTAATGAAACATACAGCTATTCCCTGTTCTATCTTCATTAATGTAATGAAACATACAGCTACTTTCTGTTCTATCTTCATTAATGTAATGAAACATACAGCTATTCCCTGTTCTATCTACGTTAATGTAATGAAACATACAGCTATTCCCTGTTCTATCTACGTTAATGTAATGAAACATACAGCTATTCCCTGTTCTATCTACGTTAATGTAATGAAACATACAGCTATTCCCTGTTCTATTTTCGTTAATGTAATGAAACATACAGCTATTCTCTGTTCTATTTTCGTTAATGTAATGAAACATACAGCTATTCTCTGTTCTATCTTCCTTAATGTAATGAAACATACAGCTATTCCCTGTTCTATCTTCCTTAATGTAATGAAACATACAGCTATTCCCTGTTCTATCTACGTTAATGTAATGAAACATACAGCTATTCTCTGTTCTATCTTCATTAATGTAATGAAACATACAGCTATTCCCTGTTCTATCTTCATTAATGTAATGAAACATACAGCTATTCTCTGTTCTATCTTCATTAATGTAATGAAACATACAGCTATTCCCTGTTCTATCTACGTTAATGTAATGAAACATACAGCTATTCTCTGTTCTATTTTCGTTAATGTAATGAAACATACAGCTATTCCCTGTTCTATCTTCATTAATGTAATGAAACATACAGCTATTCTCTGTTCTATTTTCGTTAATGTAATGAAACATACAGCTATTCTCTGTTCTATTTTCGTTAATGTAATGAAACATACAGCTATTCTCTGTTCTATTTTCGTTAATGTAATGAAACATACAGCTATTCCCTGTTCTATTTTCGTTAATGTAATGAAACATACAGCTATTCCCTGTTCTATCTTCATTAATGTAATGAAACATACAGCTATTCCCTGTTCTATCTTCATTAATGTAATGAAACATACAGCTATTCTCTGTTCTATTTTTGTTATGTAATGAAACATACAGCTATTCCCTGTTCTATCTTCATTAATGTAATGAAACATACAGCTATTCTCTGTTCTATCTTCATTAATGTAATGAAACATACAGCTATTCTCTGTTCTATCTTCATTAATGTAATGAAACATACAGCTATTCTCTGTTCTATTTTCGTTATGTAATGAAACATACAGCTATTCTCTGTTCTATTTTTGTTAATGTAATGCAACATACAGCTATTCCCTGTTCTATCTTCATTAATGTAATGAATTTTCGTTTTAAACTGATTATTGTTGCCATTTGAAAAATTAATTAATTAATGGCGAAATTTGCGTTTCTTAAACAACTTTTAAATGATTTTGTAACACAGTTTTGAAACTGTAAATTAGTAGAATCAAACGTATAATTAGATTTTAATTTCGGATCTGGCGAACTGGGTTCGAATCCTGGCACCATCACAGTAATATTCCTCGCACTTTAAACTGTGTTTATATGTTTTATTGCATAGTGGTTATGACTAGCTGTTTATATGTGTGGCGGCAGATGGCGTTAAATTTTTTGTCATAGATGTAACAGCTTCATAATTTAAATACATAAAGTTTACACTACCATGTGTTTTGTTTGATACAGCGCCACCTACATCTCCTGTTGTCAAAGCTACAGGAGTAACCGCTACCTCAGCAAGTTTTCAATGGAGCAGAGATCCAAAAGACAAATCAGCAATCACAGGTGAGACCTCACTTGATCAGTTTCATCATTATAAACCTGAAAACTAACCTTAAGTTTTAACAAATTAACAGTCACAGGTGAGACCTCGCTTCATCTGTTTCACCATTATAAACCTGAAAACTAACCTTAAGTTTCAGCAAATCAACAGTCACAGGTGAGACCTCACTTAATCTGTTTCACCATTATAAACCTGAAAACTAACCTTAAGTTTTAACAAATCAATAGTCTCTGGAGAGACCTCACTTGATTTGTTTCACCATTATAAACCTGAAAACTAACCTTAAGTTTCAGCAAATCAACAGTCACAGGTGAGACCTCACTTAATCTGTTTCACCATTATAAACCTGAAAACTAACCTTAAGTTTTAACAAATCAATAGTCTCTGGAGAGACCTCACTTGATCTGTTTCACCATTATAAATCTGAAAACTAACCTTAAGTTTTAACAAATCAATAGTCTCTGGAGATACCTCACTTGATCTGTTTCACCATTATAAACCTGAAAACTAACCTTAAGTTTTAACAAATCAATAGTCTCTGGAGAGACCTCACTTGATCTGTTTCACCATTATAAACCTGAAACTAACCTTAAGTTTTAACAAATCAATAGTCTCTGGAGAGACCTCACTTGATCTGTTTCATCATTATAAACCAAAAACTAACCTTAAGTTTTAACATTTTCTCTTTCTCTTGAACTTTCTTTTTTACTCAAATTTTAAATTTCATCTCCACATAATAAAGGTTGGAGTTTTATACAGGGTTGGATACATTTTATATTCAAACAACTTAGCATATTACGTGATGAAAATATCCTTGAACATAATAACATTGGATAAAAAAGAAATATTGAATAGCTTGAGAGACCAGGACCATGCAGAAAGCGACCTGCAACAAGTCGTGCCCAAGTTTTAAGCAACAGGCGAAAATTTATGAACACAAAGGTCATTAACAAAGTCCGTGTGTGTGCCCTAGACAATAAAACACGACAGATTCAAGGAGAAACACCATCTAGTAACAAAATTAATATAACATAGATTTATCAAGATAGCACTTTTACTCATGGCTCCCATTCAAATGTTCCATACCTCAAGGAGCTGGCGAATAAAATGGTATTCTTATTATGTCATACCATGTTGTAGTGTTGACGTTGCCTAGAGCAGTGCCTATGGATTTATATGTGACCAAGCTATTACTGATGGATTCAGTAAAGCCAGCAGGGAGGAATTGTGTACTTTATATATGACAGCCTTACAACGAAGTCTTTAACAATGAACAGTAAGCTATTGACTATCATTAAGATTCATGGTTGTCAGACAGATTATGAGTGTACTTGGTGAGGCTCAAATATCGTTTTAATATAATGTTTTCAACCTCTAGTGAGGTGACGTTTTGGTATTAGTTTGTCTTTTTTTATATAAAGAACCCTTTTTCTGTGATACTCGCCTGTTTTGTCTTTATTCTAGAATACATATTCCATTTTAAGACCACGAATGGAGAATGGTTGAAGCGACATCTACATAGCAACGATAACTCACTTACACTGAATGACCTTCGGTGTGGAACTCGATATGAAGCCTACTTAACAGCGTCTAACTCACTGGGAACTGGTGAGCCTAGTCAGACAATACGTTTTCGAACAAAAGATTCCGGTACGTAAGTCTTTACAAGTTAGAAACAAAACACAAAATTAGAAGACACGAGGAAACCTATAATGAACGTTTTGCATAATTTTGTATACGTGTGTTTGTTATACAAATATCTTCTTTCTCACAACAGGTGAAATTGAAAAGAGATCTTTGACGTAGAGGTCTGATGCGTTCCTTGATTGGCCACACCCTCTATTGTGGACTTTAGCTTGGATCAGCGTAGTTAAATTAACTTAGGTTACTATATGGTGAAATAAAACTGACTGAAAACACCTTAGATGCTGTGTTCACGTGTGCTTGTATTCGTTTGGTTTGCTGACTCACGCTGTTCTGACGAGTGTTGAATGGACAAAAGTCTAGTCCAAAAGGCAATCAAGCAACGTATTAGGCTCTGCTGTAAAAAGAAATGTTGAATGTATAAATGATCACTAAACAATTGGTTCGATATATAATACTAAATAATTCATTCGAAGATATGTCATAATATTATTTACTTACCAAAGTTAATTTAAGTTACTATACGGTGAAACGAAACAAGATCTAAATACCTTACATATTCTCTCTGTTTCACGTGATTTGTCTGGAATTTATAACAACAAATGAATGGCTTGTTTTAAACAATTGACTGCATTATTCGTTTTGCTGCTACTGTTACTGAAACATATAGGGTTTTCACTCCCGTATTTTTTCTAGTATAACGAAGTGTAATCCAAAGGGAAGAACTCAAAGAAAGTCAACGATACAGAAAAGTCAAAAGTCAATACTTGATTTATATTCAGATCTTCCAAGTTTTAAGTAAATATGACATATAAAAACATCCAACGTCGTCCACTGCTTACATTTCTGACAAATCTCAATTAGTGTTTTTCTTATTGGTTCTAGTACCTGTCCCTCCTCCGAAAGATCTGTTCCTTGAAGTCCATGGCACTTCACTAGTCCTTCTACTGACCACATGGAAAGATGGCGGCTGTCCCATTAAAAACTTCACGGTGTTGTACAAACCAAAAACACAGCACAGATGGCACAACGTTTCACACCAGGTTTCTTACGGCAACAAAAAATTTACTATTCCGTTTCTGAAACCAGGGGAGACATACGAACTTCTAGTGACCGCTCGTGGAGATGGTGGAGCCACTCAGGTCAAATACGAGTTTCAGACTCACCGTGTAATCACTACATTTGGTAAGTGCGTTTTCAACGTATAATACCAAGATGATAAATAATACAAGGTTTATAGTTTTTGTATGAAGCTACAAAGTTGTTTTCTGACAGATGTCAGTTGTAAAACATTTGTTGCTATTTGTTGTACAACGTGACACATAACATGGGATTTTGTTTGTTTGTTTTAATTTCGCACAAGGCAACACGAGGGCTATCTGCGCTAGCCGTCCCTAATTTAGCAGTGTAAGACTAGAGGGAAGGCAGCTAGTCATCACCACCCCAGGCCAACTCTTGGACTACTCTTTTGCCAACGAATAGTGGGATTGACCGATACATTATAACGCCCCCACGGCTTAAAAAGCGAGCATGTTTGATGTGACTGGAATTCGAACCTGCGACCCTCAGATTACGAATCGAGCGCTTTAACCACCAGGCTATGCCAGGCCAGACCAATTCAACTACTTTTCATAATAATGACATTTCAGTTGTTTTATACTAATAACGTGTCCAAGTTTCACGGATACATTAAGGTTGAGACTTCTCATCACACTACAGTGAATGATTAGGATCTGAGGAGGTTCTTCTAACTTACAGAAGGTAAATCTAACGTTATTCGTTTATTCAATATAAACACGTTTACCTCGAGAAGGAGCGGCGGGGGGAAGTAAACTTTCTGATTTCTCTTATTTATGATTTTGTTTGGATGTGTCTATCATAGTGGACAACAGCTATTTTGTTTGGATGTGTCTATCATACTGGTCAATAGCTATTTTGTTTGGATGTGTCTATCATACTGGTCAATAGCTATTTTGTTTGGATGTGTCTATCATACTGGTCAATAGCTATTTTGTTTGGATGTGTCTATCATACTGGACAATAGCTATTTTGTTTGGATGTGTCTATCATACTGGTCAATAGCTATTTTGTTTGGATGTGTCTATCATACTGGACAATAGCTATTTTGTTTGGATGTGTCTGTCATACTGGACAATAGCTACTTTGTTTGGATGTGTCTGTCATACTGGTCGATAGCTATTTTGTTTGGATGTGTCTGTCATACTGGACAATAGCTATTTTGTTTGAATGTGTCTATCATACTGGTCAATAGCTATTTTGTTTGGATGTGTCTGTCATACTGGACAATAGCTATTTTGTTTGGATGTGTCTATCATACTGGTCAATAGCTATTTTGTTTGGATGTGTCTATCATACTGGACAATAGCTATTTTGTTTGGATGTGTCTATCATACTGGACAATAGCTATTTTGTTTGGATGTGTCTATCATACTGGACAATAGCTATTTTGTTTGGATGTGTCTGTCATACTGGACAATAGCTACTTTGTTTGGATGTGTCTGTCATACTGGACAATAGCTACTTTGTTTGGATGTGTCTGTCATACTGGTCGATAGCTATTTTGTTTGGATGTGTCTGTCATACTGGACAATAGCTATTTTGTTTGAATGTGTCTATCATACTGGTCAATAGCTATTTTGTTTGGATGTGTCTGTCATAGTGGACAACAGCTATTTTGTTTGGATGTGTCTATCATACTGGTCAATAGGTATTTTGTTTGGATGTGTCTATCATACTGGTCAATAGCTATTTTGTTTGGATGTGTCTATCATACTGGTCAATAGCTATTTTGTTTGGATGTGTCTATCATACTGGTCAATAGCTATTTTGTTTGGATGTGTCTATCATAGTGGACAATAGCTATTTTATTTGATGTGTCTATCATACTGGAAAATAGCTGTTTTGTTTGGATGTGTCTATGATACTAGACAATAGCTTCTTTTAAAAATTGGGTTTTTTGTTCCACTTCATTAAAAAACCTGAAAGAAACAGTGTAGAGAACCTTTTTTATTTTTTCAGTTACCAGGTATGTAAAATGAAATGTTGTTGTCTTGTGAAGTTCCCATTACTTGTATTATATGTTAGTCTTAGCTGATACAGCATTCATATGAAAAACTATTAATCTATAGAAAATTGTCTTTCTCTTTTACCATATACATTTCTTAGTATGTTGGTGAGAAATGTTTATTGGAGAATGAATTTCTTTATCCTATAATCACTCCTCGATTTGCTTACCTGGTGAACGTGACATATGTTTTGTAGGTATTGCTGGTAGTTGTTCATGTGCGTGATTAGAGAATTTGATCTTGGGTAAAAACGGAAATTGAAATATCGCGAAAAGAATTGAAAATGAACGCTAAAAAATTGTTAAACTTAAAAGTTCCTATGCACATAATATTCAAATACAACGATGTACTTTCAGTTATCATTTCCATCCAACTGGGTCAGTTTTGAATGGCCGTTGCTAGTGCCTCTATCGCGTGAGTAATAAGAGTTATTTTTATTGCATTATTTATCTGTTTATTTAATAACTTGTGTTTAATATAAGAATGAAACAGGTTGTGTTTTTTTAAAAAAACACATGTCATTATTGCAACAAAATTCACTCGATACAATCCAGGATTTAATTTATTAATATTTCTATGAAGATACGAATCCAATATATTCATGTTTTACAAATACGTTAAATATAGAAAGTTTATTATTTATTATCATCACGTATTTATCGAATTTTTACACACAAAAAAAACACGTAAGTTTAGCGAAACTGAAAAACTGGAACCTTATTTTTTAATTAGAATCTTTTTAAGCACCCGTAACACTGCTACAATACCTGATCTGTATGTAAGAATGGAAAAGGAAAATTAAAATATTTATAAATATTTATGAAAGGTGAGCAGTGTTAGAAAGATAGTCTTGAGGTAAAATATTCAGAATAACTTTGCAATGATTTCTCGTTTTCTGAGAGACTTGGGAACTTTGATGAAGCGTTAACTTTACTTGGTTGTGATATGTGTTATTGTACATTTGAAATCAATGAATTGGGTTAGGGTTAGCACTTCAATATCAATGTAATGTAAAGGATGTCGAGTTCTCTTTATAAAAATACGACATTAGGCTAACAAAGCAGGTCTTAAAGGCCTCTTAAACAACACATGTAAACCGGTGATACTGTTTGAAATACATGAAGTCATATTTTAAACTGATATTAAAAGTAATAACTCAAACGTTGAATCCATTTAATATATTCATTGTTTTACTATAAGAACTGTTCGCATTGTAGGTTTAGTACATTTCTAGGACTAACCCGAATATTCTGATTTGGGTAAAAACATAGACATACATACATGCGTTCTGATTGGTAGAAGTTTATTCGTATTTGCTTGTAATTAAGCACAGAGCTACACATGGGCCAATCTGTGCTCCGCCTTCCACGAGTATCGAAAACGGTTTATAACGATATAAATCTGCAGATATACGGCTGTGCCACCTGGTGGGCACAAGTTTCTGTCATATATCAAATGAATTATATTAATTACTGTAACTGTTGTGTACCAGATGTTGTTGTTAGTGTTTTGTACTACAGTCTTGGTTGAATAACTGCACATATTGATGTTATTATCCACACGCACGTAGTAGTTGTTGTGTAGAAACAGAGAATATAACATTTAATGAAACCAAACATACACGAGTTGTTCTAGTGGTTTGTCTGAGTTGTTTTGAGCATTAACTCATTAAAGCACACCTGTTTTGTATAAAAGGGTGTGATTCTCGTATATTCGTTTCCGAAACAGGTCAACGTTTTGCTCAGACATTTTATCTGTACATGGTATAGAGGTATGCCTCATCACATTTCACAAGTTATAGGGTATCATATTGTTGAACTATCCAGAAATGGCATGAAACAAACGGACATTACCTATCAGCAGGATACTTCCCGTGTACTGTATCCAGAATCCTAAAACGTCATCGGTTTACAAGAAAATCTACTGGTAGACACTGGAAGACTACTGTCCAATGACCGTGTTAACAGATCAAAGTCAAAAGAAGTCTTGCAACACCTTACGACAGGAATGACGTGGACACATTCATTCCAGGGTATTCAGAAGGACAGTGAATATGACGTTGAGTAAATAAGGTTATTTTGTAAGAAGGGCTATCTACAAACAACTATTAACCAGAGCTCACTGTATTGCTTGGGAAAGACATCTGATGGTAGGATTCTTGTTCATCGTTCGCCAGGAAGACAGGTGAGTAAAGACTGTCTTTCCTACTGGGAATACACAGAAGGTGGTGCATTACATCTTTAGGCAGCTATTCATCATAGTGAAAAACTACTCTTCATATCCTCCAGGGCATCTCAACGGCATTTCCTATAAACATCACAAGGAGAAGATATTTCTAAGGTAATTTATGGCAATGCTTAGCAATAATTTTTGTTCCAATATGACAATGCTACTGACCACAGTCTTGTAATTTATAAGATTATCTCGACAAGGAGGACGTTAAAGTTTGCCATGGCCAGTGAAGTCTCAAGGTTGTAATTCCATTTGGGTTGTTGAGCAGATCTGAGCCGAAAGAGTGCTAACCTTAACTTTAAACCGTACTGCTGCTGAGTTACAGTGGCATTTAGTGACACGTTGGGATGAAATTATGTTGGATTACATCAATAACCTCATCGACAGCATGCCACATCGTCTTTTGAAGATTATTAGAGTACGAGGACAACCAACCATGCACAGAATGTTTAATATAAACTGATATAAGGTTAGAGCCGTTATTTCTAACAATATTTTTATTTTCCATTTTCTTACGGAAAATATGGAAGGGTATGGAAGGGTTGTATGTTTTAGTAAGGTTTTGTGGTGATAGGTGAAATATCTAATTAATACATCTAGGAATGGCCAGGTGGTTAATGTGCTCAACTCGCAATCCGAAGGTCGTGGGTACGAATCCCTGTCACACCAACCATGCGAGCCCTTTCAGCCGTGGGGGTGTTATAATGTAACAGTCAATCCCACTATTTGTTAGTAAAAGAGTAGCCCAAAAGTTGGCGGTGGGTGATGATGACTAGCTGACTTCCCTCTAGTTTTACACTGCTGAATTAGGGACGGCTAGCACAGATAGCCTTAGAGTAGCTTTGTGCAAAATATAAAAAAAAATTAAAATAATTGCACATCTTTCTATAGATGTCTTATAAAATTATTTACTGTTCTAACAAATTGTTAATGATGTCCATAGAACCTGTCTCACCACACCTATTACATGAGTAAATTTTTAATATAACATGCATTTCTCAGTTTGTCACGTGTCATGTTTTCATGTCTGTAGTGAAACAAAATCACATGTGTCATGTTTTCATGTTTATAACGATACAAAATCGCATGTGATGTGTCATGTTTTCATGTTTATAATGTAACATAATCGCATGTGATGTGTCATGTTTTCATGTTTATAACGATACAAAATCGCATGTGATGTGTCATGTTTTCATGTTTATAATGAAACAAAATCGCATGTGATGTGTCATGTTTTCATGTTTATAACGATACATAATCGCATGTGATGTGTCATGTTTTCATGTTTATAACGATACATAATCGCATGTGATGTGTCATGTTTTCATGTTTATAGCGATACAAAATCGAATGTGATGTGTCATGTTTTCATGTTTATAATGAAACAAAATCGCATGTGATGTGTCATGTTTTCATGTTTATAACGATACATAATCGCATGTGATGTGTCATGTTTTCATGTTTATAACGATACATAATCGCATGTGATGTGTCATGTTTTCATGTTTATAACGATACAAAATCGCATGTGATGTGTCATGTTTTCCTGTTTCTAGTGAAACAAATGCTTCGTGAATTTTTATACAATTTTCTTTCCTTCCTCAGTTGCTTCGTCTACAGTGAAACACAAAAGTCGTGCCTTGCCGTTCCATAAGAACCTAATTCTTGTTGTACCTGTTGTTGTGTCTGCGTTTGTTGTTACCCTGATTATCATCATAGTAGTTGTCTGCTTACGTAAGCATCCAACAGAGGGAAGAACTTCAGGAAGTGGTAAGTACCTCGTTTATCATATTCTGTTTAAATAAAACTTTAATGAAGAAAGTTTTAAACTACTTGTCTTTCCCAACGATCGTCAATCGTATTTCTTAGTTTTATTAATCATGTCTTTTTAACTGAGAATATATGATTCCAGTTCGCCAGCGAGGAAAGCAATCAGCAGACGAAAACGTCGTAATGGGAGACTTGTCGGAAAAGCTCACAGGTACCACAAAGACTGGAAGAGAACGACAGAGCTACTATTCATCACCAACAAGAAGGCCCATTCTCACGTCCCACATTGGAACCAGAGGTGCGTTTTATCATGAATACTTGAATTCCAAAATGCTGTCAAAATAATGTCTGTTTGGACAGGAAATGTATCAAAATAAGAGTAACAGTAATAATTGGCATCCCAGAAGGTAAGGTTTATCAGGAAAGTTGAGTCTCCTAAAGTAGAACAAAGTGGTAAGGTTTATCATGAGAAAACGATTGGTATCCCAAAGTGGATCCACAAGGTTTATCAGGGTATTGAGCTGTATGAGGAGCATTTCTTTGTTTGCTTGATTTGAATTTTGCGCAAAGCTATACAATGCAGCAATGTAAGACTAAAGGCATTTCTTTGTTTGCTTGATTTGAATTTTGCGCAAAGCTATACAATGCAGCAATGTTAGACTAAAGGGAAGGCAGCTGGTCATCACTACCCACTTTGGCTTCTCGTTTACTAACGAATAGTAGAATTGACCGTCACAATGCCTTCATGGCTGAATGGGCAAGTATGATTGGTGCGACGGAGATTCAAACCCTCGACCCTCAGATTATGAGAGGAAGGTCTTAACCGCCTAGCCATGCCAAGTAGCCTATGAAGAATGATTGGCATCCCAAATTTCTACAAAAAATAAGGTTCGTCTAAATGTCTCGTCTCACAAAATAGAAAAAGAGAAAATTTACAAACAATTAATTACATGATTTTTAAAAGGGCGTCAATTGTAAGAAGTTTTATTCACACGAGGTAAGTTTAATTAATAAACAAAAGAAATTTGAAAGTGGAAGTAGAGATGGTTCGACTGGCATCCCAAAGCTCATCCAATAATAAGATTTTTTAAACAAATGACATCCCAAATTTGAAGAACACTTTTGTAATGTTTCAAAATAAACAAAGACGAGCATCCCAAGATTGGACAAAATGAATATTGTTGTTTTTTAAACAAGTGATCTTCCAAAAATACACGGACTAACATCCTGATTTACAGCAACAAAGAGTGGTTACTTTATATGAGTGGTTCTTCATTGTAGATAAAGATTGGTATGATAAATGGAATAACTATATAAAATTTGTAATGTACAACAGTTCCCTAACGTTAATAATACTAAGTAGAACTGACTTGTGACTAGCTGAAACAATAAATTAAATAACTTGTATGATTATCCTACAAACAGGAACATAACCAGAATAAAATAAGTGAATTACACAAACGAGACTTGATCAGCTTGTAGAAAGTCTGTTACAAAGAAAAAGACCTCACAAACAGGACTTGATCAGCTTGTAGAAAGTCTGTTACAAAGAAAAAGACCTCACAAACAGGACTTGATCAGCTTGTAGAAAGTCTGTTACAAAGAAAAAGACCTCACAAACAGGACTTGATCAGCTTGTAGAAAGTCTGTTACAAAGAAAAAGACCTCACAAACAGGACTTGATCAGCTTGTAGAAAGTCTGTTACAAAGAAAAAGACCTCACAAACAGGACTTGATCAGCTTGTAGAAAGTCTGTTACAAAGAAAAAGACCTCATAAACAGGACTTGATCAGCTTGTAGAAAGTCTGTTACAAAGAAAAAGACCTCATAAACAGGACTTGATCAGCTTGTAGAAAGTCTGTTACAAAGAAAAAGACCTCACAAACAGGACTTGATCAGCTTGTAGAAAGTCTGTTACAAAGAAAAAAGACCTCACAAACAGGACTTGATCAGCTTGTAGAAAGTCTGTTACAAAGAAAAAGACCTCACAAACAGGACTTGATCAGCTTGTAGAAAGTCTGTTACAAAGAAAAAGACCTCATAAACAGGACTTGATCAGCTTGTAGAAAGTCTGTTACAAAGAAAAAGACCTCATAAACAGGACTTGATCAGCTTGTAGAAAGTCTGTTACAAAGAAAAAGACCTCACAAACAGGACTTGATCAGCTTGTAGAAAGTCTGTTACAAAGAAAGAGACCTCATAAACAGGACTTGATCAGCTTGTAGAAAGTCTGTTACAAAGAAAAGACCTCACAAACAGGACTTGATCAGCTTGTAGAAAGTCTGTTACAAAGAAAGAGACCTCATAAACAGGACTTGATCAGCTTGTAGAAAGTCTGTTACAAAGAAAAAGACCTCACAAACAGGACTTGATCAGCTTGTAGAAAGTCTGTTACAAAGAAAAAGACCTCATAAACAGGACTTGATCAGCTTGTAGAAAGTCTGTTACAAAGAAAAGACCTCACAAACAGGACTTGATCAGCTTGTAGAAAGTCTGTTACAAAGAAAGAGACCTCATAAACAGGACTTGATCAGCTTGTAGAAAGTCTGTTACAAAGAAAAAGACCTCACAAACAGGACTTGATCAGCTTGTAGAAAGTCTGTTACAAAGAAAGAGACCTCATAAACAGGACTTGATCAGCTTGTAGAAAGTCTGTTACAAAGAAAAGACCTCACAAACAGGACTTGATCAGCTTGTAGAAAGTCTGTTACAAAGAAAGATACCTCATAAACAGGACTTGATCAGCTTGTAGAAAGTCTGTTACAAAGAAAAAGACCTCACAAACAGGACTTGATCAGCTTGTAGAAAGTCTGTTACAAAGAAAGAGACCTCATAAACAGGACTTGATCAGCTTGTAGAAAGTCTGTTACAAAGAAAAAGACCTCACAAACAGGACTTGATCAGCTTGTAGAAAGTCTGTTACAAAGAAAGATACCTCATAAACAGGACTTGATCAGCTTGTAGAAAGTCTGTTACAAAGAAAAAGACCTCACAAACAGGACTTGATCAGCTTGTAGAAAGTCTGTTACAAAGAAAGAGACCTCATAACCACAATTACTGTTTTAAGCTTCTCTTTCTGGGTAAAAGACCTGATACTCATGATTAGTCTGTGAGTTTTATGTCACTGATAAGAAAACTGTATAACCAAGACTAGTTGTTAATATTCTGTTACTAAGAAGACCTAATAACCAAGATTAATTTGTTAATATTCTGTTACTAGGAAGAAGAACTGATAACCAAGATTAGTTTGTTAATATTCTGTTACTAGGAAGAAGACCTGATAACCAAAATTAGTTTGTTAATATTCTGTTACTAGGAAGAAGACCTGATAACCAAGATTAGTTTGTTAATATTCTGTTACTAAGAAGACCTGATAACCAAGATTAGTTTGTTAATATTCTGTTACTAAGAAGACCTGATGACCAAGATTAGTTTGTTAATATTCTGTTACTAGGAAGAAGACCTGATAACCAAGATTAGTTTGTTAATATTCTGTTACTAAGAAGACCTGATAACCAAGATTAGTTTGTTAATATTCTGTTACTAGGAAGAAGACCTGATAACCAATATTAGTTTATTAATATTCTGTTACTAGGAAGAAGACCTGATAACCAATATTAGTTTGTTAATATTCTGTTACTAAGAAGACCTAATAACCAAGATTAGTTTCTTAATATTCTGTTACTAGGAAGAAGACCTGATAACCAAGATTAGTTTGTTAATATTCTGTTACTAGGAAGAAGACCTGATAACCAAGATTAGTTTGTTAATATTCTGTTACTAGGAAGAAGACCTGATAACCAAGATTAGTTTGTTAATATTCTGTTACTAGGAAGAAGACCTGATAACCAAAATTAGTTTGTTAATATTATGTTACTAGGAAGAAGACCTGATAACCAAGATTAGTTTGTTAATATTCTGTTACTAAGAAGAAGACCTGATAACCAAGATTAGTTTGTTAATATTCTGTTACTAAGAAGACCTGATGACCAAGATTAGTTTGTTAATATTCTGTTACTAGGAAGAAGACCTGATAACCAATATTAGTTTATTAATATTCTGTTACTAGGAAGAAGACCTGATAACCAATATTAGTTTGTTAATATTCTGTTACTAAGAAGAAGACCTGATAACCAAGATTAGTTTGTTAATATTCTGTTACTAAGAAGAAGACCTGATAACCAAGATTAGTTTGTTAATATTCTGTTACTAAGAAGAAGACCTGATAACCAAGATTAGTTTGTTAATATTCTGTTACTAAGAAGACCTGATGACCAAGATTAGTTTGTTAATATTCTGTTACTAGAAGAAGACCTGATAACCAAGATTAGTTTGTTAATATTCTGTTACTAAGAAGACCTGATGACCAAGATTAGTTTGTTAATATTCTGTTAATAGGAAGAAGACCTGATAACCAATATTAGTTTATTAATATTCTGTTACTAGGAAGAAGACCTGATAACCAGTATTAGTTTGTTAATATTCTGTTACTAAGAAGAAGACCTGATAACCAAGATTAGTTTGTTAATATTCTGTTACTAAGAAGAAGACCTGATAACCAAGATTAGTTTGTTAATATTCTGTTACTAAGAAGAAGACCTGATAACCAAGATTAGTTTGTTAATATTCTGTTACTAAGAAGACCTGATGACCAAGATTAGTTTGTTAATATTCTGTTACTAGGAAGACCTGATAACCAATATTAGTTTGTTAATATTCTGTTACTAAGAAGACCTGATGACCAAGATTAGTTTGTTAATATTCTGTTACTAGGAAGAAGACCTGATAACCAAGATTAGTTTGTTAGTATTCTGTTACTAAGAAGAAGATCTGATATCCAAGATTAATTTGTTAATATTCTGTTACTAGGAAGAAGACCTGATATCCAAGATTAGTTTGTTAATATTCTGTTATTAGAAAGAAGACCTGATAACCAAGATTAGTTTGTTAATATTCTGTTACTAAGAAGACCTGATAACCAAGATTAATTTGTTAATATTCTGTTACTAGGAAGAAGAACTGATAACCAAGATTAGTTTGTTAATATTCTGTTACTAGGAAGAAGACCTGATAACCAAGATTAGTTTGTTAATATTCTGTTACTAGGAAGAAGACCTGATAACCAAGATTAATTTGTTAATATTCTGTTACTAGGAAGAAGACCTGATATCCAAGATTAGTTTGTTAATACTCTGTTACTAAGAAGACCTAATAACCAAGATTAATTTGTTAATATTCTGTTACTAGGAAGAAGAACTGATAACCAAGATTAGTTTGTTAATATTCTGTTACTAGGAAGAAGACCTGATAACCAAGATTAGTTTGTTAATATTCTGTTACTAGGAAGAAGACCTGATAATCAAGATTAGTTTGTTAATATTCTGTTACTAGGAAGAAGACCTGATAACCAAGATTAGTTTGTTAATATTCTGTTACTAAGAAGAAGACCTGATAACCAAGATTAGTTTGTTAATATTCTGTTACTAAGAAGACCTGATGACCAAGATTAGTTTGTTAATATTCTGTTACTAGGAAGAAAACCTGATAACCAAGATTAGTTTGTTAATATTCTGTTACTAGGAAGAAGACCTGATAACCAAGATTAGTTTGTTAATATTCTGTTACTAAGAAGAAGACCTGATAACCAAGATTAGTTTGTTAATATTCTGTTACTAGGAAGATCTGATAGCCAAGATTAGTTTGTTAATATTCTGTTACTAGGAAGAAGACCTGATAACCAAGATTAGTTTGTTAATATTCTGTTACTAGGAAGAAGACCTGATAACCAAGATTAGTTTGTTAATATTCTGTTACTAAGAAGAAGACCTGATAATTAAGATTAGTTTGTCAATATTCTGTTACTAGGAAGAAGACCTGATAACCAAGATTAGTTTGTCAATATTCTGTTACTAAGAAGACCTGATGACCAAGATTAGTTTGTTAATATTCTGTTACTAGGAAGAAGACCTGATAACCAAAATTAGTTTGTTAATATTCTGTTACTAGGAAGAAGACCTGATAACCAAGATTAGTTTGTTAATATTCTGTTACTAAGAAGAAGACCTGATAACCAAGATTAGTTTGTTAATATTCTGTTACTAAGAAGACCTGATGACCAAGATTAGTTTGTTAATATTCTGTTACTAGGAAGAAGACCTGATAACCAATATTAGTTTGTTAATATTCTGTTACTAAGAAGAAGACCTGATAACCAAGATTAGTTTGTTAATATTCTGTTACTAAGAAGACCTGATGACCAAGATTAGTTTGTTAATATTCTGTTACTAGGAAGAAGACCTGATAACCAATATTAGTTTATTAATATTCTGTTACTAGGAAGAAGACCTGATAACCAATATTAGTTTGTTAATATTCTGTTACTAAGAAGAAGACCTGATAACCAAGATTAGTTTGTTAATATTCTGTTACTAAGAAGAAGACCTGATAACCAAGATTAGTTTGTTAATATTCTGTTACTAAGAAGAAGACCTGATAACCAAGATTAGTTTGTTAATATTCTGTTACTAAGAAGACCTGATGACCAAGATTAGTTTGTTAATATTCTGTTACTAGGAAGAAGACCTGATAACCAAGATTAGTTTGTTAATATTCTGTTACTAAGAAGACCTGATGACCAAGATTAGTTTGTTAATATTCTGTTAATAGGAAGAAGACCTGATAACCAATATTAGTTTATTAATATTCTGTTACTAGGAAGAAGACCTGATAACCAGTATTAGTTTGTTAATATTCTGTTACTAAGAAGAAGACCTGATAACCAAGATTAGTTTGTTAATATTCTGTTACTAAGAAGAAGACCTGATAACCAAGATTAGTTTGTTAATATTCTGTTACTAAGAAGAAGACCTGATAACCAAGATTAGTTTGTTAATATTCTGTTACTAAGAAGACCTGATGACCAAGATTAGTTTGTTAATATTCTGTTACTAGGAAGACCTGATAACCAATATTAGTTTGTTAATATTCTGTTACTAAGAAGACCTGATGACCAAGATTAGTTTGTTAATATTCTGTTACTAGGAAGAAGACCTGATAACCAAGATTAGTTTGTTAGTATTCTGTTACTAAGAAGAAGACCTGATATCCAAGATTAATTTGTTAATATTCTGTTACTAGGAAGAAGACCTGATATCCAAGATTAGTTTGTTAATACTCTGTTATTAGAAAGAAGACCTGATAACCAAGATTAGTTTGTTAATATTCTGTTACTAAGAAGACCTAATAACCAAGATTAATTTGTTAATATTCTGTTACTAGGAAGAAGAACTGATAACCAAGATTAGTTTGTTAATATTCTGTTACTAGGAAGAAGACCTGATAACCAAGATTAGTTTGTTAATATTCTGTTACTAGGAAGAAGACCTGATAACCAAGATTAATTTGTTAATATTCTGTTACTAGGAAGAAGACCTGATATCCAAGATTAGTTTGTTAATACTCTGTTACTAAGAAGACCTAATAACCAAGATTAATTTGTTAATATTCTGTTACTAGGAAGAAGAACTGATAACCAAGATTAGTTTGTTAATATTCTGTTACTAGGAAGAAGACCTGATAACCAAGATTAGTTTGTTAATATTCTGTTACTAGGAAGAAGACCTGATAATCAAGATTAGTTTGTTAATATTCTGTTACTAGGAAGAAGACCTGATAACCAAGATTAGTTTGTTAATATTCTGTTACTAAGAAGAAGACCTGATAACCAAGATTAGTTTGTTAATATTCTGTTACTAAGAAGACCTGATGACCAAGATTAGTTTGTTAAAATTCTGTTACTAGGAAGAAAACCTGATAACCAAGATTAGTTTGTTAATATTCTGTTACTAGGAAGAAGACCTGATAACCAAGATTAGTTTGTTAATATTCTGTTACTAAGAAGAAGACCTGATAATTAAGATTAGTTTGTCAATATTCTGTTACTAAGAAGAAGACCTGATAATTAAGATTAGTTTGTCAATATTCTGTTACTAGGAAGAAGACCTGATAACCAAGATTAGTTTGTCAATATTCTGTTACTAAGAAGACCTGATGACCAAGATTAGTTTGTTAATATTCTGTTACTAGGAAGAAGACCTGATAACCAATATTAGTTTGTTAATATTCTGTTACTAAGAAGACCTAATAACCAAGATTAGTTTCTTAATATTCTGTTACTAGGAAGAAGACCTGATAACCAAGATTAGTTTGTTAATATTCTGTTACTAGGAAGAAGACCTGATAACCAAGATTAATTTGTTAATATTCTGTTACTAGGAAGAAGACCTGATAACCAAGATTAGTTTGTTAATATTCTGTTACTAGGAAGAAGACCTGATAACCAAGATTAGTTTGTTAATATTCTGTTACTAGGAAGAAGACCTGATAACCAAGATTAGTTTGTTAATATTCTGTTACTAGGAAGAAGACCTGATAACCAAGATTAGTTTGTTAATATTCTGTTACTAAGAAGAAGACCTGATAACCAAGATTAGTTTGTTAATATTCTGTTACTAGGAAGATCTGATAGCCAAGATTAGTTTGTTAATATTCTGTTACTAGGAAGATCTGATAGCCAAGATTAGTTTGTTAATATTCTGTTACTAGGAAGATCTGATAACCAAGATTAGTTTGTTAATATTCTGTTACTAGGAAGAAGACCTGATAACCAAGATTAGTTTTTAATATTCTGTTACTAAGAAGAAGACCTGATAATTAAGATTAGTTTTTTAATATTCTGTTACTAAGAAGAAGACCTGATAATTAAGATTAGTTTGTCAATATTCTGTTACTAGGAAGAAGACCTGATAACCAAGATTAGTTTGTTAATATTCTGTTACTAAGAAGAAGACCTGATAATTAAGATTAGTTTCTCAATATTCTGTTACTAGGAAGAAGACCTGATAACCAAGATTAGTTTGTCAATATTCTGTTACTAGGAAGAAGACCTGATAACCAAGATTAGTTTGTTAATATTCTGTTACTAAGAAGACCTGATAACCAAGATTAGTTTGTTAATATTCTGTTACTAGGAAGAAGACCTGATAACCAAGATTAGTTTGTTAATATTCTGTTACTAGGAAGAAGACCTGATAACCAAGATTAGTTTGTTAATATTCTGTTACTAGGAAGAAGACCTGATAACCAAGATTAGTTTGTTAATATTCTGTTACTAGGAAGAAGACCTGATAACCAAGGTTAATTTGTTAATATTCTGTTACTAGGAAGAAGACCTGATAACCAAGGTTAGTTTGTTAATATTCTGTTACTAGGAAGAAGACCTGATAACCAAGGTTAGTTTGTTAATATTCTGTTACTAGGAAAACCTGATAACCAAGATTAGTTGTTAATATTCTGTTACTAAGAAGAAATCCTGATAACCAAGATTAGTTTGTTAATATTCTGTTACTAGAAAGAAGACCTGATAACCAAGATTAGTTTGTTAATATTCTGTTACTAGGAAGAAGACCTGATAACCAAGATTAGATTGTTAATTTTCTGTTACTAGGAGGAAGACCTGATACCCAAGATTAGTTTGTTAATATTCTGTTACTAGGAAGAAGACCTGATAACCAAGATTAGTTTGTTAATTTTCTGTTACTAGGAGGAAGACCTGAGAACCAAGATTAGTTTGTTAATATTCTGTTACTCGTAAGAAGACCCAATAACTATGATTAGTTTGTTAATTTTCTGTTACTAGGAGGAAGCCTGAGAACCAAGATTAGTTTAATATTCTGTTACTAGGAAGAAGACCCAATAACTATGATTAGTTTGTTAATATTCTGTTACTAGGAAGAAGACCCAATAACTATGAATAGTTTGTTAATATTCTGTTACTAGGAGGAAGACCTGAGAACCAAGATTAGTTTGTTAATATTCTGTTACTCGTAAGAAGACCCAATAACTATGATTAGTTTGTTAATATTCTGTTACTAGGAAGAAGACCTGATAACCATGAATATGCTGAACCTTATGCTTCTGTTCCTCCACCAAGACGTGTACCAGATGGTGTGATCAGAGACTGTATAAAAGATAGGGTACATCATTGTTCACTGTTATTATTAATGATTGTGTAAAACATATATTTTTAAAATATATGATCATTAGCAAAATTCTTTATGTATTAACTGGAAAAAAAACTCGATAAAATATATTTGCTTTTTGCAATATATTTTTCACAATTCGAGGGCTGTTCAAAAAATACACGGACTGTTTGAATTGCGCGGCTCCAGTTGGTTCCAGAGAAATCCGCTTGGTGTCGCTAGGTTCGCACAGATCAGCTGATTACGACGCCATTTCCCGATTGCAGATATCTTCATTTGTGTATTAGCTTCGCGGTTGTAAGTGAAGTGCGATTTTTTCGTTTGGCGGATTTCAGAATGAATGACCTGAAGGAGCAACGACTTGCTGTGAAATTTTGTGTTAAACTTGGAAAATCTGCGACTGAAACTTTTGCTATGCTTAAAACGGCTTACGGTGATGTTGCTATGAAGCGTACGGCATGTTTCAAGTGGCATGAACGTTTTAAGGATGGTCGACAGTCCATTGAAGATGATGAGCGTCCTGGACGTCCTTTCACGTCAACTAACGACCCACACGTCGACAAAATCAACACCCTGCTGCGGGCAAATCGACGTCTGACTGTGAGGGAGCTTGCTGAAGAGTGTGGGATATCAGTTGGATCTTGTTACGAGATTTTGACCGAAAAATTGAAGATGCACCGCATTGCTGCGAAATTCAGCTTTCAGAACTCGTGAGCTTTTGGCCAAACACTCGATCACTGTTCTTCCCCACCCCCCTACTCACCTGACCTTGCTCCTTGAGATATTTTCTTGTTCCCCAAACTCAAAAGACCCTTGAAAGGAATAAGATTTGAGACGATTCCCGAGATTAAGGTAAATGCGACGAAGGAGCTGGAGGACATTACAAAAGAAGCGTACCAGGACTGTTTCAACAAGTGGAAACACCGTTGGGATAAGTGTGTGCGTTGGGGAGGAGAGTACTTTGAAGGGGTCCAAGACCTGTAACTTCTAAATAAAGTACATTTTGTTTTATGACGTCAGTCCGCGTATTTTTTGAACAGACCTCGTATTATAAATACTGGTTTCCTTGTATATTTTCTTACACCGAGCGTTATACCAGTATGTATAATTGTAAGTAAAGAAAACAAGTTGTCTGAATGTGTGCAATCTTTAGAATGACGTTTCAATCACAGTACTCTTGAGAACCAGCTATGTTTGAATGTTACAATAACTCTAGAAATATGTCTGTAAGTATAACTATAAAAACATTTTAACATGCATGTGGTTAATAGTGAAAACAACAACTAATATTTTAATGCTCTGAGTATGTCATAATTTAAGAAATAAATCTGTGAAGTTAATAATATGTTTGTTTGGTTTGAATTTCGAGCAAAGCTACTCGAGGGCTATCTGCGCTAATCGTCCCTAATACAGCAGTGTAAGACTAGAGGGAAGGCATGATCTAATCGTCCCTAATATAGCAGTGTAAGACTAGGGAGAAGGCATGAGCTAATCGTCCCTAATATAGCAATGTAAGACTAGAGGGAAGGCATGAGCTAATCGTCCCTAATATAGCAATGTAAGACTAGAGGGAAGGCATGAGCTAATCGTTCCTAATATAACAGTGTAAGACTAGAGGGAAGGCATGAGCTAATCGTCCCTAATATAGCAGTGTAAGACTAGAAGGAAGGCATGAGCTAATCGTCCCTTATATAACAGTGTAAGACTAGAGGGAAGGCATGAGCTAATTGTCCCTAATATAGCAATGTAAGACTAGAAGGAAGGCATGAGCTAATCGTCCCTAATATAACAGTGTAAGACTAGAAGGAAGGCATGAGCTAATCGTCCCTAATATAGCAATGTAAGACTAGAGGGAAAGCATGAGCTAATTGTCTCTAATATAACAGTGTAAGACTAGAGGGAAGGCATGAGCTAATCGTCCCTAATATAGCAGCGTAAGACTAGAAGGAAGGCATGAGCTAATCGTCCCTAATATAGCAGGGTAAGACTAGAAGGAAGGCATGAGCTAATCGTCCCTAATATAGCAGTGTTAGACTAGAAGGAAGGCATGAGCTAATCGTCCCTAATATAGCAGTGTAAGACTAGAGGGAAGGCATGAGCTAATCGTCCCTAATATAGCAGTGTAAGACTAGAGGGAAGGCATGAGCTAATCGTTCCTAATATAGCAGTGTAAGACTAGAGGGAAGGCATGAGCTAATCGTCCCTAATATAGCAGTGTAAGACTAGAGGGAAGGCATGAGCTAATCGTCCCTAATATAGCAGTGTAAGACTAGAGGGAAGACATGAGCTAATCGTCTCTAATATAGCAGTGTAAGACTAGAAGGAAGGTATGAGCTAATCGTCCCTAATATAGCAGTGTAAGACTAGAGGGAAGACATGAGCTAATCGTCTCTAATATAGCAGTGTAAGACTAGAGGGAAGGCATGAGCTAATCGTCCCTAATATAGCAGTGTAAGACTAGAGGGAAGGCATGAGCTAATCGTCCCTAATATAGCAGTGTAAGACTAGAGGGAAGGCATGAGCTAATCGTCCCTAATATAGCAGTGTAAGACTAGAGGGAAGGCATGAGCTAATCGTCCCTAATATAGCAGTGTAAGACGAGAGGGAAGGCATGAGCTAATCGTCCCTAATATAGCAGTGTAAGACGAGAGGGAAGGCATGAGCTAATCGTCCCTAATATAGCAGTGTAAGACTAGAGGGAAGGCATGAGCTAATCGTCCCTAATATAGCAGTGTAAGACTAGAGGGAAGGCATGAGCTAATCGTCCCTAATATAGCAGTGTAAGACTAGAAGGAAGGCAGCTAGTCATCACCACCCACCGCCAACTCTTGGGCTACTCTTTTACCAACGAATAGTGGGATTAACCGTCACATTATAACGAAACCCCGTCGCACCAAACATGCTCGCTCTTTCAGCCGTAGGGGCGTTATAATGTGACTGTCAATTCCATTATTTATTAGTAAAAGAGTAGCCCAAGAGTTGGCGGCGGGTGGTGATGACTAGCTGCCTTTTTTCTAGTCTTACAATGCTAACTTTGGGACGGCTAGCGCAGATAGCTCTCCAGTAGCTTTGCGTGAAATTTAAAACAAACCAAACCAAACAAACCATATATACTTCATAATGGAGAACGATATTTAATATTTCAATGATTGGTCTACATTTCGGTACAACATGAATATATAAATAAATATACAAGTTATATATATATATTATATTAATTCCATCATGTGAATTCCTAATTATGAGAAGAAACACGAACATGAACATGTGCAATGTGAATTCCTAATCATGAGAAGAAACACGAACATGAACATGTGCAACGATGACATACAATTTAAGAACAAAGAGTGACCGTTGGTCAGTCTAGTCATGGCTGAACTGTATGTGTATATATGTACTTAAAGCGAGGTTACGTCATTCAAACCATCTCTTATGTTTATCACTTCCCCTGACAACATATTCGAAAGGCCAACCACTCTCTTAGAAAAATAAAACTGTCTTACCTCAAGATGCCCCCTAACCCTGCCAAAAATTTATATTTGTTCTTTACTTTTATCACTTTCATTGTTAAGTATAAAGAAAAAATGTAACGACATTACTGACGTCTTTAACAATTAGATATTCCTGTATCATATGTCAACTGTGGAGTGAAGGATAGAGTGCATCTGAAACACATGTTGTATAAGTCGAACGCTTTTAAAAAGCCTAGTAATAAGTTGTTGTGTTAACTACGATTTCAGTATTTAACTTTCAATAATTCTACAATGTTTATCATGTGACATGTGATTGGTGTTTTTTGTAACAATAGCCTAACG
This sequence comes from Tachypleus tridentatus, assembly GCF_004210375.1. Taxonomy (NCBI): domain Eukaryota; kingdom Metazoa; phylum Arthropoda; class Merostomata; order Xiphosura; family Limulidae; genus Tachypleus; species Tachypleus tridentatus. The sequence continues at coordinate 47,253,038 of NC_134827.1, read as the reverse complement.
AAGGAACCATCAGAAGTACTTTCAGTCGACCAGAAGGAGATATTTGGAACGGTAAGTTGTCAGAGAGAGGATTTGGAATATCTCGTGCAACATGTGAAAGTTATTCCTTTACAGTTTAAATGTATCGTATCTTCCTATAGACAATACTGGGACAGTAACTGTTGTATTGACTAATGTCTTCATTGATTAGCGTAATGAAAGTCGAACATTTCGTGTTTTGTATTACGATTAGTGAATGTCCTAGCAAATGTTGCAGTGGTTGTATTATGTTATAATTTTGTACTTATGGAAAACGTGGTTGGCACAAAACAGGTAACCCATTGTGTAACTTTGTGGTTAATTACAAACAAAGAAACTGACGTAAATAGAAAGCTTCCAAAAAAACGTAAAAATAGTATAAATATTGGAAAAAAATCGATAACTAATAAATTGGTTTTCCATTTTCATATAAACGTAGTTCAGGCATGCCCCAGTAGTTCGCGTGTCAGACGAAATCCAAGGGTTCATGACTTGTATCTCAAAATTGTACTACGTCATCTGGAAACCGTGAGTGCGTTATTAGAGTAGCTCAAAGACTTTGCGGTGGGTACTGTTAATTAGCTACCTTCCAATCGGCCCCAAATTATAGACGGGTAACGCAGATGGATTATTTGCAGCTTTTCGTGAAACAAAAAAGTTGCCCTTAACCTGGGCTGTCCCATAAATTTAGATTAAAATGTGATTTTTTTTTTTTTAAGTATTGAGGTAAGTCGTTATTCAACAACTAATTAGTTTGTCCGAAACGTTGCGTAAATGAATGTACTAATATCAGAGATGTTATTTTGAACCTCTGCTAACATTAAAATGTTGTGTTTTTATTTTTCATTTAAAACATCAGTTGTTTTTTAAATTTTACCTTCTTATTTTTGTATTTCTGTTTATTAACACTAGATGGCAGAAGTACTCAACCACCTGGATTATGGGAAAGGTACGAACCCAGCAGCAATTCTAGCCAATCAGAAAACAGCAACGACAGAACAAGCAGCCAATACAGTGTAGGCAGACGGATTCAGGTGTAAACGATTGGCTGGATTGTATTTTATCACTTTTTTTGTCCTCCACAATGTGTGTAGTCACTGTTTCCCAACTTTGTCTTTGTTGATAAAGAATTTAACCCTAGTCAATCGAATATTACATATCATTTCTTATTCTTTCCGGTCTGTAACAGGTACAAACGTTGTCTGTGTATCAAAGTTGCTCCAATAAACATGTTATCAAATTTCTTTAATTTTCAAAACACTGGTATAATTCAGCTCCACTGAGTAATATATTTAGATTAAATACCGAAATACCAAATGTAAATCTTAAAAGTATCATGAATTTAAAAAACAAAAAAATAATATTTATATATCATATTTATCTACCAAATAAGGTGAAATTAGATATTGTCGTGTAGCGTCATCTATTGAATTAAATCGGCAATTTGTATCTCAAAACGTCTGGTATGGATATTTATTAACACTTTTATTAATAAACAGATACTAGCCGTTTTGAGATACATTTGTATTCCAGGTATGTTTCTCGTCATCAAGAAATAGGGAATATGTAATACCACCATTAAATAACCGTTTTAATAAAGTCTACAAACCCTAAATTGATCTGTTTCAGTTTGCTGGTTCATGTGGTAGAGCTACGTGTATCATGATGTAAGACTTACTATTACCACCACAAATTGTCACGAAGAATTTTCTTCAGAGTAACTTATCTACCAATTTCACTTTAATATAGATGAAGTTCACTTTAAAACCAGACTGGTAATCTAAGACCCTAACTTCATTACCAAGTTCATTCTCTGGTACCTTAGTGCTTTAGCTGTTATATTCTCTCTTTGAATAGATTATTTTGACGACATATATTTACCCACTACTTTATTTTTTTCTCTCCTCTCCTCTAACTTATAAGTGTTTATTCTATCTTCTACAATACATAGATATAACTTGTTTATCTAATCACACTACATCACTATATAAAAATTATACACGAAGGGAAACTCTAATTATTGTACAAAACAATAACTGTATCTCGTTTATGAATTAGACAATTGGTTATCACCAAGTGCATCAAAACCTGGTTTCTGACGTTGTAAGTAATCAGACATTCCTCTTTGCCACTAGAGGGCGCAAGTGTTTCCTACTTGCATTTTTAAAAATAAGGGCTGAAACGTGTAGTCGTACTTTCATGAAAATTGGGTGCATTCTAAACGTAAACCTTGAATTAACAGACTATATAACGTTAGGTGTTGAGTATAAAACAGCAACACATATACGTTCTAAACTGAATAAGTTAAAGACAGAAAGAAATATAATTTGACAAGGAAGTTTCAAAGTTTAAATACGACTTATTCTAACTTATACATCATTTTAAAATTTAAGCCCATTTTTACCTGACATCAACTCATAAAACATTTTTGAAATTTAAACCGAACCTAAGAAGAAATAAACTCATAACACGTTTTGAAATATTGATTCAGTTCCATTAGGTTTTTTATGACATAATAATTTTCAAGTTTATTTCGAGTTGTATTAAACATAAGAAATCTACAGTCTAAATTTAACCTCATTTGACCTCGACTAAAAAGATAATTTTAAAATCTAAACTTTATAATAATTTTTAAAAATTACACCTAGTCTTAACATAATTAATTAAACTGTTATGAAAATGTTTAAACTTATGTCCTGTCATTCTAGACCTGAGTGATGTTGTAATCTAACACAGAGACACCTATGAGATTACACTTCAACTATTTACTTAATTGTTTAAACTTAAGTCCGGTAATTCTACACCTGAGTGATGTAGTAATCTAAGACAGAGACACCTATGAGATAACACTTCAACTATTCACTTATATGTTGAAACTTAAGCCCGGTCATTCTAGACCTGAGTGATGTAGTAATCTAAGACAGAGACACCTATGAGATAACACTTCAACTATTCAATTAAACTTGTTCTGAAAACATTTTCACAAATTTTCATCGTCTCGTGCATCACGTATACCAAATATATATGTTTCATCAAATAATTAACAGTCTATATCAACATGGTGGTATGTGTGATACAAATAATTTTACCCTGCTATTTATTATGACTTGTATGTAATGAATCCAGTTTATTCCAGAAACTTTTTCTAATTTTACAACTGGATTTTCTGTATATCTGAAATTAGTTCCCTTAAAAAGAAAGGATTTCCAGAAAACGAGGCAAAAAAATACGTCGATTTTTGTTAGTTTAAGGCTTAACATATATACAAAAGAAAACCTAAACACATTAGGTCACGTGTGAATTACCAACAACTATCATATTAATCCTACTATTAGTTTAAAATTTCAATATTTAGAATTTTCAGACCAGACGTTAAACTTGAATATATTAATCTTTAAGTTACAAATTTATTGTTACAATGCTCAATATATCTACTTTTAATGTTGTGTATTTATATTGTACAGATTAATTTGTGTTGTTAGCCAAGTATATAAGGCACTCGACTCGTAATCTGAGGGTCGCGGGTTTGAATTTCCGTCACACTAAACATGCTTGCGCTTTCAGCTGTGTTAACTTGTGTTGTTAACTTAGTATATAAGGCTCGGCATGGCCACCTGGTTAAGGCACTCGACTCAATTCTTTTCTGTGTAGCTATTTTAACATGTTTAATATTTTAGTTGTTGTTGTGATAATTCATTCCAAAATTGATTTTTATCTCCTAAGCTCTTTTTCTAAAGCAAGATGTTAATGCTATTTTCTCTCACACATTCACGGATTTTGAAAACAACTTATTTTCTATATTTTAATCTTCTGTTATTCAGTTATCATCATTCGTCGAAATTTGTTTGTTTATTGAAAAGGAAAGTTACATTGGGCTATCTTCCGTGTTCATTGCGAGGAATCGAAGCTCGAATTTTTTAGAGTTATTAAACTGTGTCACCTTCACTCTCCCAATCTTCTGTTACTTCTGGTGCTTAAAGTCAAAACTGCGCCATGTATCGTTCACCGTCGGGAATCTAACCCTGGATTTTAACATTATAAATCCATATACTTATTGCTGCCCTATCAAGGGTTTCTTTGAGCTTGTAACATGAAACGTTATAATCTACTTCAATATTGTGATTAATTCGTGGACAGAAGAAACAGAATTTTTTGTAAAATTTGGGAAGCAGTAATATATTATAAACTAGTGAAGATATTGTAATATTATTATTAATTAATAATCTACATGTATAATTCAAAGTTTCCCCCAGTATAAAACACTAAGTTCAGGTAAACTAGGTGTACAATGTAATTATACAGGGTGTTCGGAATGTCACTCTGCACTTATATATGTATATGGCTACAAAACTGCACAGTGACTTTCGGAACATCCTGCAGAACTCTCAAGTTTTATCAACACTTGGTTTATTTTCACCTCTACTTTTTTATGTATACAATCCAAATATACATATAATAATATTTTACACTTACCCATAACATGTAGCAGAAATGTACACCCTAATTCAGGCTCGGCATGGCCAGGTGGTTAAGTTACAAGAATACCTATCGTACCAAACACGCTCGCCCTTTCAGCCACGGGGGCATTATGGTGTGACAGTCAATTCCACTATTGATGGGTTAGAGCAGCCCAAGAGTTGGTGGTGGGTGGTGATGACTATCTACCTTTTCTGTAGTCTTACACTGCTAAATTAGGGACGGTTAACGCAGATATCCCTCATGTAGCTTTGCGCTAAATTCAAAACAATTCAAATCCACTCATTACGGTCCTTAAAACTGTTTCCAAACCAGACTGTAATGTTAGTACATTGTAGTCGTGCACGACCCATACATTTAAAAGTGTCCTCAACTTGTAACTTATTGTTCATGATTAGACTGAAATATCAAAGAACCAGTTTTTGTAAAGTAAACAGTGTACGGTTTCTATAAGAACCTCTGTTTAGAAACAGGTTTATCATGGAAACACGCAGTAATGCGTGTTTTTTCGTTGGTAAAAGAGTAGCCCAAGAGTTGGCGGTGGGTGGTGATGACTAGCTCCCTTCCCTCTAGTCTTACACTACTAAATTAGAGACGGCTAGCACAGATAGCCCTCGTGTAGCTTTGCGCGAAATTCAAAACAAACCAAATCAATATGTCACGAGAACCTGTTCGTACACGTGACCGAGATTATGTATTTAAGCATTTTGATGATATGATGAAACGTAAAGGTTAAGTGACTGGGAACTAGAATGGGGACGTGGTACAATATGGTGCTGGTCGTGGGGACGTGATACAGTGTGGTGCTGGTCGTGGGGACGTGATACAATATGGTGCTGGTCGTGGGGACGTGATACAGTGTGGTGCTGGTCGTGGGGACGTGATACAGTGTGGTGCTGGTCGTGAAGACTTGGTACAGGGTGGTGCTGGTCGTGAAGACTTGGTACAGTGTGGTGCTGGTCGTGAAGACGTGGTACAGTGTGGTGCTGGTCGTGAAGACTTGGTACAGTGTGGTGCTGGTCGTGAAGACTTGGTACAGTGTGGTGCTGGTCGTGAAGACTTGGTACAGTGTGGTGCTGGTCGTGAAGACTTGGTACAGTGTGGTGCTGGTCGTGAAGACCTGGCACAGTGTGGTGCTGGTCGTGAAGACTTGGTACAGTGTGGTGCTGGTCGTGAAGACTTGGTACAGTGTGGTGCTGGTCGTGAAGACGTGGTACAGTGTGGTGCTGGTCGTGAAGACGTGGTACAGTGTGGTGCTGGTCGTGAAGACTTGGTACAGTGTGGTGCTGGTCGTGAAGACCTGGTACAGTGTGGTGCTGGTCGTGAAGACCTGGTACAGTGTGGTGCTGGTCGTGAAGACTTGGTACAGTGTGGTGCTGGTCGTGAAGACTTGATACAGTGTGGTGCTGGTCGTGGGGACGTGGTACAGTGTGGTGCTGGTCGTGGGGACGTGGTACAGTGTGGTGCTGGTCGTGAAGACTTGGTACAGTATGGTTACTGGTCGTAAGGACGTGGTACAGTATGGTGCTGGTCGTGAGGGACGTGGTACAGTGTGGTGCTGGTCGTGAAGACTTGGTACAGTGTGGTGCTGGTCGTGAAGACTTGGTACAGTGTGGTGCTGGTCGTGAAGACTTGGTACAGTGTGGTGCTGGTCGTGAAGACTTGGTACAGTGTGGTGCTGGTCGTGAAGACTTGGTACAGTGTGGTGCTGGTCGTGAAGACTTGATACAGTATGGTGCTGGTCGTGAAGACTTGGTACAGTGTGGTGCTGGTCGTGAAGACTTGGTACAGTGTGGTGCTGGTCGTGGGGACGTGATACAGTATGGTGCTGGTCGTGAAGACTTGGTACAGTGTGGTGCTGGTCGTGAAGACTTGGTACAGTGTGGTGCTGGTCGTGAAGACTTGGTACAGTGTGGTGCTGGTCGTGAAGACTTGGTACAGTGTGGTGCTGGTCGTGGGGACGTGGTACAGTATGGTGCTGGTCGTGAAGACGTGGTACAGTGTGGTGCTGGTCGTGAAGACTTGATACAGTGTGGTGCTGGTCGTGAAGACTTGGTACAGTGTGGTGCTGGTCGTGAAGACTTGGTACAGTGTGGTGCTGGTCGTGAAGACTTGATACAGTGTGGTGCTGGTCGTGAAGACTTGATACAGTGTGGTGCTGGTCGTGAAGACGTGGTACAGTGTGGTGCTGGTCGTGAAGACTTGATACAGTGTGGTGCTGGTCGTGAAGACTTGGTACAGTGTGGTGCTGGTCGTGAAGACTTGGTACAGTGTGGTGCTGGTCGTGGGGACGTGATACAGTGTGGTGCTGGTCGTGAAGACTTGGTACAGTGTGGTGCTGGTCGTGAAGACCTGGTACAGTGTGGTGCTGGTCGTGAAGACCTGGCAGTGTGGTGCTGGTCGTGAAGACTTGGTACAGTGTGGTGCTGGTCGTGGGGACGTGATACAGTGTGGTGCTGGTCGTGAAGACTTGATACAGTGTGGTGCTGGTCGTGAAGACATGGTACAGTGTGGTGCTGGTCGTGGGGACGTGGTACAGTGTGGTGCTGGTCGTGAAGACTTGGTACAGTGTGGTGCTGGTCGTGAAGACTTGGTACAGTGTGGTGCTGGTCGTGGGGACGTGGTACAGTGTGGTGCTGGTCGTGAAGACTTGGTACAGTGTGGTGCTGGTCGTGAAGACTTGATACAGTGTGGTGCTGGTCGTGAAGACTTGATACAGTGTGGTGCTGGTCGTGGGGACGTGGTACAGTATGGTGCTGGTCATATTCCATACTTCAAACTTCAGTGGTAAATAAAATAACATGATTGAACTGCACGTGGACTCACGTGCCCAGTAGTAATGATAATACCAATAAAACAGAAACTAACAGATTGAGAATTACCAGCAGGGCTGGTAAGTGTATAAAAATTTAAAAATAGTACCTTAAAATAACGTAACAATAGTTTCAACGTCAATGGCACTTCTAGTGATCAAAACATATAAACTTGTATTAATTTCTTATGCTAATAAGGAGGTCTCCCTTCCCCCGAATGACTCAAGCCACTTTTCGAACATCCTAGAGATTTCGTGAAACAAATATTGTTGATTCTTACTCCCAAGAATTTTCCACAAATTTAGAAAACAGGATGCATTGCGCAATACACATCAAACAATATACGTCACATGCATCAAACTGAAACACACATAGTTATTAAAAAAATACGTAACATTAAGTCCCTGACACTGAACATAAGTTGTCCAAAACAAACAACTTGTACAAAATGAAAACAACATGTATTCTTGACAACTAGTGTTGTCACTATCAATCTATGAACAAAGCCAAAGATTTCAGTCGAGGCAAGTTGGTAGAAAGCAACGCAAAACAGGGTCGTCTCCAGCTGCCACGTTTTCAAAACTTTAATGGTGGTCTAATATGTGTCGTTTTCACATCCACAAACAGGCAGAAGTCATATAAAATAAGTAACGTCGCTGAATTTGGTGTAAACCAATTATGTCATAACGTTTTACCGTCTTCTACTGCAATTTGTAAGTCATGAGGACATGTTAAGCGTAATAAAAACCATGCTTACTTTCTTTATGGATGGTTCTAAATGAAAGTTCGTCTGTGGGCTCAGCCTTGACTTGGAGTAACCGGGTTGTTGCTTTCCAGATCCTCTCTGTTGAATGTGTACCTCTGTAGCTACTTTCCAAATACCCTCTACTGAATGTGTAACTCTGTAGCTACTTTCCAGATACCTTCTACTGACTGTGTAACTCTGTAGCTACTTTCCAGATACCTTCTACTGAATGTGTAACTCTGTAGCTACTTACCAGATACCATCAACTGACTGTGTAACTCTGTAGCTACTTTCCAGATACCTTCTACTGAATGTGTAACTCTGTAGCTACTTTCCAAATACCTTCTACTGACTGTGTAACTCTGTAGCTACTTTCCAAATACCCTCTACTGAATGTGTAACTCTGTAGCTACTTTCCAGATACCTTCTACTGAATGTGTAACTCTGTAGCTACTTTCCAGATACCTTTTACTGAATGCGTAACTCTGTAGCTACTTTCCAGATACCTTCTACTGAATGTTTAACTCTGTAGCTACTTACCAGATACCTTCTACTGACTGTGTAACTCTGTAGCTACTTTCCAGATACCTTCTACTGACTGTGTAACTCTGTAGCTACTTTCCAGATACCTTCTACTGAATGTGTAACTCTGTAGCTACTTTCCAGATACCTTCTACTGAATGTGTAACTCTGTAGCTACTTTCCAAATACCTTCTACTGACTGTGTAACTCTGTAGCTACTTTCCAAATACCCTCTACTGAATGTGTAACTCTGTAGCTACTTTCCAGATACCTTCTACTGAATGTGTAACTCTGTAGCTACTTTCCAGATATCTTTTACTGAATGTGTAACTCTGTAGCTACTTTCCAGATACCTTCTACTGACTGTGTAACTCTGTAGCTACTTTCCAAATACCCTCTACTGAATGTGTAACTCTGTAGCTACTTTCCAGATACCTTCTACTGAATGTGTAACTCTGTAGCTACTTTCCAGATACCTTCTACTGAATGTGTAACTCTGTAGCTACTTTCCAAATACCCTCTACTGAATGTGTAACTCTGTAGCTACTTTCCAGATACCTTCTACTGAATGTTTAACTCTGTAGCTACTTTCCAGATACCATCAACTAACTGTGTAACTCTGTAGCTACTTTCCAGATACCTTCTACTGAATGTGTAACTCTGTAGCTACTTTCCAGATACCATCAACTAACTGTGTAACTCTGTAGCTACTTACCAGATACCTTCTACTGACTGTGTAACTCTGTAGCTATTTTCCAAATACCATCTTCTGAATGGGTAACTCACGAGTTCTGTGTAATCTCACTTGGTGTATTCGATATATCAAGATGGTTCACTAATTGTATTGCACATACCAACCAATTCTCTCAGCTCTTTGAAGGTTTTTCACATGCTTTGGAAACTAAAAGTCTCTTGAGTTTTCAAAAAAACACTGGTCAGTCAGTATCTACTTGTATTGGCTCTCTGACTGTGTCATAATCTGAGAAAACGAGCTTGTTGATACGTTTATCAAGACACTTTGTTGATGAAGTCATAAACTTACCTATTATATAACTAGACTTTCAGATTAAGCCTAATGTTAGAGTAAGGTCACTTAATTTGGGTAGGACTCGAAGGAGGCAACTGTGCTTGCATTGGCTATTCTTCGGCCACAGTTTTATTATACCATTTTCTCTTACAAACTAATGATTTGTCCGTCAGTACTTTCCTGTTCAAGTTGTAATTGATCATGTGTCATTTTCATTCGGTTGTTATGATATCATATAATAGCACCATTGTGTATTTCGTATCTCAGTGGTATTAATCAATTACATTTGAAAACAACGAGTATTTAACATGGTCTAGTTGTTTGTGGGCACTTTTTTAAGTTGTCTGTTTCCGGCCACCTTTCAGCCATTATTTTTAATACTGTAGTTTTAACTATCTTTATTTTACAAAAAGTAATATATAATGTTTGGCAGTGGAACCTGCTCGATGTCTTTTACAATAAGTCTCCAAGACTGGTATATTAGATTTTAGGATCGCTGGACGAAATAAAACAAGACAGTAAACAAGTTTAATCGAGAGATGTCATTGACATTCGCTGACTTTTTTGCTGAGAGATGTCACTGACATTTCCTGACTTTTCTGCTGAGAGAAGTCAATGACATTTCCTGACTTTTCTGCTGAAAGATGTCACTGACATTCCCTGGCTTTGCTGCTGAGAGATGTCACTGACATTTCCTGACTTTTCTGCTGAGAGATGTCACTGACATTCCCTGACTTTTCTGCCAAGAGATGTCACTGACATTCCCTTACTTTTCTGCTGAGAGATGTCACTAACATTCCCTGACTTTTCTGCTGAGAGATGTCAATAACATTCCATGACTTTTCTGCTGAGAGATGTCATTGACATTCCCTGACTTTTCTGCTGAGAGATGTCACTAACATTCCCTGACTTTTCTGCTGAGAGATGTCAATAACATTCCATGACTTTTCTGCTGAGAGATGTCATTGACATTCCCTGACTTTTCTGCTGAAAGATATGAATGACATTCCCTGACTTTTCTGCTGAGAGATGTCACTAACATTCCCTGACTTTTCTGCTGAGAGATGTCATTGACATTCCCTGACTTTTCTGCTGAAAGATATCAATGACATTCTCTGACATTTCTGCTGAGAGATGTCACTGACATTGCCGGACTTTTTTGCTGAGAGAAGTCACTGACATTCCCTGACTTTTCTGCTGAGAGATGTCATTGACATTCCCTGACTTTTCTGCTGAGAGATGTCATTGACATTCCCTGACTTTGCTGCTGAGAGATGTCACTGACATTCCCTGATTTTGCTGCTGAGAGATGTCACTGACATTCCCTGACTTTGCTGCTGAGAGATGTCACTGACATTCCCTGACTTTTCTGCTGAGAGATGTGAATGACATTCCCTGACTTTGCTGCTGAGAGATGTCACTGACATTACCTGACTTTGCTGCTGAGAGATGCCACTGATATTACCTGACTTTGCTGCTGAGAGATGTCACTGACATTCCCTGACTTTGCTGCTGAGAGATGTCACTGACATTCCCTGACTTTGCTGCTGAGAGATGTCACTGACATTCCCTGACTTTTCTGCTGAAAGATGTCACTGACATTCCCTGATTTTGCTGCTGAGAGATGTCACTGACATTCCCTGACTTTTCTGCTGAGAGATGTCACTGACATTCCCTGACTTTTCTGCTGAGAGATGTCATTGACATTCCCTGACTTTTCTGCTGAGAGATGTCAATGACATTCCCTGACTTTTCTGCTGAGAGATGTCAATGACGCCTTCTGACATTTTTGGTACATTTTTATGCCCTACAATCCGAGCTCCAAAATACCTATCTCTATATTATATTTTCTTAGTGGAATCGGGCCCTAAAGTCTGAAAGCTAGCATTGCTAGGTAGTTAGAGCATTTGATTTGTAATTTGTTGTTCGGATCAGCGTCCCACCAAACATGTTCGTCCTTTAAGCCATAATGGCATGATGTTGTGACGACTGATCCCACAACACTATGTAACAAAATGTTTACTTTTTCTTGTTCCTGGACAGAAAGTGTTATTTACCAATTGCTTATGTCTAAAGTAAATAGAGAAGACCTATTTTGCTCTTTAAACTTTGATTTTATAACCTGGGAGCGTAATAACGAAAACATGATGGGAGACTATGTTTGAGGTTTGATAGGTGAAAGTGATTTACATTATGGTCGCACATCTCGAAAAACTACTTACTTCTAAACATTTTTGTATAACTTTAGTATAAATACATGTAAATCTTGATTCATATGTTGTTTTATTCAGATCTTATGTAAATGAAAATGTGCAAATTTGTCCGTTTTTACATATAAAATAGGTTAATTTCTAAATTTCATTATCCAGGTCACAAAAGCAAAGTTTGAAGGGAATAATGGCCATTTTCTGTACTTTTACAACGTAAGCAATTAAGAAATAACACATACTATCCAGGAACAAAATTTGTGTTACATTGTGTTATTCATTAGTAAAAAAAAGTGGTCCAAGAGTTGGCGAAGGGTCCTGACTATGTGCCTTCCCTCCCGTATTTTACAGCTAAATTAGGGACGACAATTATAATTATTCTTTCTGTAACTGTGCGCGAAATTCAAAATAAACCAAACTCTAAACATGCATATAATAACATCTCAGTCTCTCTAGCTCACTGATAGTAAACCAAGTTGACCTGACGTTGACTAATGGCATGTTTTGTTGTGCAAGCTCATAGTTCGAACATGGCCTCCGATTAATCACGCTTTTATAGATGTTTTCATAAAACTTATTCGACATGTTTTCTACAACGACATTGTCAAGGAGAGGACAACACATAATTAAAGATACACTTTGTCTTCTGACACTCGTGAAAGCGTCGGAAAAATGAAGCAACCGGTCAGCAAATTTTTAACTGGACAAACCTTCAACATGCTGAGAACTGATGTGTTCGTCCAGGCGTTTGTCTCTCGTTTACGTCGGCCACTTTCCGCGCTGCGTTTGAAAAGCTGCGCATCCAGTCAAAGGTGAACAATAACTTTTGAACTGACGGGAGAACAACCATGAAAATTGATGGTTTCATATGACATTGTACAATAAACTTTTAGAAATTAATCATACGTAAATAATAAAAATATATATTTACTGTATGTAACTGTTGGGCAGATGAAATGTTTAACAATTACATTATGTGGTGGAAGATATACGTAACTCAGACAAGTGGAACAAAGACTACAACACAGTTAACTTTTTTAAAGTCCATGAAGTTAGTTGGTTTGATAGATCAATGTGAGGTTCTACCGTCACTGGGGACGAGCGCTTTATTTGATATTATTAATTTAAAAATAGCTTCTAACAAAGAATATTTGAAGTCCGTATTTTAAGAATTTATAAAGCTTATAAGTAAAATCCGGGGTTCGATTCCCTATGGTATACGGAGCGCAAGTAATTTGTTTAGTTTTGCGTCAAAACAATAATGTACGTTTACAATTCATAACCAAAAAAAATAAATTCTATAAATAAAATATTTACCTCTTAGAGAGCTTAAAATAATTAATTAATGAAGAGTGACTGTTTCAATAATTATAATAATAACTTATTAGTAGATACCGTATGAAACTGTTGTAAATATTAATCTTTGGATTCAGATTGTTACAGAAAAAATATATTGTATTCAATCACTTCTCTCGCACCCAGGACCTTATTTCCCTTAATAGGTGTTAGCATTAGATAGTTAATTACAAAGGTAATGAAATTTACATTCAAAACTTTTCTAGACTTGAAACCATTAATCAATATGTTTTTACCGGATATCAGACTTGCATTATGCTTTGTGGCTGTGCTATAAGAAAACACACATACACGTTTTGTTAACACTACGTTACAGAAATGACAGACAAAAATATCTGTACTGTCCACAGGAACAAACAACAATAATTTAGCAGGGTGTGGATGAACCATACCCAAACTGATATGGATGTCCGTTAGGTCCATGGGGGAAGCGCATACAAATCTTCAGTTTTGCAGTTTATAATCGACTTTTTTTTTACAATTATATATAAGGGAAGTAATTTTCATGTCATGCGATAACCTTCCATTTATCATGAACTTACTTACATAACTTCTTTCCTAGGGACAGGTAATCCAACTAGTAACCTAATACTGTTGTTAGTCTATGTACTGAAAGTATAAGATAAAATCTATAGACAACAAAACTGGAAAAATATTGGTCGATTTTTTCATTTAGAATCTCCGTTGATTAAAGAGGTTTGTTGTTCTGTTAAAAACGTTGGTGATATAGCAGCCAATATTTAAGTTTAAAACTGAATAGATATTTTTACTTTAATGATAAATTTTATGCCCTTCGCTCGAAATTAGGTGATCCCACACTACGTTTTCACTTAACGTTTTACGGCACTTCACCCTCTCACGGCTTCCTTGTACCCCCCTTAATAAAACCGTAATTTAACAGTGATTGAACTATTCTGACACACCCTGGCTTTTATTTTATATAGATTTCTATATGAGTTACTTTTTCTTGGGGGGGGGAGATTGTTGTTAGATGTAAATTATGTTTGTTTGTTTTTGAATTTCGGGCAAACCTACACGAGGGCTATCTGCGCTGGCCGTCTCTAAATTTAGTATTGTAAAGACTAGAGGGAAGACAGCTAGTCATCACCACCCACCGCCAACTTTTAGGCTACTCTTTAACCAACGAATACTGGGATTGACCGTCACATTATAACGCTCCCACGGTTGAAAGGGCGAGCCTGTTTGGTGTGACGAGTCTCGAACCAGCGACTCTCAGATTACGATTTAGTGCCTTAACTATCTGGCCATGCCGGGTCTGTAAATTATGTCGAACAGTTAACGAAGTATAAAATAATTGTAGTTTAAAATAAAAGTACTAAAATAGTGTAAAGGTTGAGTGTAAACATTTAATTAGTTTTATTCAATATGTTTCAAACTTTGTCATATATATTTGATAGTTCATACAATTAGTGCAGATATCAAAATTATATTTTGATATTTGATAATTTCGACGCAAACTAAGTGAAGTTATTTAAATATTTCAAAATTAAAATTTAATTATTGTATTTTCTTACTCCCCTAGTGGTATACAATTTTAACGGAACTTCAACTCAAATGACATTAACTACAAATAATGTTGAAGTTATATAAGTTCCAACTCGGGTGAGATGTTGTAAGCCTAATGGGTATTTGTGTTTCTCTATTTTGTAAACGAAGTGAAGTAGAGTCTCGTTCAGATAGAGAATCAATAAGGTTAGCCTTCAATACTGAAAATACAGGGTAAGTATTACCGTAACGCTAAGTTTAAGTACTCGCATAAAAGTAATTTATAAAAGTAATTTAATGTAACGATAGTTTAGTCTGACTGTATCGTACTAGTAATATGTTAGCTTACTAGGTCCTAAGCCTACGTCTTGAAACCTGATCCTAGTGGGGATTTCATACCAAACCATTAAATAAATGTGAAAAAAATTGTGGTCTTGATACAAATTCAGAATTCGGATTTCATGTTTATTAAAACTGTCTTCGACCAAGTATTTCACGTAATGGACAGGCTATTCTAGTGAGCAAACCTTTAAGATATAATTTACGAGCGTTAACATTATTAGCTTAACCTAAATTAGAAGTAGACCATATCTTAAAACGATCGTTTATCTGGTGAGTTTTCTTATGCCTAACTTTCTCTGAACGTGTAAGCGTTAGGATAATTCTTTGGTGTTTTCTTTATAAACTTGTTTGCATTGTTTATTAACAAATCCGCAAACATATCTGAGTTTTAAAGTAAGGCTGGTAATAACTGCTGGTTTGTTTTCATCCATCATAGTACTTGAGTTTCTAACGTTTTGTTGACCAACCAACAAATGAAATGGGTAGAAATACACGATAGTACCATATTAGCATTGAATATTAATTAGAACAGGGGTGTGCAACATTTTTCGTCGGTGGGCCGTATAACCAACTTCATCAATCAAGCGGGGCCACTTAAAAAACAAGCTTATTCGTGTACATGCACAATAAATTAAAAAAAATTCTCAAAATGCAAGCAATAATTTTATATTTTTGCATGAGTGATCATTTTAGTGCGACACTTGAAATTTAGAGTCCTTGCAGAGCTTGTCAATATCAGCTTTGACAGAAGTGGTTGCCACTCTTAACTGACTGGTCAAATGTTCATCAGTCAGCTGACTTCTACATTTGGTTTTGATGAGCTTCATTTTGGAGAAAAATTGCTCACAGCAGTAGGTGCTACCAAAAAGGGAGGCAATTCTTTGTGCATGACGGGACAAATTGGGAAACTTTTCACGTACACAGAGTTTGTAAAGTCTAGCAAACTGTTTTCAGAGAATTTCCTTTTAGTGTCCATGTCAGCCTGCAGTTCAATGAGTTCCACTTGGCAATCATCAGGACTGTCTTCCACTGCCAAATCAAAAGGTTGAGCGAACAATTTCAACCTAATTTCAGTTTGTCTGAAATCTGGAAATCTGTTTGCAAACTCATCACGCAGCTTTTGTACACTGGTTCCATATTTGGTGCAATCCAGATTAGGAAATTCCAGTTTCCTGGTTGCAAGACATGTAAAATGGGTCAATATGGCTCTTCTCAACTGAACCTGGAAAAGTTCCAATTTCTTCTCAAAACCACAAATATGCTCAACTTATTCACAAGTTGACTTTTCCCTTGTAGTTTTAAGTTTAAATCGGACAGATGCTGTGTAATGTCTGTAAGGAATGCTAAGTCATTCAGCCAGTTCTCATTGCTCAAGAAGTCCACATTCTGACGTTTGCTCTCCATGAAGAACTTAATCTTCTCTCGCAGATTCCAGAATCTCTTCAAAGTAGCAGCTCTACTAAGCCAACGTACAGCAGAGAAGTACAAAACATCTGAATACTCACTGTCCAGCTCATCTAAAAAAGTTTTAAATTGTCGATGATTTAATCCTCGTGTTCGAATATAATTTACGCATTGGACGACATTTTTCATGACTTCTGCAAAATCCAGAACTTTGGTGCACAAGCTCTCTTGGTGAATAATGCAATGGCTTACAACTACGTCTTGTGCTCCAATTGCAGTTAGAAATTTCTTGGTGAATCCATTTGTCCTACCTGTCATGGAAGGAGCACCATCTGTTGTAACACCACATAATTTATAAGGATTCAGTTTAAACTTTTCTACAACCCTAAGCACTTGTTCACAAATATCCTGTCCTGTGGTTGTGGAGGAAAGGCTTGCCATATCTAAAAACTCTTCGAAAACATCAAAGCCTGCAGTAACAGCTCTGATGAAAATGACAAGTTGGGATGTCATTGATATCAGTGCTTTCATCCAAAGCCAGACTGAAAGCTTCACACGAATTCAATCTCTCTTTCAAAGTTTCTTTGATGTCCTCTGAAAGATCTTTTGTCCTGCGTGAGACAGTAAAGCGGGAAAGGCTAGTTTGCTCCACCAAATATTTTTTCTCTGGACATGCATATTCTGTGAATATTGTTAAACAATTTTAATAAATTCTCCATCACTGAAAGGCTTTCCTTTTCTGCCATACATTCACAAAGCTTAAAACTCAGTTTTGTCACCAGTTCTGAATTTTTCTTGAAAGTGGTAAAACACCTTGTTGCTTTTCAATGGATGTTTTAAATGTTCAATTTTGTCCTTTCGTGCCTGACCAACAATTTCATCAAACTGGGAGGAGTGCTTAGTTGCGTAATGTCGCTTAATATTGTACTCTTTCATGACTGCAATTGTAGTTTGACAGACGAGGCAGACAACACCTTGATTATGTGGGACAACAAGATATTTTGTGCACCATTCACTGTTGAATAACCTTCCCTCATCATCAATTTTTCGTTTCTTAACTGCTGACATTTTACTAGCCCTGAAATCAAAACAAAAATTATTCTCACGAAAATAGCAAAGTAGAAAAAAACATAGAATTTATTTACACATGGAACCTCTTATGGACAGAAACACATGTTTCTAAATTGGCATCCCGATCATAGCCTTCCGGTACTTAAATTAATTGAGAATAGCAAAATACAGTGTGACCTCGCCTATTCGCGGCCCCGCATATTCGCGGGTTATGCGCGAACTGCGTTTTTGTAGGTCACAGAGACTGAAAGGGCTTTTCGAGGAGATTTCTGTTGTATTTACTCAATCAAGCCGTTTTATCAATTGTCGTCTTCACCAAACAAGATTGGACTGCTATTGGCTGACTGCCTCAGCTTCCCAACAACGCAAACGGCAAAGCACAGCCCGGTAACGCACGGTACAATTTAGTGAAATACATAACAGCATGCAATATTGCTACATTATTACTGCATCAATGAGTATAAGTATCATTAGTGTTTGGGAAGCATTTAATATAGTATATAATCGCATACATATACGTTTTAAAACTGCGTCCAATATTCGCGGGAGGGTAAAGAACGTAACCCCCGCGAATAACGAGGTCACACTGTACATAGAATCAGATGCATCTGAAAGCAAAAATTTTAATAAATTCAGTAAAGTCACAACAATATGCTAAATAATAATCAATTTACCTTCAATCTCTTGTATTAACTGTAAAAGGTAAAATTTTCACCAATAATGAATGACGGACAGCAGAGGTTAGGGAAAATTGTCGCCAGCGGGCGAAGGCGAGGTTCAGGACATGACGTTGAGTCGTAGACAATAGTGCTAGTGCACGTCACCTATTCATGCCCTAAGGAGGCCGACCAATCGAATTCGGCCTGCTCCTCTCTAGCAAAGATAATTTTAGAAGTTTGTCGAGTCGAAGCCTGGGAATCCCGTAGGATCGATGCTTTTAAAAATATTCCATTTGCGTTGGATTACAGATCAGGCCACATGGTTAGATTACAACAACTAGGGCCACACTAAATGGCTTGGCGGGCCGGGTTGTGGCCCGCGGGCCGCCTGTTGCACACCCCTGAATTAGAAGATACTTTATGGTTTGGTTTCAAAATATGAAAACTTTTTATTTCACATTATGAATTTTTAGCGTCTAAAGAAGGCTGGGAACTGAACTTCTAAATACTTTAAAAACGTAAAGATAAATGTAATGTAAACACTTGTTAACTGTGTGGCTCAGTCTTCTAACTGGAGACCGACTATTGGAAAGGCATTAAATAGGTTAATTTCATAGTTTGTGGAACAGTTTAATATTTAGTTAACTAAATTATAAAATATGTGGCACTCTATTTAAGTGTCATAAAACACAAATTGACAGTAGTTTACGCTTGCATCTTAGTTTTGTGGATATCTTGTATAGCTCTTGTTAGGGTAAATTATAATAAGGTAACAAGCAAGAACAAACGGTTTTTCGTAACTTGTGTTCAACCATGGTCATTGACTGACCTCCCAACTGCAGTTTAACAAAGAATCGTAGCGTTGTTCGAGTTTCACTGTACCACTACCCCATGTATATAAATTACACATTAATATTTCTCTGTTAAAACTTTGGTTAATTAAAATAATTTTAACAAAAGTTAAACAAAAGCCACAGGGTTTTGCTAATTTACGGCGCTATATAAACTAGTGTAATTGTTAACTTACTGGTTCATAAACGTTTGGAAAATATTATAGGTATGGCTCTTGAAAGGATGGATGCACTTCAAAGGTTGAAATAAATGGAGCAGAGATGGTAATTTTATAACAGTATTCGATATCTCTGTACAGAAATGTTGTTTACTCACAAGCCTTACGTCTGAAATAAGCTGTTAACACCCTAATATTAATGACATGAATGCTAACCCTAAAGCTCAGTGATGTCGAGAAACCCACTTGTTGAGAAATTTGAACGTTGAAAAACGGCTCGTTTGAGCCGTTTTTGCATATAAATAACCCTAAAGCTGTTTAGACGTATCGTTTAACATTCGTCAGGTGCTAGTATATTTTCATGAGGGTTATGATAAAAATTTTCTCATCTATTTTAAGGCTTCTACAAAAGTTAAAATATATTTTAATGTAATTTTGTTGAGGAAAAAAAGTTAACTATATTACGAACAATAACTATTTAAGTTGACAAGTTGTCAATATTGTGCACAATAAAACTGGTATATTAAAGTGTTGAATGTTTTGTCTTGAGTGAATTTATGAGAATGTTAGTGAAATTATATTTTATGTTGGTCATTTTTTTTCGTTTCGTACCATCAGTTTTGTTTAGGCCACGCTCACTCAGGCTTCGTGCGAGTTTGTATTTCAGTTTAACATGGAGAGCATGGTTTTTTCAAACTACGCTCCATGGAGCCTTTGGGTTCCACCATAGTTATCTGGGTCTCCGCAAGGAAATTTTAGAATGTTAAGTTTTTTCCTAAAACTATAAAATTGGATTAGAATACGCTGTACACAAGTAAAATATATCTTCAATATAACACGTTTATCACGTATTGGGCCTTTTAATATTGTATTATGCCAAACATCAGGCGATTTTACTAAGTTCTAACGGTGAAAGTGTTAATACAGTCTCAATTAATATCGACGGGGGCGCCACTGATTGCAAGTAGATATGGTGCCATCTAAAGACCGCAAGCGTCATTGGAGATACAAGATAGGCTCATACTTGTATGAAACATCGGTCAAATCTGGGTAGTGAGGCCAACTGTCTTTTTTAAAATCCAGATCTGATATTAGCGGCTAAATATCGAACGAAATGAAATGACGTCATAGCTGAAACTTCTCCAAATTTGAACATTGATTCAACTAAATACCGTATCAGTTTCAAACTGTATTTTGTATGACGTATTCTTGTATTTATGACGATTAGTGATTGTTAGGTTCGGTTATATTCGTGAACTTTAATTACAAACTTGGTGCCAATGGGCTTTATGACGTCATGTTTCATTTCGTTCGAGGTTTAGATGCAAGTCAGATCTGAATTAATATTTTATTTGGATTAAAATTTATTTTAAAAAATACAAAAATTGTAAACATAACAGGTTAACCTTTTCCTTTAAAGATATATTAAAACATAACAGGTTAACCTTTTCCTTTAAAGATATATTATAGCGGCCTATCTTTTCTACCACAAATCTTTTTCTGACTTCGTTATGACGACACTGATATTAGGTCAGCTTGTCATCGTATAATGTATGATAAAACCCCAGTGCTTGTATACGTTTTCATTAAGAGGCTACTTTGTGTTTGAAAATGCTTTTGAAGTGCCAAAGATATAAGGCCGAAGGTCGCACCAAACATGCTTGCCCTTTCAGCCGTGTGGGCGTTATGATGTGACTGTCAGTCCCCACTATTCGTTGGTAAGAGAAGCCGAAGAGTTGGCGGTGGTTGACTAGCTGCCTTCCCTCTAGTCTTGCACCCCTACATTAGGGACAGCTAGCGCGGATATCCCACGTGTAGCTTTGCGCGAAATTCCAAACTAATTAATTAGTTGTCACCATTATAATGGATAAGTGGTGAATATTTGTAATAAATCTGATACGAGTAAAAACCTTTTTAGGCCTAATAACATATTTTTGAGCAAACATTTTTACTGCATACAACTACAAAGGCCAAACTTACAAACAAGCTAAATATTGAATATGTGCACTTACGACTAACAGCTATAACTCCCAAATATTCAACTACTTTGAACAGAAGCAAGCCCATCCAAGCCACTAAAACTGTACATTTTAACAGAAGCAAGCCCATCCAAGCCACTAAAACTGTACATTTTAACAGAAGCAAGCCCATCCGAGCCACTAAAACTGTACATTACTCTTGTAGAAATGTTTAATGTGAGCAAAAGTAAAACATTTTATTTTTAATAAATTTATATTAATAAAGTTTGAAGTAAACTTTATCTGGTGCTTGTGGCCGATTGTTTTTATTTAATGTGTTTTTATCATTTTATCAAGAAAATGGTTTTTTCTGAGGCATCGCAGGTCTTAAGTTTGAGAACCCCTGATCTAGAGAAGTACTACATCAAAATGAAGGCTCGTGCCGAGATGAACGAGCCTGTCGCTGAATGAACAACGTAGTTTTTCCTTTTTAACCTTTTATTTGTGCATTTAAATTCGGGGAAGTGCTGAGTAATTACTTGTAACTGAAACATTTCAATTTTCAGTGTATTTAGAAGAGAACTTGTTAATAGTAGATACTTGGAGTCGTTGTTTTGTAACTTAACCTTTGACCTCTACCTCTTTTTTTTTTTATATAAAGTCTTGGTTGAAGTTACAGAATTCTGGGTTAATTCGGTTTTCTCTCTCTCCCTGTGTTGGTTCTTTTATATAGTTGTGGGATCCTTGTATCAATACAAGAATTGTTATAATCGTAAGTAACTCTATATACATTACTGTTATTTATCCTTAGTATTATAGTTCTTGTTAAAGTTGACGTATGGTTACCATAACATTTACATCTAAAATCAGTATATTAGTTAGGAAGACAAACCTACGTAAGAACCTTCGACAAGTGTGCTCCAATCAAGCCAGTCAGGTTGATATCGTCAAGAGACAAGTCATAAAAACCATACATCGGCGATAATTTTCCAAATGTATTTCTGATTTTGGAGTTTCCTTATTCTTACTCGTTCTTCGGAGAAATAAGGAAATTTAAGTTTGTCATTTTATGAATATATGTTCATAAACTACATTAAATCATGATTTATTGTTGTCACTGAAGTACCTTGACTTCCGCTAGGGGTAAGACATCTTGTAGTCAACAGTTGAACCCGTTGTTACGTTCGGACAAATCTTCCATTTATTACGTTACGTATGTTAACGTATTAACAACTTGGATAACCGAAATATGAATTTTGAATTTAGTAGTTCAATATATAAATTTGTTTGTCAAGAAGAATGATACAATTCCCTTTAAACACAAATTTTAATATATAACCAAAAAAACAATACGATTTTATAGCAACTGTCAATAGTTGCTACATTATAATGGCCTACATACATCAGCTATTACTAACTTGCACACACTTGAGTTCTCTATACGGTCTGGAACTGGATGTTTTATCCATGATCCAGGTCCACGATGGGCAGACGCTCTTTTCCATGGCTAATAGTAAGTTGGTAAACTACCAACTCTAGATTCTCTTGAGAATCATTCAAACGTTACAATATAAGTATCTAGGTGTCTTCTATAGTAGCTGGACTTGATAAAACCAAACACTTAGTATTGCAATATGAATTCATAAGTGTTAGTTGTTTGTTAAATTTTACTTTAACATTACAACAAAATTTATTATAAGTACTCTTCTATGACTTGTATCAGACTTCACCACGTGTCACATGTAAGATGTTTGTATTTAAATATAATTTCAAGAAATATTAGTTTTCTAACTGAAACCTGACAATCATCAATATTGCATCCAAACTTTGAAAAATATTGTGTAGAGGAAGAAAACTAAATATTAAACTCGTGAACATCATAAAGCGAAGGAAAACTGAATACATTTTAACGCCAGATCAAAATGAAAGGATATGTGGCAGTGAACAGGCCTGAAGTGTGTACAAGATCCAAATCTGTCCATTAGTCAACTTGTGTAACAGGTGGAATATAAATTCGTAACTCCAACGTTTTAAGTTGGACTTCATTTCGTAAAGGATTTTGTCACGATGTTTAAACAATGTAAAATCTTAGTTCTAGGACAAAGATTTATTTAGCATTTCGCATGCGTGTTTAGCGTCATCCATTGTTTGGGTAGATTTCTCAATTTTGTGAAACATTAGACCATGTTTATTTCACATAACACATTAATCTGTTCCTTCTGTTTCTATAAACTTCAATCTTAAACCGTGCCTTATGAATTTAAGTGTTCAAACGAAAATGGTCTCGCTGATAGTGTACTGAGACTAAAGTGAAAATCCTACCACAGTAATCTGCATGACAATAAATCAAACTGATTCTACGCAATGGTGTGGATCCAGATGGGTGACACTATATCACTAACTCAATGTCTCACTGATTCTTGTATTTATAATCTACTCTGATCACTTCCTGAATTTGGTAGATTCTTGATGTCAAACTTGAACTTCGATTATCTGAGGGTAATTTTTATAAACGTGATCTTAACGCCCTCTAGCTAGCATCAGAGTTAAAACGCTGAAAATATAGCTCTCAAAAATAGAAACTTCAACGTATATCACTAGAAATATTAAATTTATTAATTAAGAAGTTTATCGCTACATGTAAACCGTTATTTTATGTTCATTCAGTACCGCGAGTTTCGGTGATAATGGTTTTCCTACTATCTTGTACACTGTTAATCCTATCATTCTAACATACAAAACTTCACCCTCCAAAGTAACCGTGGTTCTAATCAACACAGGTTTTAGAACACGTATACCACCAACTTTCCTTCATTCTTAGTGGTGGGTTTGACTCTATGAAGTCACTGCTGTAATCAGAAGTGAGCTCGAACTAAGGCTTCTCCGCAGACTCTGACAACGTCCTATCTTGCTCGTTTATTTGCTGTCGTTATGTTTTCTCTCTGGGTTTTAGGGTTCATTGTGAAGAGGTAGGAGGTATAGTTATATTAACGTTTTAGTGTCTTAGAATTACCAAATCTCTCGCATTTCGTAACTTCTGCTGTTGAAGGCCTACTGTCACTCCTATCTTTAGTATAGAACAAGGTAATGAGTGTTCGGAACGAGGGTGGATGGTGTAATTTTGAAAATAAACATTATTGTGACAGTGTCGTTACTGACTTAAACTGAACAATCTTGACAAGATGTTAATTTAAAAATACTTCGTTTTAAATATGACAACTTAGTTATATACATAATTGTAGGTAGTGGTTAAGTATCAATATTTAACGTCTGGTATGTGGTTTATCCAAGTATTGATTGATCGAACAAAGTCTCTGAAAGCTCGTATTTTGTAAAGTTAGCATTTTCACAGCGTTTACTAATGATGCAAACTTGTGATTTTGTTTGCTTATTTCACAACGAAATGTACATTATAAAAATTATCATAGAAACATTCCAAGGTACTTTAAATTTACCTTATACAAATAATGGTTCTAATTATGAAAGTTGGTTGAGGTCGGGCACATAACGAGGTCTGGACAATATGTTATGCAACTGTACAATGGTGTTGACAGAGGAATTCGGTGACTGCCCGTAAACACTATCCGTTACAAACTGTGTACTCCTAAAGTAAAAGCTTAAATAGTAGTTTGGAAGTCTAAATATGTTCGTATTGTACAGTTACACGTAAGTTCAAACGTGTATACTTCAGTTTATTGTAAAAAACCATTGTTTGAGTTCATCTATGCGAATGTAAACTGGTTTGTATCCGTACATATTGACCAAAATGTTTAGCACGAATTTTCAACTCTAGTATAGTTTACCTTGTATACGTTTATTCACTGTAGTCTTAGCTTGTTATAAGGACTTAGGGCAGACAGTGCTATTTAAGTATAAAACATCTTATTTTATTCTACTCCATTAAGCAATACAGATGTTCTCTAATGGTGTTTATACCTATATTAGTTGTATTTGTATATTATTGTCCGTAGGATTATTTGACGATATCACACGCATATGTTTTGTTTTTTATTGGTCAATAATCAGAAGTTGTGCGACTCGAGTGTTTGCATCATCAGTAAGGGTTATACTATATAATAAAACTAAAGTATTAACCTATAATTCACCTTCAGGGTTATTCAGGGTACTTGTGTGTCCTCTATCAGTTACCGAGTCTCTTCATAACCACGTTTCTCACCCATATCTAACAGGGGTAATGTTGCTGAAAGGTTTAACTTCAAATGTGTAAGTACGGCCTTCGTTACTGGACACTTTCTACCGACTTCCACATTTCCGGATACTAGTGTTTAAGCCTTAATATGACACTGGAAGAGAACTGGCGATCGTTAACTTGGTCCATAGATAACACTTGGACTTTCTTAAAACACGAATAAAATGTGGGCTTCCACGAAAATAAAAGCATGACGATGGGACCCGGCATGGCCAGGTGGTTGAAACACTCGACTTGTAATCCCAGAATAGCGGGTTCGAATCCCCGTCACACCAAATATGCTCGCCCTTTCAACTGTGGTGTCCTTATAATTTGACGGTCAATCCCACTGTTCGTTGGTGAAAGAGTAGCCCAAGAGTTGGCGGTGGGTGGTGATGACTAGCTGCCTTCCCTCTAGTCTTACACTGCTAAATTAGGGACGGCTAGTGCAGATAGCCCTCGAGTAACTGTGTGAAATTCAAAACCAAACTTGTATGAATAAGCATTTTTAAATAGCTCCATCTTTGTCCAAATGATAATTTAAATCTTGTTCTAAGCTTTATTTTATTATTGTTCTATAACTTAAGTAAAGATTTCAAGTAATCAAACGTTTAGTTCATTCTATCTTAAGTGCTGTATTTAGATTGTTAGATGTATTTGATTGGTACGTAATGATTGGACCTCTTCCAATAATTAAACTTAGCTCCGTATAAAAGCTGGAAATTTTGGTTTTGCTTATGAAACTAACTCGTAAATATTTGTCGTAAACTTATCGATAAAGTTGCTATAATTCTATAAATGTTTTCTTATTACTGAAAACATAACATTTCAACAGTGTCTGAGCAGTGTCCACATGTTTATACCAAGTAACTTAACAGTTTAACAAATGTTAGCTACGTAATGTGTATATAAATAACTTATCCTATACATGCAATATGATTCGTACTCTCTGTATTGAATATATGCCACTGTCCCCAGTGAAGTTAACATAGGTACTTATTTCTCTAGATAATAAATGTGTAACTCTCCATGTTTTCTCTTTCGTTAACTCTCTCACACGTGTTAATCTTTGAAAGAAAAGTGAAAACCTGAAATGGATAATGAACATGCGTTATTTCTAAGTAGCAGCTTTATTTAGAAACAAACTTTTATTCACAACAATCGACAATTAAAGAAACTGATTTAAAACTTAAACATTTGATGGTTTACCTCGCAGTTCTACGAACGATTACTGTTAAACGGACCAGCCTTTACAATTCAACTGTTTTGGATAAACGCGTATCTTGACTGTAATTAATGGAAAATTTTCTAGCTTATCTAAGATAAGCTGTTTTCTCCTAGCACGTGGTAAATCAACTCCTTTTATGAAAAACAAATTAACTCAAGTAAAGACACGAGTATTTAAAAATTTAACCAAATGTAGTCTGTCGTTTCTAGTATATACTTCAATATGGTATTTCTATTAAATATTTTGATATATAAATGTTGAACCTTTGCAACAAAATAACTAGGGTTCTGTTGATGCGGGTTGATGATTGGCTTCCAGTTGACCTTTAAAATGTTTGTCTTGGACGCGATGGACAAGATTCTGTATTGTGGATGACCCGTAACTGTTATCTTAGTTTTCTAACATGGGTGGTATAGAATATCGAGCCTGTTACCTATCTTTAATAAAACATGGTTCACGAATAATTTAACACAAAGTTTTGTGTGTGACAGGTGAAGTGGTTTGACATTTTTTTTTTTTTAAAGAACAGTTTTTTATAGGTATCATTATGAATGATAATAACACTTTAATTTTGAACAAGGACACTTCTATTTGTAAAATTGTTTACATAACACTTTGTTGTTTTCTTATTGACAATGTTACGTTCCTTCGCATATTTCTGTATTAAAATCTTATCATACAAAGTAACATTTTGTATTTTATGTATCATATTTTATCTGGTGTATAGTTAATCTTTATTCATGTCTTTCTATAATATTGAACCATCTATCTTCTCGTCTGCTTTTACAGTAAATATTTGTTTTCAGTGTAAACGTATGATATTGTGCGACATACCGAGCGACTTGTTCTTTGGAATAATTGGCCGCGTATTTAGTATTCGTGTCTTTTTTTAGACGTATACCACCGGATTCTAAAATAGACACCTTGTCTTGTGAGAGTGTGGAGAGATGTTCAGTTGGAAGGTGTGTGTTCTTGTCTTACTGTGTTCCGTTGTTGTATGGCATCTGAGATGGTCTTTACGTCTTTGGTAAGATGTCTTTTAATTCATAGGAAGCGCTACCCTTATTGTGTACGGATTCTAAAAGGGTTAACTGTACATCAAACAATACATTTTTGGTAGATGCTATACTTAAGCCGTTATTTAGTGTCGCAACATTAGTCTGGTGCCTACTATACTAACTATGTTAAGGGTATGTAGACCGAAGGTTAGCCTTACAACAGTACATTATTTTAAAGTCTTGGACTCCCTGTACAAAGATTATTGTGATAAGTTGAAGACAAACGTAAGTGCAGTAAAGATTTAAGTGTCAACTGATTGCTACGTGCAGTTTTGAATATAAGTGATGGAGTGTTATCACTAGTGTATTAGTGTTAGCCATCTGTTTATTTAAATACTTTTAACATGGTTTATATTTCAACACATCTAACCAACCTGTACACACTTTCGATAATGATACTCTGATAATGGCTAAATCCCCTGTTCGTTGAATGGTATATTTAATCATGGGTAAATAATTACTTCAGTATCGGTTGGGTAGGCTGCTCAAAGTTACAAATGTGGTTATGAATATAATTTATTTTAACCTGGGATGAATATTTTTACGATGTTTATCAGAAAGTTCCAATCGTTTAAGTTTTTCATTAAAAGTTAATTGATCATATCTTATTTTTGAATTGTACGTTAACGTTGAAGACAGAACCGGTGTCTGTCTAATCTTAAACACTAAATTTATCTTTGGAAAATACTGGTAATAGTAATATAATTCTATTAATCAGTACACACATGAAGCACCCGTTGATTTTTATCTGAGAAATACAATTTTGATACTAGTCTCGGTGGAGTTACTCTCTCTACAATAATCTACTTTCGATGTACCTTTTGTAATTTCACTCCAGCCGGAGAAAGCGCGTGATTCCAGATGTTAAGTAAGCAGTTGCGCGTTGTCTTGGAAGTTGTCCAAGTGAAGATGCTGAAAAAATCAAAACTTTAATTCTTACGGATGTGTAAAGAGGAAATACTGGGTCTTTAGCTTCCAACTTATTACTTGAATAAATCACATTTTCACATGTTTTGTTCATGAACCATATCTGAATTAACTTCATTATTTCTTATTAATTCATTGTCGTATTCTTAATTGTTTTCCTCAGTAAAAAGTACTTCGTCTTGTTTCATTACGCTTTCAAAATGATTATTGCATATTGGTGATAAAATACCACGTGATACCTCTCGACGTATCAGCTATCCCCCATCATGCCTTGCACTCCTTGTGTAAACTGCTGTACAAGGGAATAACTGAAATTTGCTCTTCAGGGACAACTTCTTTCAAGAACCAAACGAGAGAGAATCCAAAATGGTGGACGAGGTAACCATGGAGAAACTGGAGGCTGGCTTCCAGAAGCTTCAAGAAGCAAGTGATTGTAAGTCTCTGGTGAAGAAGTACTTAACCAAGGATGTTTTGGAAAAACTGAAAAATAAGAAGACAAAGATGGGGGCGACCCTTCTAGATGTCATCCAGTCAGGTATTTAACTTATAGTTGAAACCAAACAATGTACAATGTTTTTCTTTATGGTTACCGATTCTTCTAAACTTCTCCATTTCAATTAAAACTATACCACTAATGGTAGGATATTTTTAACATCTAATTCGTTTTTGTACTAGAACTCGTATTTCTTTGTAAGTGAACAGACTTAGAGAAGGCGGTGACGTAATTTCGCATTTATTAACATATTTTGAAACCCGTGGTAAAACAACAAATATTTGAAGTTGTAAACTTGTGTACCTGAAGACGTTTCTAAATTTTTTAGGTTTTTTTTTTAATTCAAGATTATATTCTTTCCCACATAAAGCAACTCATGACAAGCCGTTTGTTCAAAGCTATTCGATAAATGCTGCATAAAGCGCTTGTTTTATATAATTCAAATGTGCGGGCTGTTTGAGTGTGTGATTTCTAAATGTAAAGTATAGGGTTACTTATAGGTATTCTCGGTATTTACCCGTCTTCCTCTTCTAAAATCGATATTTCTAACGTCCAGAAATATCTGTGGATTCGTTGCTATAGCAACGCTGGTGCAGCTTGTGCTCTGAAATGACGTTCAACATCCTCGTGCTGTGTTTATAAACCCTTTAATGTATCCACACACTAACATTGAAGCTTCTGTGTATTGTACATCTTTCCTATTAGTCCACGTATCTCTACAGACACGTCCACTTAAAGCCTGTTATTTTTATTTCACTTCATGGAATGAACGTTTTAATCGGGTTTGCATGTCTTCGCGTGCATCTCAAACTAATACATCGATGTACACGGAAAGATGGCAAGTCTGTATGGAACAGCCTTTATCAGGGTTGATTTAGATTCTGGACCCATTTCTAAGTTTTTATACATTATGATGAACCAGGAAACTGTTGATTAGGGTTAATAGTTAGTCAGATCTGTACCAAGTTTCGTGGACACAACGTTCACACTACTAGACACATTACTAGAAATGGTCCGGTTTTGTCCGAATTCTCCTTTGTGAAATTCGGCGTTATTCAATATAAGCACATTTAATCTTAAAGCAGCGACAGGACTGGTTATCTCTGTAATAAGATTGTTACGTATCTCTTCCTAAACCACTGGAAACCCCATCTTAGTATCGGAGGAATCGTCTCGGCCTCGAGACTTGTACAAAGACAAAGTATTCACTCATCCATTTACAGAACCCAGAGATTTTCCGAAAACGGATCCTACATTTGACACTTTTACGTTAGACCACGTGAATAAGTAGCTATACTAATTATCACTCGCAACTTTAAAGAATTTAAATGGTATAATAGCGGACTTGTCTGGTTGTAAGCCTACGGGTTATTCAAAGGTCTCTTGTGTGCAAGCTTCAGTTAACGGGTTTCATTTCGTTGCTGAAAAACTGACCATAGTTGTTACTCTTGTTTTCCGCCTAACGACCTATTTTAAATTTTTTTTCAGAGATACGTAACTGTCGGTCATCTTTTCATCTTGCGTGTTCTTTTCCAAACCACGCGTAAGGTTGATTATTCATTTTAACATTAGTTTATAAACCTAAACATTCGTTTCGACATTTTAAAAATAAAACTACAAAATTAAAACTGTTGAAAGAAGTTATTTCAAGTAAATATTCACTATTTATAGGTTTGAACGTTTCGGAATAGCTTATTCCATTATTAGCGAAATCTAAAAATGTGTTACAAAGATGGCTATTGTACAATGTGTGCATTGTTTTAACTTGCAGTTTCTCCTAGTAACTAAATCAACTAAATTTTTATATAACTGTAGTTAAAATTCTTTTGTATACCACACTTTTCAACTATCGCTACCAAAATAAGTTATTCCGATCCTTGTAAATAACACTTGTCATTGTCAAACGGTTTTCTAAATAACTGTAGTGAATATTTAAATCTACGGATAAAAATAACCTAAAGGTCCTTGTTCTCACAAGGCTGCTATCAAATTATATTTGTGGCGTAAGATAAACTTTTATAATGTCAAGGTCTAGTTACAGTGAAGAACATCGTGTAACACCGCTAGCTAACGGCGGTGTTACGGTGAAGAGCATCGTGTAACACCGCTAGCTAACGGCGGTGTTACGGTGAAGAGCATCGTGTAACACCGCTAGCTAACGGTGGTGTGTGTGTGTGTGTGTCTACTTATTACCTTCGAAGTTTTACTAGCCTTCACTACCAAGGTTTATCATTTTGTCTGGGATACGACAGACAGCATGGATTATGAGTTTTAAGTGTTTGTAAGAACGATAGTTTAAATGTATTATCAGAGGCTATTGTACATCTACCTCCTTTAAAATATTAGATATCAAATGAAATGGACTTTAATTTATTGCAGTCAGGTCATGCACAGCGCCATGTGGTGATAATCAGCTTCCTTATAAATCAGACTAATTTATCTGAGGTATCAGTTATATCCACACACACACACACACACACACACACACACACACACACACACACACACACACACACACACACACTTTATTTTTTAATCACTACTCGCCATTTTGTGTAAATTGTGTATGCTTTTAGTTATGAGGAATGGTGTCCGCTGTGAAACAGGTTGACATGTCTCTAATATTATAGACTTTATTATGACACTGTTCCACACATTACTGGTATACAACTTTTGTTTCTGGCTTCGGTTACTGTTTGTTCAAGTTAAGAACGTACGATAAAAAAGAAGCCGTATATAACAAACTGCCAACTCAGCGTTACCAAAGCTAACTATAAATGTAACTTTTCCGTTTTCATTGTAGCTTAACAAAAGCGAATTTATCCGGTTTCACTTCATTTTCACATCACAAGTCTAGAAGGTAATGAAACCTAAAGCTGCTACACGTCAGTGAACGTTAACACTAATATTACAACTAAACCTCGTGTTTTCGTTAACCATATCACTAATGTTATTACTTACTACCTTATATTACGTTTTACCTTTTTAAATAGTCAAAATATTATACTGTTACATTTAAAGTTTCGTGTTGGGTAAAAAGTTTTCATATGTTTCCTGAAGTTTTATTCACCCTTGGTTTAATAATTTTAGTTCATGTTGTGACCTGTCGGTCAGTCAGCAGTTTTTATTTCTAATGTTTATAATAGAGACTGGTTAAATAATTATACCGAATTGTTTATTCGACGTATTTTGTCTCGGATTGTTTTATTAACAAACTTAATGTTTATCGAATTCTTATTCACAAAACTGACTTTTTTCGAGAGTTATATCGAAAGTCAACATATAACTAAACTCCTTAATTATATACTAAACGGCTGGTATTGATAGATGGCACAAATAGAGGAGCGAACTCTTAGTGCCTTCTGTACCCATATCAGCCGTTTTTAAATATGCAATTTTCTCTAAGTGGATTTTCCCCTCATCACGGACTAAACTCGTTAGATGCCTCATTTTGTGAGAATTTTCAACAAGATGGATACTTAGTTTCTGGCTTTACGAACTATAAATCGTCATGTATCAGGTGGAGAGAGGGCATGGCCATCAGTGCGTTGCCAATTCTATGGATACAGGTCCGGCATGGGTAGATAGTTAAGGTGATTGAGTCGTAATCTGAAGGTCGCGGGTTCGAATCCCCGTCACACCAAACGCGCTCGCTCTTTCAACCAGTGGGCGTTATTGTGATGGCTAATCCCGTTATTCGTTGATAAGAGTAGCCCAAGAGTTGGGGGTGGTGGTGATGACTAGCTACCTACCCTTTAGTCTTACCCTAAATTAGGGACGGGTAACGCAGATAGCCCTCGTGTAGCTGTGCGCGAAATTAAAAAACAACAAAGTTATTTATGCAATAACAAGTCAGGTAGGTGTGGATTTATTACCTAATGCTTTACCACCACCCTCTTACTGTAAGTCTCGCTTATCTATTTCTCGATAAAACTAATTTATGGTTAAACAAAACTGTTCACGATTAGGATTATAGACTCGCATGACGTGGGCGTGTAGCTTACTTTACAGTAAAGTCGAGTGGTTCTTAGCATTTCTAAGTAAACAGCCATATACAAATTACTTTGATAAAAACTGCTAGAAACTTGTTTATATTCCAAACTATGTACGGTAGTAGTGTTGATGTGTATTTTGCATATTTTAGTTATGTATAACTGGAATCTCGTCAGTTTGATCTTTCGAGGTTAACGTTAGTGTGAGATTTCATCTTAACCTTCGACACTTCGAGCAATTTTGTGATGAAATTAGCGTCGAACAGTACGGAAAATGTATTACTTTACTTTAAAATATTAAGATAAAAAACAACTGTTCACCTAGTGGTTTGCCACGAGGTTTGGTTTTGAATTTCTCGCAAAGCCAGAGGAGTCCTTGTAAACGCATAAAATAACTTCACAACAATGTTTAGGCCATCATCGAGTTAATGTTATATCTCCACCAAATATTTATTCCCGTTTCTGTCAATAGTTAAAAGTACTAACCTTCAGTCTATTATTCACGTTTAATGTAATGTACTAAGCGCAATAATACATCTATGTATATTTATAGAAAGGCTTAGTTCATAAACTAATAGAAGGATGTTCTTGGTGTATTGGCTTAACTTGCACGTAGCAAAACTTGTATGAACTGTTTGGAACCACTTACCAGTTGATGAATAAGACTTGTTGATAGTGTACAGAGTGGCTCTGAGGGACACTCCCCCTCTTTCTGAGACTTGTTGATAGTGTACAGAGTGGCTCTGAGGGACACTCACCCTCTTTCTTGGAATACTTGAACTAATCTCACATTCTAGCTTCTGTTTTAAAGTTTAAAAACCAACTTGATGTTGTGTACAGGTGTGTATTAATTTCACGTTTCGTGATTCTATTAATAGCAATGACGTAACGGTGTTTTTTCTTCACTCGTGTTTATTTTGAAGACGGTGAACTCGTGAGAAGCGAGTATGAATAGCTTTAAGACAGCTGTGAGAAATCATCGCCACTGTGTTAATTCTGTACAGTATGAGATCTTAATGTCTTTTGAACTTGGAATGTATTCTAGCCCAAAGGTAGAGCAACTTTGGAGACATTTCGTGTATTGCACGAGAGTACCAGTATATTTGTATAATTCATAATCTATGATAGTACCAAGGACTCGAGTACGTCACGTGCTATAAATTAATATTTGGGTTTCAGAAACTAGTGAATAAAACCGTTAATTGTAATAGTTTATCAATAAGAGGAACAAATAATGTACTTCGCTATCTGTTGTATCCAGTACCGATACGGACTTTCGTTGAATTCCAACGCTCACCAGGCCAACACGAATATGACGTGCATAAAAATGGCTGAGGAGCTACTTATAAAACTAATGCAAGTGTTTTGAGTTTGTTTAATTTGTCATATACGTGGGTGTGTATGGCATGTTTTTATCTTCACCTCTCACATGCCCCGTACAAACATAGAACGAGGAAACCATCACATAAATGTGTTCTGTTCTCGAGTTTCACTGTTAATAACTTGCTTTGTCTTTTACGGTCCGACTTGGCCAAGTTGTTTAAACACTAGACACGTAATCCAAGGGTCACGGGTTCGAATTTCCGTCACACCAAACATGCTTATCCTTTCAACCGTGGGGGCGTTACTTTACAATTAATCCCACTATTTGTTAGTAAGAGTAGCCCTAAGAGTTGGCGGTGAGTGGTGATTGACTAGATACCTCCCCTCTATTCTTACATTCCTAAATTAGGGACAGTTAGCGCAGATGTCCCTCGTGTAGGTTTGCGCGAAATTTCAAAAAAATTGTTTGCATGGACTGATAAAGCTGTTAGGCCTCTTGTATTATTGCACGCGTGTGATTTGTCTTGGTCTG
Organism: Tachypleus tridentatus; assembly: GCF_004210375.1. NCBI lineage: Eukaryota > Metazoa > Arthropoda > Merostomata > Xiphosura > Limulidae > Tachypleus > Tachypleus tridentatus. The sequence goes on along the minus strand of NC_134827.1, from coordinate 47,218,183 downwards.
TTTTGGTAGCGATATGTTGGAATGACGTAAAGAAAGTGCCAGAACCAATTGGAGTAGATTTGTGAAATTTAATTTCAAATTAAGGGACGTTGAATATGAATAATTTCTAAACTTAATGTTTTTATGGATGCATTTTTCATCGAATATTAACGATATGAAGTTAATAAAATTAGTTTTTCAATAATTAATGAATTCTTAATCAGATTTTAAAACTGAATTGTTGTGGTGGTATTCTCTGGTAAAGTTGGAGCAAAAAAGTGTCAGCAGATTTGGACAGGTGTTCGAGTCTTGCACTTTCTGTCGGTTCGTTTTATTCTCTGCACTACAAGTGTAGAACAGTTTCTTATGCTACATTGATAAATTGAGAAATGAAGATAATTGGTCAGCTTCTAAACTGTCGCTGTTGAAATCTTCTTTTTGAGCAAAGGAAGGTCTTTACAGAACAAAACTCTGGTATTATACCTGTCTTAACCTGTTAAGTGAGGTTAAGGTCCTAGTGCAGTATCCCATACTTCTTGGTTACCTGCATTAGTGATTAGTTCCTTTACGAAAGTGTAATGAGAAAATTACGCTTATTTCGTACTAATATGTAAAATGTTCTTAGATTGTGTCCCCACGCCTCAAAGTAACGCAAACACTCAACCCTACCCCTAGATATCACCCATGCATCCAGAAAATGACACAAGATTTATTCAGTAAACAACCTGTGTATAATGGTGTCGAATTTATTCTTAGCCATAGGCGAAGTTTATTATAAGCTTGTATTATTGCTGTCCTGTTCGCAAGGGCTTTAACCACCTTTAGAAATATCTGTATTAAAATGTACGTAAATATTGTATCTTGTTACATCTTTGTGTGAATTTTATAATGTAGAGAAATTCTTTATCGTGGTTAACATGTACGCGTACTTCCTATTTAGAACCTGTACCCGTGCAAGTCTACAATGTTAACCACCCATATTCACTTGCATCTGATATATACTAACATATATCAACAAGCTATCGTTTTCTAAGCAACATATGTACGGGATTAATCGACTTTTAAACTAGATTGATAACGTTACATGAAATAAAGGTCCTTTACTTATTATCCGTTAAAATTAATATACTTTGAACTTTTTGACGGCGCGTCCTGATACATTGTTTGCCCAGTCAGTTCGCCTTTCTACTAACTGATATGAAATTTAACTGATTTGGTAAGATTTTTTTTGGTGTCAACTGTAGGTGGGTGGGGGTGTATACTTCTGTGATCGACCATTTTTCGTGACGATCGGGAAGTTCGGGTGTGTTTACTATACGTACGAGAAACGACTTCTCGTATGTTACGAGACTTGAAGAAACTGCCCCTTATAACACCGAGTAACTTTCTCTGGTCTGTGGTACTCCATAGTGTTGCGAGAAAACTTAAATGTATTGACACAATGGTGTGTATTCCAACACTGATAGGTTACAACGTTTAAAGTTTGGCCTTCGAGAGAACGAAACTAATTATATTTGTAAAAGAATTCTCACTGGTGTTGTTTCAATACGACATTGTGAGGTTTTCAAGTATTGCATATTAACAAAAGTTTGAAAAAAATTCTGATTTTTCTGCCACTAATGACTGATAGATTCTGTTAGTCGTGTCACTTGACGTTGAGTTAATATATTACAGGAGTGCAATATATTACAGGAGTGCACCTACACTTTAATGAAGTGTTATTTAAAAAACTCGTTAGTCTTTGTCGACGTGTAGAAGTTCGATATAACATCAACAACCTGGCCATTTCACATATAAATTACTGTGTATTATGATACTATTAAAATGTAGTCCACTTTTAGCGCGTGCTTTATGTTTCGTGTCAGTATATTCTTTCTAGTGTAATATTCCGTTAACAATGTTTACCTTTTTTACCATAAATGTTGTTTGTTCTGATTTTGTGTAATTGTTCCCAATAGGAGTTGAAAATCTGGATAGCGGTGTTGGTATTTACGCTCCTGATGGAGAATCCTACACCGTCTTTTCTGAATTATTTAATCCAGTCATCCAGGATTACCATGTTGGATTCAAACCGACAGATAAACACCCACCTAAGGATTTTGGAGTTGTTTCCACTATGGTTGACCTGGATCCTGCCGGAGAGTTTATTGTTTCCACCAGAGTGCGCTGCGGCCGGAGCCTTGAGGGATATTCTTTCAATCCTTGTCTTACAGAGGCTGTAAGATATTGTTCTAATAATAACTTGTTTTGTACTTTGTCACGTACGGTAATAAGTGTCTTGTAGGGAAACTTTCTGGTAATGTGTTCTAGTTCTGACAGAAGTCTTACTATCCGTTAATAGTACGTTTTAATTATGTTAATCTAACGTTTTAGAGCTAATTATCCGTTTAGTAAAATATTTATTTTTAGTGGTTATATAACACTACTTTTAATGTGTTAATAACAACTATAACAACGCTATTTTCTTATGTCATTTGTGTGAACCAGTGTTAAATTATAAGTCACTTAGTCTCACCGGTAGAATATTCAGTTTCTAAAGTGTTTAAGTCGCTTATTGAGATGTACCATAACTAAAGTCAGCACAGATTTATCAAAGGGAAATACTACGTAACAATTTTATTGTTATAGAGTAAACGATATGATTAGCTACTTAAAATCACATCGGTCGATGCAGGTGAAGATTAGTTGAATTTCATTGTAAGGTAGTACAATGTTATTAATGGAGTCTACCTGACCTGGTACCAGTAGTACCAGTGTAGCTCAAGGGATACGTTGGGCTCATGCTTGTTCTTTATATTATGATATTGATACATAACTAGCGATGACATTAAGATCTTCCGTATTTCAGAGACGGATATTACATGACTTGAAGTTAATAAACTTATTTTAACCGCTTGTTTGGTATAAATGACAACACAATGGTTTTCCTCAGTGGGAGGATAAATCACGTTGCTACTAGTAAAGTCTATATAATTTTAGGGTGTATTTACAAACATTGGTTACAAGTCAAAGGTAAGTCATTAATTAGGCCTCACTTTCTATACTCTGTATAGACCAATTCCTTCCCTAAAGAGGGACATTGATTTATTGGAAATGGTTCAGAGTAACTAGGATGAACCTCGGAATGAGGAGGTTAACTTGTGTAGACACCTTTAGTAGTGAAAGATCGAATTTTAAGAAACTATTTTATATATCCTTAAACTAATTATGTAACTTGTTTTTAAGTGCTATACCTTGTTCATGTATCTACAAATTATACATGTAACTCTGCACGAACACCGTTTGGCCGATATTAATTTGTCATCAGAAAGTAAAAATACCAGTTCATGGCACAATAAATCACGTGATTTAAACAATGAACGAATCGTAATCGCGAAACAGTCAAATTATCGTGATCACGGTGAAAATTGAACTTCTGAATCCGTTTTGTGTCGTGGTAGATTGGGAACGGACCAATAGAAACTGCCAGACCCTAGTATGCAAGTTTATATATTAACTTATATTTAATGTCAGTGTATATTAAAACATCTTTTAATGTATTACCATTCTAAACATATTAAGTTCAAGAGGTCGATTTGATAATAAAGCAAACCTTCATTGTTCATGAAAATAATTCCACTTGATACAGACATTAGTGGTTCACTTATCTGTTACCTAATCGTTGTAAAATACAAATTTTTTCATATGGATAAGGTATACAACCACAAACGTCATAAGTAAATGCGCTGTTTAAATAATGCATTTAACAAAGGTAGTGATATTAGGTCACGTGAGTTTAGTTTAAGTTAAAGTAATAAACGTTTCATCAGTCATTGGGTTTTAGTTTTTGTATTTTATTCAGTATGTCAATATAGCCGACCTCATTTGAAAAGAACTGTTGTATTCACGTCTTTCTGGTGTTTCGTAAATTTCTATATTTCTTGAGGTAAATTAGGCCTTGGTTCACATTAAGTTACACATGTAAATCAGGAATATAATTGTATTCCTTGAATACCTTTTTAAATGGTGCTGCCATCTAGTTGTCAATATTTTAATATAGTACCCGAATTTCTTGAAATGGACTTAAGCTTTCAAATATGCGTATGGGTTCTGTGATGTAGGTGATATTTAACGGAATAACTTTATTTACAAAACATCTGTCATATTTTCAATTAATGTTGATTACAACATTTGAATTATTGTCAGTCTAAATGTGCACATGTTAGACCAACATACATTAGACTAGTTAAAATGTCTTTGTAAATACCATATTTACGTTAGTATTTTGTCCAAAACTAGCAGTAAACTTAATTACAGGTTTCATTAAAAATTTTAAAGTTTTGATAACTATTATACACCCAGTTCTTTTGTAGAAAGGGTCAGTTTTTCAAAAGGTTAATTATAACTTGTTAAAGACGTTAAGTGTCGCCCCAAGTCTAACATATACGTGCACCGCAACTCAATGCCACTGTTAATATACTTGTGGTTGTAGAAAAATGTTTTTTCTTTTCGAGAAAGTGTTCCCTTGCGGTAAAGTAAACACGTCTAAGTAAATTATGCATCGTAGTTCACAAAAAGTGGTCACGTTCGCACGAGACACTGACACCATGTTGGATGTTGAAGGCTGCGGTTACAACCCAACAAAATGAATCTCGTCGTATGATGTGAAGACTGGCCTTGTATTTTTTGCATAACTTAAATTTATTGGATAATACATTGTCTGTATGGGCAGAAATAATCCAAATGGTGCACGAAGTCCTGGAACATCACTTTCAAATTGTTATTCATCGGTGAAAAGCTCAATGTTTTTTTGTTTTTTATATACACGCGCACACACTGTCCTTTTTACTTTCATGGGGGGGGGGAACATTCCGTCTTGTACTGTCGACGAACACTAATTGGTACAAAACTCAATCGTACATATTCAACACTGCTTGCTATTCTTATTGGAGAACCAGAGACTAGTAGATACATCGAAAACGTTTCGTTTCACATATTCTTGGATGTATCCCAAAACGCTGCGTTTATGAAATAAATGCGACTACGTCACGCTTGAATTACTTAAAACAAATTTCGTACTGCAACCTTTACGTTCTTTAGTAATCTAGACTCCCCTTTGTGGCTTAATCCGTCAATGATTGGTTTTAACCTGTCTTACCCTAAGGGATGACTATCATATTGTACTACTTTCTGCACACTGAAATCTAGCGATGACTAGTTTTGCTAAAACTATACTATATTTGCAATTCCATTGTATTTTTTCAAGTAAAGGGGTGTTTTGACCTTCACTCGGTTAACTTGAATAAAACTATGTACCTTGTAGCAATACAAAGAAATGGAAGCCAAGGTCAGTGAGGTCCTGGGTAGCATGGAAGATGATCTTAAAGGAACCTACTACCCTCTGACAGGGATGGACAAGGCGACGCAACAGAAGCTCATAGATGACCACTTCCTCTTCAAGGAAGGAGACAGGTAAGGTTGACCTCGTAATCGGTACATCACAAAAATGTATTCTATACAAATTATTTGAACTGACGTAAATAGAAAGTTGTTTTACTTTAATTTTGACCTCCAGTTGTTACGAGAACATCTTTAGACTTGTGCTCTTATCATAACCCTGCTTTATTCGTAAAGATTAATTTGTGGGATTAAATTGTCTAATAAATCAACCAAAACGACTTTATCAGATCCGTGTAAGATAAAGTTTTGTGATTATACAAGGTTCCTTCAAGCAGCCAACGCGTGCCGTTTCTGGCCGACGGGTCGAGGCATTTTTCACAACAATAACAAGACATTCTTAGTGTGGGTGAACGAGGAAGACCACTTGAGGATTATTTCTATGCAGAAAGGTGGAAACTTGAAACAAGTCTACTCTCGACTAGTTCAGGTAAGTCCACTCTGGACTTTGGTCTCTATAAATACCTCTAACAAGAATACCACGAAAATAAATTTTCTTACAATTTAAATACCATTGTCTTGAAGCACTCATTGTATCCGATCTTTTGTGACGTGTTTTATATCAATTTCCTACAAATAAGGAACTTGTTCTAATATAAACATTTCTATTTTCCTAAACCTTTATTGCTTTAAAATATCTTCAGATTGTCTAATTTGTGGGTTGTGTTTTCTGAAGTAACGTTACTGTTATGTCTATTCTAGGCTGTAAACAGCATAGAATCTAAAATTCAGTTTTCCCATGACGACCGGTTGGGATTTTTGACGTTTTGTCCGACGAACCTGGGGACTACCATGAGGGCCAGTGTCCACATCAAACTGCCAAAACTTTCCAAAGACCGGAAAGCTCTGGAAGAGGCATCCACTAGGTTTAACCTTCAAGTGCGAGGTTTGTTTCCTTCAATGTACACAAGAATATTTCGGTCAAATTCAGTTGATGCTTTCTAATCAACGTTCTAGTGACGTAAGAACGACTGTTTCTAGTTTTCACAGTACTTAGTTTTCGGGTATTAACAGTTTTTATGAATAACGTTATCTGATTGACTGCTACCGTAAGACCTGACGCACATTTACTGATAACAGTAACAAGTCGAGAAGATACTTTGTGACAGGTACGAACTAACTCAAGTGAACTTTAAACTCTTAGTTAATTTGTTTCTGAATTTAATAAAATATCTGTTAGGAAACTAAAACTATTTCTTTGATTTCAGGCACTCGAGGTGAGCACACGGAGAGCGAAGATGGGGTTTACGATATATCTAACAAGAGACGATTAGGCCTAACGGAATACGAGGCCCTTGTGGAGATGCAGAACGGAATTCTAGAGTTGATAAAGATGGAGAGAGAAGCTAAATGAGCATCTTTTAATGCAAACAAATTAAACCAATATTAACTCTCCTTTAAAGGTGACTTGTTTCCTTTTCTCAATTTGAGGCTTCTGTGCTTGGGGTACCGTATTGCACGTGCAAGGCCTGTTGATTCTATTCTAACTAGTTCTTTAACAATCTAGCCAGCACTGTTTTCTATTTACGTTAATCAAATATGTGATGCTTAACCAGATTTGTTTGTCAGAATTTGTTGTTCAAGGTAAAGGAAATAAAAAAAACATTATACAAATCACTGGTTTGATGCCGAAAGGGCAAGCTAGTACTTAAAATCAGATGTGAGGAAATAGCATTACATTACATTCTATTGATAGCTTCGATTGACAGGTGCGATGGAATCTCCTATTTTAGTTTGCCTTATTAAGTTATGTTTAAGTTCTAACGCCTGATCAAAAATGTTGCATGTAAACAAATATCAAACAAATACATTATTTAAATTGACTTCGACTATCACTTTATAGATGGCAGTAGCATCGCCTATTGAACCTTATTTTTACTTAATTGCGGTGTTCATATAGTTCTGAATTTATTTTAAATATAACTTTAATCCGCACAATAAGTAGGTAACTTTAGAAATGAAGCAAATGTCTTCAACCGAGAAAAACATAATCTAATTATAGTTTGTACAGTTGTGGATATCTGTGCCTTAACCTTTAAACAAATTTACAACTGACTGTGGCTGCTACGCTGGTTACCTTTCACATTAAAATCTATAATGCGAATTTGTTTATGGTGTGTACAAATGGATTAAGTTCACCATGTCGTGTTTCTATATCTACTGATACAATAGCATGGTTTTCTGTAACTTCCTGGTACACCACAAAACGTACGAAGCTCTCGTTTCGGGTACTTTAAAACACTTTTCAATAATTACTCAAAACGAATTTGATTTATAAAAATTAAATAATTCTAATTCCCATAGTTGTTATCGTGAGATACTTCAGACATTAAACTGGATTGCACCAGGTTTTATTAGGCACACTTCTTTATTTGTACTTCGTAAGTTGTGGAAGTTTGACGAACTTTGACCTTTTTATAATATCCATGTTGAAGGGTTCGTAAAAATTCAGATAAAACAATTATCGGTTCTTATTGTTTAATAAATCTAATTCATACATATATAGAAACTAATTTTTAATATTTCATTTTTATGAACGAACAATTAACTTTAACATTTTTGTGAAAAATATCTCAAACTGCCAACTGACACTTGTGACCTAAGTAACAGCCGGTTGATGTATAAAACGGACAACAAGCCAGGTGACGCCCTCTGTTGGTACGGTTACATTGCTCATTACTGGTACATAGTTTCTGGATCTGGATGTATGGACAAATTATTTGTCTGCTACCAGTTTGTTGAAACTGATTAGGAGGACATCTGTATTCTGAGAAAAAACGAAAAACACAAGTCAGTCGTGAAGTTTTGATCAATGTAGTTGTAGTATATAGAGTTCAGTAAATTTTAACGGGAGTTATCAATTGTTTTAACACAACTTCTAGTTAGACTTGCATGGTTTTCTAAAAGAAATGTAAGTTAGGTTTTAAAAATAGGTATCAACATTTCTCAACAGTCTCCAACTAGACATAACTCGATTTAACTGATTTTGTCTATTCAAACGAGGTTTTGTTAGGTTTTTCAGTAAACGTCTTTATTAAAATTTTAAGGTAACTTTTATTTTTGACCTTATCATAATGTCCATCATAGTTTCCTTGTTTTATTTTCTCGGTTCCAGGTCTTTAAGTTACTAAATGTTTTCTTAATTGATTCACCAGCTAAAGTGCTTTAGAATATTTTAGATGTTTTGTATCTTGTAGTCAAAACCTGTAGGACATGTCTAATTAACATGATATATACTCTAGCGAATAAAAGTGAAAGAACACCAATCAAAATTCAAGAATTTATCTCCAGAATTTATTAATTTCTCAAATTTGGTATGTAACGGAAGAGTCTTGTATAAGCTATCCACTGGATAGCTTGGATGACCAGTCTGAGGTACAGAAAGTAGGTAATCTCTAGACTACCGTGTTTATCGTTATGCTTACATACTTACGCTGTATCGGAGCATTTGGACAACGACCTTTAGCTTGGAATACGGTCAAATAGTTTCCTGGTACACAACACTTCAACTTCAGGAGTCCAGGGTCAATGGTAGCACAGCATCCAGGTGATGGGCAGTCGGATCTGTATCTACAACTTGACCATCCTAAGGGGCAGACATTTAACTTTGTTTGTTTGATGAATGGTGGACTAACTCCCTAAAGAAATATTTCAAATTAAAATTAGATTTTATAATTTGTTTTACAGTTGAACAAAGAACCGGCAAAAAAAGGCAAAAACTCCGTGAACCAAACAGTTAGATTTACTCGCCATTTTCGAAGCCTCAGTGAAGATAGTTTTTAAATGAACTTGCGTTTCCAGCTTTACCCCAAGCATTAAGAAATGCAACCCATTAATATTGTTCAATAATCTAGATAAAGATCTCTGAGGTAAAGTTTACTTCGGAAGAAAAGCAACATTCAATCATCCGTTACACAAACTGTTCCTCTCAAACCAAGGTATTTCTAACTTCAACTCATGGGTTAAGTGTTACTACAGACAACCCAAGGTTCAAGTATCGCAATTCGTTATTTAGAATTGTTTACCAACGAAAAGTGTGACAACTCGGCAGCTTCTAATGTCCATGACTTTACCTGTTTTTTACATTTGTAACGTTTCCCACAGCTAATACTGTAGTGTTCAATGTCATATCGTGGCACGAACCTTGGGTTTTAAAGCGAAGCCTAACAAAGAAAGATGACCTAACCAAACTGGTATAACGTGGTGATAAGACTGGTATAACGTGGTGATAAGTTGAGTGAATCGAAGTGGGCTTTACACATGGTGTAAACTTGCGTTACCTAAGAGTAAAACTATGGGCTATCTATGCTGTACCCACCGCGGAAAATCAAAACTCGGATTTTAGTTTTTGAATGTGCAAACTTACAACTAACTTACCGGGTAACTTTATAAATAACAACTAATGGTGTAGAACTGGTTCTTCAAGAATTACAAAATTAAAAATTAGCATGTATAATAGCTATTGATAATAAAACTAAACATTGCTTTTTACATTCAACACAATGTAGTGAACATATCCTATTGTACGGTAACAAAGATAATAAACGTGCGCAATCGTTAGTAGAGACGCGTGAGAAGTTTCTACATGGTAGTAATTAATCGAGGTATTCATACGCCATAGAAAATTGAACATTTTCTAAACAAACTAATTTGTGGTTTAAGTTCAGTGTGTATTAATAATTAATAAAGTTGAACGTGAATTAACAGACCAACCAAAACTGTAGATTGAACGAATAAAGTAAGACCTCTAAGTTGTTAGTGTATTAACACAACATGAGCAGTGTGTGTAATGTTCACAAGTTGTTATAACTCGAAACAACGCTTGTAATAACGCACAAAGTACACAAGTAACAGACATCTTTCTAATAAGTGAAACCAAAGTGATATTTTAGACCTAAGTGACCATATAACATCTTTATCAACCTAATAGTGACCATATCTATCAATGTTGTATATTCATTGTTGTATATATAAACTTGTGTCAACATTAAGAAACTCAACGTGTTTCTATCCATCTCTTGCAAACATACGTTAAGCGTCAGGTGACATATCTCCAATAGTCAGTGATTTTTCATTCAATAAACACACGTGTGTGAATGGGTGGGTATCTTAAATATTTGATTCTTTACCTGCTAGCTGTAGAATTCTCGTATTAACTGAACACCCGATCAAAAAACTCCAGACTTATTGTGAGACACGTTATAACTTATTAGATGTTAAAGTTGAAGTGTTAGTTTGAGTTACGTTGTTAATGTTAACTGTTGTTTAGTTTCACTGTTAACACTGATGTTCCTTGTTTAGTTACGTTGTTAATGTTAACTGTTTCATTGTTAATTGTTTAATAATTGTTAATTTTAACAACAATATTAATATTTAACGTTTTTTTTTAATTTTGCGCAAAGCTACACGAGGGCTATCTGCGCTAGCCGTCCCTAGTTTAGCAGTGTAAGACTAGAGGGAAGGCAGCTAGTCATCACCACCCACCGCCAACTCTTGGGCTACTCTTGTACCAACGAATAGTGTCACTGATCGTCAGATTATAATGCCCCCACGGCTGAAAGGGCGAGCATGTTGAGTATGTCGGAGATTCGAACCTGAGATCCTCAAATTACCAGTCTAGTGCCTTAACCACCTGGCCATGCCGGGCCTTAATATGCATTATTAAACAGTTTCTATGATTAACAACATTAGTGAATCTGTGAAGTTTCTTTAGTGTCGTTTTATTTTTCAGATTGGTTATTCAAGTCCTTTCTTTTATCAAGATACATCTTTTTACATAAGAAATAGTGTTTAAAATGGTTACGAGGTTTCAATCGCTACACTGGCTTTAGTTTAACATTCCAGTCTGAACACTTTTATGTAAATGTACATAAATAATAAAGTTTCCAATATACTACTGTAATCTTGCTTATTGGAATTACTGTTCTTCTGATCAACTTTATAATAAATTATCATAAGATGTTAGTATCTGACGTTTCCTTACTGACCTGGGTAGTTACGATGCACAAGGCAGCGAGGCAAGCAGCGAGACCTAAACCTTTCATTCTTCTATCGGAACACAAGTCTGTCTGCAACGAAAAGCAAGCCTTTAATGTTTGAAACTCGAGGATGGTACCTCTCTGTTCAGGAAGGGTTGGAACTTGCTGTTAAAATGGTTGTTACATTTCTCGTCTCAACTTCCTGTGGTTTCACTTCCGTTATGGAAGAAAGGAAAAGGAAATCCTGAATATTCAGGTTTATCAGCATATGATCTGGAAGTTTGGAAGATCGTGACGTCTGTATCCTAGGGATGTACGTATTGATAAGAAAACTAAAATATTTTTTGTTTTTAGAAATCATGAAGAAATGACAGACTAAAATATTGGGTGTTGGACTTTGTGATAAGTGAGCTTGTTAAAAGGCAGACTAAAATATTGGGTGTTGGACTTTGTGATAAGTGAGCTTGTTAAAAGGCAGACTAAAATATTGGGTGTTGGACTTTGTGATAAGTGAGCTTGTTAAAAGCAGACTAAAATATTGGGTGTTGGACTTTGTGATAAGTGAGCTTGTTAAAAGGCAGACTAAAATATTGGGTGTTGGACTTTGTGATAAGTGAGCTTGTTAAAAGGCGACTAAAATATTAGGTGTTGGACTTTGTGATAAGTGAGCTTGTTAAAAGGCAGACTAAAATATTGGGTGTTGGACTTTGTGATAAGTGAGCTTGTTAAAAGGCAGACTAAAATATTGGGTGTTGGACTTTGTGATAAGTGAGCTTGTTAAAAGGCAGACTAAAATATTGGGTGTTGGACTTTGTGATAAGTGAGCTTGTTAAAAGGCAGACTAAAATATTGGGTGTTGGACTTTGTGATAAGTGAGCTTGTTAAAAGGCAGACTAAAATATTGAGTGTTGGACTTTGTGATAAGTGAGCTGTTAAAAGGCAGACTAAAATATTGAGTGTTGGACTTTGTGATAAGTGAGCTGTTAAAAGGCAGACTAAAATATTGAGTGTTGGACTTTGTGATAAGTGAGCTGTTAAAGGCAGACTAAAATATTGGGTGTTGGACTTTGTGATAAGTGAGCTTGTTAAAAGGCAGATTAAAATATTGAGTGTTGGACTTTGTGATAAGTGAGCTGTTAAAAGGCAGACTAAAATATTGGGTGTTGGACTTTGTGATAAGTGAGCTTGTTAAAAGGCAGACTAAAATATTGGGTGTTGGACTTTGTGATAAGTGAGCTTGTTAAAAGGCAGACTAAAATATTGGGTGTTGGACTTTGTGATAAGTGAGCTTGTTAAAAGGCAGACTAAAATATTGGGTGTTGGACTTTGTGATAAGTGAGCTTGTTAAAAGGCAGACTAAATATTGGGTGTTGGACTTTGTGATAAGTGAGCTTGTTAAAAGGCAGACTAAATATTGGGTGTTGGACTTTGTGATAAGTGAGCTTGTTAAAAGGCAGACTAAAATATTGGGTGTTGGACTTTGTGATAAGTAAGCTTGTTAAAAGGCAGACTAAAATATTGGGTGTTGGACTTTGTGATAAGTGAGCTTGTTAGAAGGTGACGCTTGCACCTAGTTTTAAGTTACGAAGATATGTGAATATAAACATATTCTGATTGAAGGTAAGATGTTTTATACAAAAGTAAAGTTGGTATGGGTATTAAAACTTTTAAATAAAGATTGACCGTTAACCTGAAGATGACCTAAGTAGGTCGAAACGTTGTTCAGTAGTTTACATGTATTTTAAAGTATCAATACCTATACCTGCAATCTTGGAATACATTTTCACTTGGTTTCTCGTCATAAAGAGTGACTATGGTGTCTACCTCTAGCGGATCATTGGTGATGGGTGTTTATCTCAAGTGGGTGATTGAAACGTGTGAATCTCAAACAACATTTCTCATGTTTTGTATTTGTGCATCGACTTGAAAATAACAACAAAAAGAAATCTAGTTTTTATGCTGATTGCTGATGTGTAAATTAATTTGGATAATTGAAGGGAAAATGTGAAAACAATTCAATCTCTTAAGGAATTTCTCATTTATTTTTTATGTAGGAAAACATGTTTTGGTTCTTTTTAACTTTGCGCAAAGCTACGCGAGTGCTATCTGTGCTAGCCGTCCCTAATTTAGCAGTGTAACACCAGAGGGAAAGCAGCTAGTCATCACCACCCAACGCCAACTCTTGGGCTACACTTTTACCAACGAATAGTGGGACTGACCGTTACATTATAACGCCCGCACGGCTAGAAGGGCGAGCATGTTTGATGTGACGGGGACTTTAGAAAACGTGTAATAATTTACTAATTAGTCTAACTTGATGTAACCCACATAAATTGACCTGACCTAGTGAAATAAAAATACGTATCGAATATTTCTCTTCATTTTAATTTATAATTTTGAAATCGGAATTGAAAATTTTTTTTCTGTTTTAAAGCAGTTTGGCATGTCCAGGTGGTTAAGACACTCGACTCGTAATCTGAGGGTTGCGGGTTCGAATTCCCCTCGCATCAAACATTCTCGTCCTTTCAGCTGTGGGGGCGTTATAATGTGACGGTCAGTAACACTATCATTGGTAAAAGTAGCCCAAGAGTTGGCGGTGGGTGGTGATAACTAGCTGCCTTCCCTCTAGTCTTACACTGCTAAATTAGGGACGGCGAGCGGTTGATAGCCCTCGAGTAACTTTGTGCGAAATTCAAAAACAAACAATATATTATAAACTACTATTCTTTTCGTGATATATCAAACCGTTGTAGATATTATTATTAGTATTATATATTACTTTTATTTGTTGACAAATTCAAGATGAAAATATTCTGTTCTTCAAAGTCAAAACTTTTTTTACTAGAATTTTGTTTTTTTTAAATATTACTGTAAAATAATTGTTAGTTGTAATTTTTATTCAGGGAAGGATATGATAGTAGCTGTGATCTGATAGTAGTTGTGACACGTTCGTTAACTGTGAACAGTTTGAAGTTGTATGTACAACTGATTAACTGACGGCACATTTCTTTTCATTACAAACCATAGGAGAAGTTTGTTTGTTGTTAAAACCAAAAGCTACGTAATGGGCTGTCTGTGCTGAATATATCTCGAGTACCGAAACTCACTTTTTAATAACAGGAGGATTCGACAGACACCGGCCATCTTTCAATGTTACAAATAGTGAATGAAGACTTCAGTAACCGAAACCTAAACCCATACAAATGTTTCAAAGTTAAATGAAACAACATTATGTATTTAATGCTTAACTGATGCCCGATGTGATGAACAAGGACTACATTATAATTTACTGAGCGGTTCCTCTCTGTTGCTGAAGGGAGTTATCATGTCTTGATGTTTTGACTTTTACTCAAGTTGAAGTTAAACACTTGTTTTGTTGGGCAGTGGAGATCATTTAATAAACAAAAGTGAAACAATTCTGGGCTTATGATTGGAGAATCGGGAGGATTAATCATTTTGTTTCTCAAATTGAACCAACGTACACTCAAACAGGACCAATGACTTTGACGTAACCAACTTTTTCACCAGAGTGAAGGATGACGTCATATAACGTACTGCCACACGTGCTTGTTCACACCGAAACAACACACAAAGAACAGATCTCTCGTTTATTAAGAAATAACTACCAAAACTTCACTGTACTTCGATCAACAATAAACAATGTCATCAACTTGTAGTTGATATTTCAACAGTGATATGATGACAACCTCAGTTTGATCTATAACAAAACACACCAGCCATTAATAAATGAATAAACGTTCTGTCATGGACTCATTAGTAAAACACGGACTTTTTACTTCTTAAAACTGAGTTGTTTTAGGTATAGATGTCGCCACTTAAACAAAGTGTGCAAATGACTGTATCAATACAACTTCTGATTAACTAAGCCTAAAACACACGTAATGTGAGCTATAAATGCACACATTAATCCTACCCACAATGTACATGAATTTATCACGTCAAGTAGCAATTCCTTACATGAATGTCCACTTCAGAAAAGAGGTAGAAGTGGCATATTGTTACTTGTATGCATGTAAACTAGCACGTGCGCGTACATCCTTTGCTGTTTTATGTTTCGACACCCTAATAAACTGATATCTGATAACAGTTTATTTTTATTCCGCTTGTAAATCCAAGAATTGAGACTCGATGAAAACCGGGAAACAGCGCCCGTTTAAAACGGGTTTAGAACGATTCCGTTTACTGTTTATCCTGACCAAAATTTGTCGTTCAAAAACCTCCGTGTTTTTACTGAAACGGCTAAACGTTGTATGTGGTTTACGCAAAACTTTGTACAGACATAGAATAAGTAATATGTTACAAGTGTATCCAATTTCATGAAAGTTGAAGTTATCTAAACATCTTTAAAATTTTTATAAACTGGTTTGTAGAAGAAAATAACACTAATCTGCACGGATTTTCTATATTTCAAAGGTGGAGTAAGCAAATAGGTGAAAAATGCCAGAAACATTTGTGGACATTGTACTAAATTGAAGATAGCTGAATATCGCAGTTCGTTGGTTGCTATACATAGCACACTGTTTTCCGTGTACTAAATTTCTGTATTAGCTGTACGTTACATTACCTCGTGCTCTGACCTATGACTGCACTCTTGTCTGCGGGTCAAGACGTTTAGAGAACGTTTTTCCAGCCACATGTTTTCTTATGACGTCAAGCCAAACCATCAAACGACGCCAACCTGTCCGCCTCCTGGTACTAAAACGAGTATCTTCAGCTAGCAGCCCATCTCGGTTATCTAACGCCATCTGTCCCCTTCCCAAACACCTAGTTCTGAGAGATCAAACCATCTACAGCCATCCACCACAGTTAAAAGAATCCGCCAGTCACAAGATGGCAGGAATACATCTCTTTGTTCCACATCATTATATTGATCAACGTCCTCAAGCTAGCTAACTGAAGCATTAGACGGGATTTTATCCAAGAGTATTCAAAACTACTGTAGCCATAAACAGATCCAACTATCAATAGGGGTGGATAAGGCACTCTCCAACCACACGTAGTAAACAGTGACAGGCTTAACATTCTCGTTCCCCGTGACTCTCCAAC
The DNA here is from genome assembly GCF_004210375.1 of Tachypleus tridentatus. NCBI lineage: Eukaryota > Metazoa > Arthropoda > Merostomata > Xiphosura > Limulidae > Tachypleus > Tachypleus tridentatus. Next base: position 47,201,723 of record NC_134827.1, on the reverse strand, counting down.
CACACGTAGTAAACAGTGACAGGCTTAACATCCTCGTTCCTAGTGACTCTCCAACCACACGCAGTAAACAGTGACAGGTTTAACATTCTTCCCCGTGACTCTCCCCACACGTAGTAAACGTGACTCTCCAACCACACGTAGTAAACAGTGACAGGTTTAACATTCTCGTTCCCCGTGACTCTCCAACCACACGTAATAAACAGTGACAGGCTTAACATCCTCGTTCCTAGTGACTCTCCAACCACACGCAGCAAACAGTGACAGGTTTAACATTCTCGTTCCCATCACTCTGATTGTATGAGAAGTGCAAGTCTTTGTGTTTTCTTTGTGTATTTGTACTTATGGGCCCGGCATGGCCAAGCGTGATAAGGCAGTGGGTGGTGATGACTAGCTGCCTTCCCTCTAGTCTTACAAACAATTTGTACTTACCTGTTACCATTATGTCTGAACTAGCATACCGTACACCACTATTAACAGTACACGCTCACACGATCGTTAAGAAACTAAGAAATTTAAACGAAAGAATTATCAACTGAAGAAATAACATCTATTTTATTGAACAAAGGAACAACTAACCCTAACTTTGTAAAGGTAAAACTATCAAAAAACTTTAATAAATACACAAACATTATCCACAATTTACAGAAAAAACTACTTAAAGCCATGTTGAACACGAAATACAAAGAACTGAATGACTTACAAAAACAAAAAAATGAACCTAGACCATCAACTGGCATGTTGCATTGAACCAGAGATTTACGGACTTATACAACGAAACATAAACCAAATCAACATTAGGAATGACAGAGACAAAAAGTTTGTTTGTTTTTCGAATTTCGCACAAAGCTACACGAGGGCTATCTGTGCTAGCCGTCCCTAATTTAGCAGTGTAAGACTAGAGGGAAGGCAGCTAGTCATCACCACCCACCGCCAACTCTTTGGCTACTCTTTTATCAACGAATAGTGAGATTGATCGTCACGTTATAACGCCCCCACGGCTGAAATGGCGAGCATGTTTGGCGCGACCGGGATGCGAACCCGCGACCCTCAGATTACGAGTCGCACGCCTTAACACACTTGGCCATGCCGGGCCCCAGAGACTAAAAGATCTGCCACAACAAAAAACTAGAAAAACTAAGATGCAAACAACAGAAAAGACACCAAAACGACAAACCGTTGACTAACCTCATAATTAACAGATCTGACTGACAATTAAACACAGACATCTACTTAACAAAGGACTCAACTTCCCAATAGCACCAAGGTACATTCCAACCTTAGAAATAAAAACATGTTTAGAAGACCTAGCCAGGAGACTTGTGATACTTTCTACAGAAAACTAAAACAAGGAAACAACCAAAAACAACCAACAGAAAGAAGACAATTTTATTGACATCCAACAGCCAAACTTTCCAGGTAAAATTACAAATTTATATTTTCCAGAAACACCTAAAAACAACATCTTAAACGATTTTTTCAAGAATTTTCTCACAAACTCATCAACATAATTTCACAAAACAGAAAACTAAAAAAAACAACCTTACAGAAAGAGACATTAATTCCATTAAAAACCTAAAACAAGACAAAAACACAAAAATTATAAAAGCAGATAAAGGTAACGCTATAGTTATAATGAACACGAATGAATACATCCAAAAAATGAAAAACATCCTATCAGACACGAACAAATTTAAACCAATACACACAAATCCAACAAAGACACACAAAACGCAACTGAACAAATTACTACTAAAAATGAAAAAAAACACAATTTCACAAACACTTTATTCCTACCTACGTAAAACCGACTCACGCACACCACAAATATACGGCATCCCCAAACCTCATAAACCAGATTGTCCATTACGACCAATAATGTCCACATATGAATCGTTTAATTACAATCTTGGTAAATACATAGCATGGGCATTCTCCAAATATGTAACATCAGCCAGCTCATTCATCAAAGACTCTTTTAATTTCAAGTCTAATCTAAATCAACTTAATCATAAAGCCTTAATGGCCAGTTTCGATGTTATATCCCTCTTTGCAGAAGTTCCAACCACTGAAGCCTGCAAGATAGCCTTAGAACTCTATATTCGAGACCCTAACCCAACTATAGACATTCCCAGCAACCAACTAGCAACCCTCATAGAATTCACCACGATAAAGACAAACTTCATGTTCAACAACCACAACTATATACAAACAAATGGCCTAAGCATGTGCAAACCAGTATCACCAATTGTAGCCAATATTTTTATGACACAAGTTGAAACACAAGCAATTAACACAGCATTACATCCACCACTATACTGGTACAGATATGTAGATGACACGGTTGCGGGATTCAAATCTACAGAACACATACTGAATTTTTTCAATCACATTAACTCTATACATCCCAACATTAACTTCACATGTGAACAGGAAGAAAGCAATCAAACATCATTTCTTAACCTCAAAATTACAAGAACCGATACACGATTCAAAACAGAAATCCAAACTGAAAAATCACCCATACTGGACTATACATTCCTTGGGACTCAGCACATGAAACAAAACAAAAACTCACATACTAAGAAACCAAATAAACACAGCCATAAAACTATGCTCACCAGATAAAATTAACGATGAAGTAGACAAAATAAAACAATACTTCATCAACATCAATAAGTTTCCTCCACAAACCGTAGAAAACATTATACACACATCTAAACAGAAAGCAAAATCAACCAACAAAAGTAAATACAGCTCACGAATAAAAAAAATCACGAAACCATATACTGCTGTATACCATATATTCCTGACATCAGCAGAAAAATAACCAACATTTAGCATAAACTAGTAACAAAATATGACATTCCAGTTAATACCAAATTTATTCAAAAACTAGTAACAAAACATGTCATTCCAGTTAATACCAAATATATTCAAAAACTAGTAACAAAATATGACATTCCAGTTAATACCAAATTTATTCAAAAACCAGGCACAAAACTAAGGTCTATACTATGTAAAAACTACACTGACAAACACCACACCAACATTATTTATAGAATACAATGTGATAACTGCCACGACTTCTATATTGGAGAAACAAATAGAAAAATGGAAACCAGATTCAAAGAACATAAAAAGTCACCTTCACACGTTTTCGAACACTGCAAGTCAAATAAATACAACATAACCATAGAAAACACTCAAATACTAAATAAAGAAACAAACATAAACAAACGCAAAATTAAAGAAGCCTTACTTATACAACAACTTAAACCCAAAATAAACCAATATAAGGGAACGCCTTTATACCTATATTAATATAATAAAATAAATAAAATTATTCAAACATCTAACACCGCCCTCTACATTCCGACACTCAGTTACACAACCCTTCAAACACGTGGTCAGCTTCTGGTCAGTTACCTCTTTCTTTGTGAACCTGACGATGACCGAAGAAGGTCGAAACGTTGTCCGCTCCTCCACGTAAAAAGAATTTTCTCAACCCAAACGAGCCGTTTTTACATAAATATTTAACTATGGCAATACTTCTCGAACCTATAAAAGGTATTCAAATCGTAACAAGTGTGTCCTGTATCATGTGATCTGTATTATGTGTCCTGTTCCTGTTTATTATTACACATACTTCTGTTCCCTAAACTACTTGACAAACAATGTAGTGTTTATACATTTAATAGGTCTAATACTAATGTCCACTTTCTAACGGACTTTACCCCAGTTTCCACCATCTTCCTGAAGTGACATACTCTGTAGCAAATTTTACATTAATCCCCTGTCCAGCATTCCTCACTCACTACAAAGTTTCCAAAGAAAATGGTAACACTACTTATAAAACCTACGGTGCTGCCACCAACAGTGAGAAAAATTCATCTATTTGTATACGTTTTCAAAGACGCTCTCACAACCACCAACTAAATACAATATTAATGATAACAGGTAACTAACAACTACTCAGACTACATCTCTTATCTCTTTCACGACAACACAAACAGGTCTGTTAATCTTTGATTAAATCTCTAATCTCCAATCAAGTAAATACAATATTAATGATAACAGGTAACTAACAACTACTCAGACTACATCTCTTATCTCTTTCACGACAACACAAACAGGTCTGTTAATCTTTGATTAAATCTCTAATCACCAATCAACTAAATACAATATTAATGATAACAGGTAACTAACAACTACTCAGACTACATCTCTTATCTCTTTCACGACAACACAAACAGGTCTGTTAATCTTTGATTAAATCTCTAATCTCCAATCAAGTAAATACAATATTAATGATAACAGGTAACTAACAACTACTCAGACTACATCTCTTATCTCTTTCACGACAACACAAACAGGTCTGTTAATCTTTGATTAAATCTCTAATCACCAATCAACTAAATACAATATTAATGATAACAGGTAACTAACAACTACTCAGACTACATCTCTTATCTCTTTCACGACAACACAAACAGGTCTGTTAATCTTTGATTAAATCTCTAATCTCCAATCAAGTAAATACAATATTAATGATAACAGGTAACTAACAACTACTCAGACTACATCTCTTATCTCTTTCACGACAACACAAACAGGTCTGTTAATCTTTGATTAAATCTCTAATCACCAATCAACTAAATACAATATAATGATAACAGGTAACTAACAACTACTCAGACTACACCTCTTATCTCTTTCACGACAACACAAACAGGTCTGTTAATCTTTGATTAAATCTCTAATCACCAATCAACTAAATACAATATTAATGATAACAGGTAACTAACAACTACTCAGACTACATCTCTTATCTCTTTCACGACAACACAAACAGGTCTGTTAATCTTTGATTAAATCTCTAATCTCCAATCAACTAAATACAATATTAATGATAACAGGTAACTAACAACTACTCAGACTACATCTCTTATCTCTTTCACGACAACACAAACAGGTCTGTTAATCTTTGATTAAATCTCTAATCTCCAATCAAGTAAATACAATATTAATGATAACAGGTAACTAACAACTACTCAGACTACACCTCTTATCTCTTTCACGACAACACAAACAGGTCTGTTAATCTTTGATTAAATCTCTAATCACCAATCAACTAAATACAATATTAATGATAACAGGTAACTAACAACTACTCAGACTACACCTCTTATCTCTTTCACGACAACACAAACAGGTCTGTTAATCTTTGATTAAATCTCTAATCACCAACCAAGTAAATACAATATTAATGATAACAGGTAACTAACAACTACTCAGACTACACCTCTTATCTCTTTCACGACAACACAAACAGGTCTGTTAATCTTTGATTAAATCTCTAATCTCCAATCAACTAAATACAATATTAATGATAACAGGTAACTAACAACTACTCAGACTACACCTCTTATCTCTTTCACGACAACACAAACAGGTCTGTTAATCTTTGATTAAATCTCTAATCTCCAATCAACTAAATACAATATTAATGATAACAGGTAACTAACAACTACTCAGATTACATCTCTTATCTCTTTCACGACAACACAAACAGGTCTGTTAATCTTTGATTAAATCTCTAATCACCAACCAACTAAATACAATATTAATGATAACAGGTAACTAACAACTACTCAGATTACATCTCTTATCTCTTTCACGACAACACAAACAGGTCTGTTAATCTTTGATTAAATCTCTAATCACCAACCAACTAAATACAATATTAATGATAACAGGTAACTAACAACTACTCAGATTACAACTCTTATCTCTTTTCACGACAACACAAACAGGTCTTAATCTTTGATTAAATCTCTAATCACCAATCAAGTAAATACAATATTAATGATAACAGGTAACTAACAACTACTCAGACTACACCTCTTATCTCTTTCGACAACACAAACAGGTCTGTTAATCTTTGATTAAATCTCTAATCACCTTTCTCAAAAACCCTTCGTCAAACATATTCGCCCTTTCAGCGGTGGGAGCGTTATAATTTCACGATCAATCCTATTATTCATTGGTAAAAGTAACTCAAGAGTTGGCGATGGGTGGTGATGACCTAATTGCCTATCCTTCTAGATGAAGACCAAAATAAGCTTTATCAGCAGTGGATGAGAAGTGCCGATAGCCCTCGAGTAGCTTTATCAGCGTGAAAGAATTCAACAAAGAAACAACAAAATAAGCTTTATCAGCAGTCGTGTAATGGTGTGAGAATCGTAAGCTTTATCAGCAGTGGTGTAATGGTGTGAGAATCGTGTCCTCCTAATTTTTGTTTTAAGACGAAACGCTGTTCTCGCACTATTTTGAATGAATCTTATCTTACAAATCTCTAACTTTGTGAAGGTTCCCATCCCTAGAAGAAAGAATCATTAACCCTTCCATCTATGTCGTAGGCAGTTTATCAAATGAAAGGAAATATTGTTAAATAAAATGTTCTGTTAGTATATATCAAAGTTTCAAACAACTTGTATCAGAGTTTATATTTCTCACTTTTTCACTTATTTTCTATAGTTATTATATTGTTAGCAACTAGCTTTTGAAACCGGACAAAACAAAATGTATAGCACCGATAGTTTCATGACTTCTGATTCAAAACTAGAATCCAAACAATTATGTAAAAAACGGCTTAGATGTCAGCAACTAGCTTTTGAAACCGGACAAAACAAAATGGATAGCACTGATAGTTTCATGACTTCTGATTCAAAACTAGAATTCAAACAATTATGTAAAAACGGCTTAGATGTCAGCAACTAGTTTTTGAAAATCGGACAAAACAAAATGGATAGCACTGATAGTTTCATGACTTCTGATTCAAAACTAGAATCCAAACAATTATGTAAAAAACGGCTTAGATGTCAGCATTGAGAAACTGATACACAAACAAGAGTAGACGAGTCCAAAGAATTCACGATGAACCAAACTTGGAAATTTCGCAACAGGCTCAATAACATAATACACACAAGTTCGTATACATATCTGGACACGTTAAGTATTTATATTATAACTTTTGATACAGTATGTGTGCCTTCACAAAATTTAGTGGACCGTCAGTAAAGTTTTGTACACGATAAATCAGGTTTTAATGAAATATTTTTATTAAAAAATTGTTGATGAGAATATAATCTGTTTCCTTAGTATTCACAGTGCGAAGTGATTTCAGGTAACGATTAAGAAAACTTCATCCTATTAATCTCGGATATTATTTGTGTAATTTCTAAAACCTCTTAAATACATTTCTGTTGTATGTTTTCAGTAAGACTTATAACCTAACTATGTGGGGTTGTGTCAACTGACCGACCTCGTAACCAAAGTTTAAAAAATATGAAATAAGTATAAATTATGCTTTTCTCGCGCTGGAATGACTACATATCATAACATGAAAATACGGTCGTTTAGTCTAAGTAGCTTAAGTCTCATAATGTTACACATTTATATATATTTATTATGTTGTATTATATTGACTTTCCCTTCCAGTGGTGACTAGCTAACAGTGCATAACTTCTACTGACTCGTTGCACGTGCACTCATTTTCTTCACAAAGTGACCTTGTCTTGGCTGTAATTTAGCTAGTATTTTGTAATATAATCGTATTTCAATTATGATGCATTATATATGCATATAGATTATTACTGTTCAGAAATAAGTTATGAAGCCTATTTTTCTTAAATATAGAACAACAATAAACAAAGAAATATAGCAAACAATTATCTCTTCTAGGTACGAATTTTGAACATCATTGTGAATGGGCATAGGTTGCTAAGCCTTTTAAAACTTTGCACGTGGAGGATATCATACCAATTTTTTAGGTCTTGTGTACAATTATAACCAAAAAAATCGTAAATAACTATACTGATACCACATAATTTCACAATAATTTATCAAGCTAAGTAACTAAGACGTATTTAGATTTTAAAAAATTATATGAAACTTCAAGTAGAATAAAGACACAACTTACCACCCTGAGATCGTAGATGGAATAAACGTTGTAGCCTTTTCACGTATTGAAATGGACGAGAGAACCACTAGGGGGATATTCTAAACTGTTGATTGGTTGTTCACATGCATATAATTAAAAAGGCGTATATAAGGAACCGTTTCAAAAGTGGAAAGAGTCGTTTTAGTCAGTTATAGTCAATTCTAAATCAACTCACCAGCCGCCAGGTTATACTGACCACAGGCCAAGGCCTGGCTCACTTCCCTTACGCCTCTCTCGTGTCCCTCTCACATACCCCACCTCACTTCTATACCTTAAAGAAATCAAACCAAAATAAAGACAAATTTCCATGAAAATTTCTCAATCTCTCAAGTAAAGGGACGAAGATGAACCACAACGTTCCTGACCACCGCAGTTGGAGAGAAGTCTTCTTCTGATTTCTCTCTCTGAACTAAAACTCTACCGCGTTTGTTTGCGAATAGAAAGAGGTAAAGGGGGTTTCTGTGTTTGATTCAGCAAAATAGAAGTGTATGATGTTCTTCTTTTAGCTTGTCAATACTGATAATTTGAGTTCCTCATTTTAACGAAACTGTAGACTTTGTATTGAGGCATGTGAAACATCTAATTTTAAACAGTACTGCATTCGGTATTCCACGTGACTCACTATAATTTATATTTAGATGTGTTATTTTAACATTTACTGTTAAATTAAAAGGTCAGTAATATACAGTAACAAAGTTGGAAATATAATCTGAAATCTAATTTCACACTTCTTGACATAAATTCATAACAGTGCAATAAAACGTTGAATGCAAGTCAACAAACGCGATGACATGGCCTTTGACATCTGACTCATCGCGAAAGGTTTTTGTTTTTTTTACATATTATCAAATAATTCGAAAATTCAAAGTGAAAGAAAAATTAATTTTTATTGTAACTTTTCAAATGTATCTTCAATCTTACACTTACATCTACTATTCGGGAAATATGTGTTTTTTATGTAACGGTGACGTAATGAACACTTTCATAATTACACATTGATAAACTTAACACTGTACCACTGTGTAATGAAAACACGTATTAACCCTTTCAACACCAATTTTTAAAAGTGCAGCTGACCTTCTCATCTCTCAATTATTTAACTTCTCTCTTCATTCTTAGTGGACCAAGCGTGTTAAGGCGTGCGACTCGTAATCTGAGGGTCGCAGGTTCGCATCTCCGTCCCACCAAACATACTCGCCCTTTCAGCCATGAGGGCGTTATAATGTTACGGTCAATCCCATTATTCGTTGGTAAAAGAGTAGCCCAAGAGTTGGCGATGAGTGGTGATAACTAGCTGCCTTCCCTCTAGTCTTACACTGCTAAATTAGGGACGGCTAGCACAGATAGCTCTCGAGTAGCTTTGCACGAAATTCAAAACAAACAAATCTTTCTTAGTGTTATTCGTTCCAGTGGAAATTCACCAATATAACAATCATTCCCAAGAAAGAAACTAAACCATTACGTCCAGTCAACTTTCAGTTTAGTGAAGTGTATTTTAAACAGTTCAAGTCTACCAGCTTGCCGCAGTATTCAGAACATAATAACGTAACTACGAGCAGTAAACCGAAAAACAGAAACCGATGTTTCATGTTCCTGGACGTTTAAAAGTATTTCAGTCCGTTTAAAAGAGGAACGTGAATCAAAGCAAAGTCCGACACAACTCCAAAATGGTTTTAGGTTGGTGTATGGTAACCTTTATTCGTCTATACAACTAAAGTAGTACGGCTGTATGGTAACAATCTATACGTCTACAAAACTAATGTAATACGACTGTACGGTAACTTTCTATACGTTTACATAACTAGTGTAATAAGGTTGTGTGGTAACTTTCAATTCGTCTGTAGAAATAATGTTGTACGGCTGGTAACTTTCAATTCGTCTGTAGAAATAATGTTGTACGGCTGGTGGTAACTTTCAATTCGTCTGTAGAAATAATGTTGTACGGCTGGGTGGTAACTTTACTACATCTACAGAACTAATGTTGTACGGCTGTGTGGTAACTTTCAATTCGTCTGTAGAAATAATGTTGTACGGCTGGGTGGTAACTTTCTATACATCTACAGAACTAATGTTGTACGGCTGTGTGGTAACTTTCAATTCGTCTGTAGAAATAATGTTGTACGGCTGGGTGGTAACTTTCAATTCGTCTGTAGAAATAATGTTGTACGGCTGGGTGGTAACTTTCTATACATCTACAGAACTAATGTTGTACGGCTGTGTGGTAACTTTCAATTCGTCTGTAGAAATAATGTTGTACGGCTGGGTGGTAACTTTCTATACATCTACAGAACTAATGTTGTACGGCTGTGTGGTAACTTTCTATACATCTACAGAACTAATGTTGTACGGCTGTGGGTTAATTTTCTATACATCTACAGAACTAAAGTAGTACGGCTGTGTGGTAACTTTCTATACATCTACAGAACTAATGTTGTACAGCTGTGTGGTAACTTTCTATACATCTACAGAACTAAAGTAGTACGGCTGTGTGGTAACTTTCTATACATCTACAGAATTAATGTTGTACGGCTGTGTGGTAACTTTCTATACATCTACAGAACTAAAGTAGTACGGCTGTGTGGTAACTTTCTATACATCTACAGAACTAAAGTAGTACAGCTGTGTGGTAACTTTCTATACATCTACAGAACTAATGTTGTACGGCTGTGTGGTAACTTTCTATACATCTACAGAACTAAAGTAGTACGGCTGTGTGGTAACTTTCTATACATCTACAGAACTAAAGTAGTACGGCTGTGGTAACTTTCTATACATCTACAGAACTAAAGTACGGCTGTGTGGTAACTTTCTATACATCTACAGAACTAATGTTGTACGGCTGTGTGGTAACTTTCTATACATCTACAGAACTAATGTTGTACGGCTGTGTGGTAACTTTCTATACATCTACAGAACTAATGTTGTACGGCTGTGTGGTAACTTTCTATACATCTACAGAACTAATGTTGTACAGCTGTGTGGTAACTTTCTATACATCAACAGAACTAATTTAGTACGGCTGTGTGGTAACTTTCTATACATCTACAGAACTAATGTTGTACGGCTGTGGGTTAATTTTCTATACATCTACAGAACTAAAGTAGTACGGCTGTGTGGTAACTTTCTATACATCTACAGAACTAATGTAGTACGGCTGTGTGGTAACTTTCTATACATCTACAGAACTAATGTTGTACGGCTGTGTGGTAACTTTCTATACATCTACAGAACTAATGTTGTACAGCTGTGTGGTAACTTTCTATACATCAACAGAACTAATTTAGTACGGCTGTGTGGTAACTTTCTATACATCTACAGAACTAATGTTGTAATGGCTGTGGGTTAATTTTCTATACATCTACAGAACTAAAGTAGTACGGCTGTGTGGTAACTTTCTATACATCTACAGAACTAATGTTGTACAGCTGTGTGGTAACTTTCTATACATCTACAGAACTAATGTTGTACGGCTGTATTGTAACTAGACTGTTAATAATTGGATGAAGATGTTATGGACGGAAGAGTCCAAGTTTGTAATATATGGATCATGTGTTGAATGTCTGGTAGAAGAAACATACATCAATGTTTTAAGACTTGGGGCTGCTTCTCTTCACAAATACCGATCCATCCTGGTGCACCCAGTGGTTTGTGTATTATTGATAAATGATTCTAGTCCCAAGAAGATAATAACCCCAAACATTCATCCAACCTATACAGAAATTAATTCGCTAAGAAAGAGGCTGCTGGAGTCATACAAATGATACAATGGTCCCCATACAGCTCTGATCTGAACCCAATTTACCAGATCTGGGATTTGATACATCAAAAACTTGACAGATCAAAATATGCTTCTAAAGATAATGTATGGAAGTATATTGGAGACACTTGGAGTAAAATCACAAAAAACACTTTGATTAAATATGTTAAAACAATGTTTGAAATACTTTCTGTATTTATTACAGTAAATGGGACATACAAAATATTAACTGTTTGATTAACTCAAATTTTCCACTAAGTTTATGTTGTAATAAACACGAAGATTAATCAATTTTTGTTTATGTTTCATCTATGATTTATCTTCTATTGTTCTTAGAAAGTAACCTGAAATACAATGTATGACTTTGTCCTTACACTTTTACACAGTAATATATATATATGTGTGTATGTTTATCCCTAACATAACTTTCTTTTCGATTTATATATTTTTTCCACTTGAAGGCGAATATAAAATGCTTGTATAAATTTTAAGAAAACTTGACATCAGATCCATAATCCCTACAGAGAGAGAACTACCCTCCTCGTGACGTTGTGTACAGATGTAATAGGTTTGTGCGCCACTTCTTACCTTATTCAGCCCGGTGTTTATATCACCCCTTCTACCACAATTAAAGTTCTTCTCAAGAAAATCAAAATCCAGTAACCCTAGCAACTAGATATGTCACTTCCAGGTGCAGCACGTGAAGAGTCGTGTTCATCCTAAAGAAGTGATTCGTAAGAAAACAACGAATTAAATAACTTCTCTCCATCAGAATTGAAACTTTGTAACCCTGAAGACGACACTTATGAATACAGTTCAAAAACAATGAATACTAGATAATAATTCTATTAGGATTATCAGCAATGTTAGAAAATCAGATAAGTCGTAGAATCTGAACAAGTGTAATGGCTCTAACTAGGACTAGATTATTCCACTTCATACACAGCACGAAAATCTTCAAGATACCAGATCACATAAGAAATAAACTGTTAACTGTTAAAAGTGCTTATCTCCTCCTAATCTATACCAGTAAGTCCAGTGACTTACATTTTGATACTCCTGTGGTAAGTAAAGCACGGGTACCCCTCTGAGCTTGAAAACTAATGAACAACTCACTGACATTTCTATACATCGAGAGGTCGCATTTAGAACTCGGATTTCTCGTTTAATAAAAATATTTTATAAAAGTAATCTGTCTTCAATTCCATTTCTGTCTGTATCCTGAATAATATGTGTATCACCCTAAATTAAATCTGTTTACCAAACAAGTGGTATTATTGTTAAATGTATGTGTGTTGTTGTTTTTTACAGCAAAGCCACATCAGGCTATCTGGTGAGCCCACAGAGAGGAATCGAACCCCTGATTTTAGCATTGTAAATCCGTAGACTTAGCGCTGTACTAGCGGGGGGGGGGGCTTGTGAAATGTAAGGCAAGATATTTTACCCAGAGATAATAGTATGTATGTTTTCCTATAGCAAAGCCACATCTGGCTATCTTCTGTGTCCACCAAGAGGAATCGCACCGAGAGGAATCGAATCCCTGACTTTAGCGTTCTAAATCCGAATACTTAACGCTGTTCTAACGGGAGACGAGATGATGGAACTTAAATATTCTTTGATAGATTGATTAGGCAAAGTATTCATGATGAAACTTTGTAGAATGGACGACAACTGTCTGTTGTAGAGATACGAGTGTAGAGGACGACCTGAAGACGGAAGATTTTGAAATGTCGTCCTCCACACTTGTGTCTCCACAACAGGCAGTTGTCGTCCATTCTACAAAGTTTCATGATGGAACTTAAAGTTGAAAGTTTTGGTATATCAGTTGTTAACACACAGGGTAAAAGTGGGATGAGTTGTTTTATTAAATAAGTTGTCATAATATTTATATAATACGAAACGAGATCAACAAACAATATAAACCATCATTCTAAAGGATTTAATATTTACAGGAGGGACAGGTTCATTCCAACAGTTTTAATCAAAAATTTAGTATTTATAGTAAGGACAGGTATCAATAAACATTCATTAGGGTTAACGGTTTTAGTTGAATATTTAATATTTATAGGAAGAACAGATATCAATAAACATTCATTAGGGTTAACGGTTTTAGTTGAATATTTAATATTTATAGGAAGGGCAGATATCAATAAACATTCATTAGGGTTAACATTTTTATTCAAATATTTAATATTTATAGGAAGGGCAGATATCAATAAACATTCTTCTGGGTTAACAGTTTTAGTTAAATATTTAATATTTATAGGAAGGGCAGATATCAATAAAATTTCATTAGGGTTAACAGTTTTAGTCAAATATTTAATATTTATAGGAAGGGCAGATATCAATAAACATTCTTTAGGGTTAACAGTTTTAGCCAAATGTTTAATATTTATAGGAAGGGCAGATATCAATAAAATTTCATTAGGGTGAATTGTTTTAGTCAAATATTTAATATTTATAGGTAGGACAGTTATCAATAAACAATTATTAGGGCTAACAGTTTTAGTCAAATATTTAATATTTATAGAAAGAGCAGATATCAACAAACATTCTTCAGGGTTAACACTTTTAGTCAAATATTATATAAGATCCGAATTAGAGACACTAGTGATTCCAGTGTTAAATAAGTCTTAGCTATTGATGTGTGGATTTCAAATATTAAATGTGCAATTATTAATATCAATATTTCACCAAGAAATCATCTTGATCAAAATATTTTTTTATAAAATTAATAATTTATAATGATAATTCACTAATTTTAGGTGATTTGAAGAGTAAACACAATGCTTGTGGCTGTGAACAAATTAACATAGATTAAGGATATATGTTTAATATTATAAATCCACATGTTATTTTGATAACAACTAAATTTCACTCTCATATTTATAATTTTGAAATTGGACCTGATGTCATTTCCTTGTAACTATTTATAGTTAGAAATTCGACTTAGTTAAAATTGGATGAAATCCTTTATAAAAATTTAAAATAATGTGAATTTCAAACTGTTAATAATGAAGAAAAATTACAATATTTAGTTTTATATTTTAAAGACTTTATAATTATAAATACAACAAACCTAAGTTTATCTAAATATTGTCCTAAACAGCTACAATGGAAATTTACCAAAGAGTTGAAGAATCAATGAAAAAATGAGAAAAGAGCAAGAAGGATAGTGATGGAAAATTATAATCCATACTTACATATAGCAAGAAGGACAGTGAGGGAAAATTATAATTCATACTTACATAAAGCAAGAAGGATAGTGATGGAAAATTATAATTCATACTTACATAAAGCAAGAAGGATAGTGAGGGAAATTATAATCCATACTTACATATAGCAAGAAGGACAGTGAGGGAAAATTATAATCCATACTTACATAAAGCAAGAAGGGCAGTGAGGGAAAATTATAATCCATACTTACATAAAGCAAGAAGGGCAGTGAGGGAAAATTATAATTTATACTTACATATATAAAGCAAGAAGGACAGTGAGAGAAAATTATAATCCATACTTACATAAAACCAAGAAGGATAGTGATGGAAATTATAATCCATACTTACATATAGCAAGAAGGACAGTGAGGGAAAATTATAATCCATACTTACATATAGCAAGAAGGACAGTGAGGGAAAATTATAATCCATACTTACATAAAGCAAGAAGGATAGTGATGGAAAATTATAATCCATACTTACATAAAGCAAGAAGGATAGTGATGGAAATTATAATCCATACTTACATATAGCAAGAAGGACAGTGAGGGAAAATTATAATCCATACTTACATAAAGCAAGAAGGGCAATGAGGGAAAATTATAATCCATACTTACATAAAGCAAGAAGGGCAGTGAGGGAAAATTATAATTTATACTTACATATAGCAAGAAGGACAGTGAGAGAAAATTATAATCCATACTTACATAAACCAAGAAGGATAGTGATGGAAATTATAATCCATACTTACATATAGCAAGAAGGACAGTGAGGGAAAATTATAATCCATACTTACATATAAAGCAAGAAGGACAGTGAGGGAAAATTATAATCCATACTTACATAAAGCAAGAAGGATAGTGATGGAAAATTATAATCCATACTTACATAAAGCAAGAAGGATAGTGATGGAAATTATAATCCATACTTACATATAGCAAGAAGGACAGTGAGGGAAAATTATAATCCATACTTACATAAAAGCAAGAAGGACAGTGAGGAAAATTATAATCCATACTTACATAAAAGCAAGAAGGGCAGTGAGGGAAAAGTATAATCCATACTTACATATAGCAAGAAGGACAGTGAGGAAAATTATAATCCATACTTACATATAGCAAGAAGGATAGTGATGGAAAATTATAATCCATACTTACATAAAGCAAGAAGGATAGTGATGGAAAATTATAATCCATACTTACGTAGAAAATTATGATCCATATCTACATAGATAATTTTAATCCATAGAAAATTATTTACATAGATAATTATAATCCTTAGTTACATAGATAATTATAATCCATATTTACATAGATAATTCTAATACATACTTAGATAGATAATTACAATCCATACTTACGTAGAAAATTATAATTCATACTTACATAGATAATTATAATTCATACTTACGTATATAATTATAATCCATATTTAGATAGATAATTATAATCCATGTTTACAAAAGATCCAAAACAAATATTAAGGATTTAATTTTAAAAAATCTAGATAATAAAAGACATTTTTTGAAAAAAGTTTACAATTAATTAGATAACAGCTCTGTTAAAGTAAATATCCTGATATTATACTGGTGTGAATTTCGCACAAAGCTACACTTTGGCTATCTGCTATAAGGGTCCATAATTTAGCAGTTTAAGACTAGGGGAAAGTAGATAGTGATTACTACCCACTATCAACTCTGGTGGAACTCTTTTCTCTCTTACGTTATAACCCCCAAGGCTACACGGGCATGTATGTTTAGTGAGACGTGAATTCAAACCTGCAACTCTCATATTACAAGTCTAACCTATTAACCGACCTGGCCATGTTGACCCGATATTATATTCCATTATAAAATTGCTAAA
The DNA here is from genome assembly GCF_004210375.1 of Tachypleus tridentatus. NCBI lineage: Eukaryota > Metazoa > Arthropoda > Merostomata > Xiphosura > Limulidae > Tachypleus > Tachypleus tridentatus. The sequence continues at coordinate 47,184,884 of NC_134827.1, read as the reverse complement.
ACTGATACACAAAAGATTAACTTAAAATTAATGAAACAAGTCACTATTTGTAAGATAATCCGGACTTTAATAATAAATTATTTGTAATGTTAATGAAAGAATAAATAATGATATCGGACAAATATCTTAACGACACAAAGTGTCGTCTTTGAAGATAATTAATATCAAATCTCATGAGGTAATGAAAGTTGTACAAACAAATAATACAACGTTTAGCAAGTATAACAAATATATTTCTCCATTTAGTTTCTATTGTTAGGGTTAGAGAAGATAAATAATTTTTTTATAATTTTAATTTTAATATTATTTTATTATCTTTCACATTAAACTGTATATAATTAAATTCATTAACATTACATTTATAAATACACACTGTTGGTAGAGGAAGTGCACTAGAACCTGAAACACCAATCCTCAAGAATTAGTGGATAAATATCTTAGCACCTGACTAAATATGGTGAATTTGACAATGTCCCCGTAGTTTTCTTTTCCATTGCAAAGATCTCTCTTGTGAAGCTACTTGGTTGCAATGGAAATCCATAGGGCCCACCAATTGACCAATATCTCTCAGCACAGAATAGTATTAAAATTCATTTTAATTTCTATTTGCTTTAGTAATGCAAATCGTCCAAAAGCTCGTGTACACGTGACTTACAATGTTTTTTTCATTCGGATGATTTTAATACTGTTGCATGGTCATGTGACACTCGTTTACAGCCTTTGAACTAAAATTTATGTTCGTGGATTCTCAACTGCTAAAACACTTACTTAGCTTATCACATCTCGAGCAAACTGAAAGTCTCTTTCCATATTGTTCTGCACACCTAAGATGATCCATATTCCTTAGTTTTCCAATGCCATTAACTAAAACCGATATACTAATCTCGAAATTCTAAAACCTTCATGTTAACAAATGCTTGAAATCTGAGAATACAAGAATTTTATATTGCAAAACGACAATTTTAACTCGATCAATCGTATTATTTAAGATACATTAAATAATGTCACGATATGGCTCCACAACCATAATAATAACTAGCTGAACTTAACACACCATGCGCATAATGTTACCTGCTATTAAACCACCTACACAACCATAATAACAACTACAGGTTATTACACCATGCTGCATAGGTTACCTGCTATTAAACCATCTACACAACCATAATAATAACTACAGGACATACGCCATGCTGTTGCCTGATTAAACCACCACCGCAAAATGATAATAACTGGATGACGGTTTAACACACCACATGCCACGCCAATGTTACCTGCTATTAAACCATCTACACACCATGATGGTAACTGGAGGACTTATTACACCGTGCTGCATAGGTTACCTGCTATTTATCTACACAGCCATAATAATAACCACAGTGACTTGTTACACCGTGCTGCATAATGTTACCTGCAGTAGGCTAACTATACAAGCCATAAAAGTAATGGCTAGGTGTGCATTATACGTAAGGGTTATGTACTATTAAATAGACTACAGCGATAATAACAACTACAGGACTTATTACACCATGCTGCTGTAGTATTTATCTGCTATAAACTACCCACACAACCATAATAATAACTATACAGGACTCATTGCACAGTGCTGCATAAATGTTACTTACTATTAAACCATCCTGCCCGTACCCAGGACTTATTGGACCAATGCTGCATAAAGACACCTACTATAAACTAACTATGCAACCATAATAATAACTACAGGTTATTACACCGTGCTTAAAGGTTATACTATTAAACAAACTACACAGCGATAATAACAACTACAGGACTTATTACACATGCTGCATAATGTTGCCTTCTATTAACCTGCAGCCATAATAATAACTACAGGACTTATTACACCATGCTATATAAAGGTTATCTGCTACTAAACCTTCAGCTACAACCCAACAGCTAAAGGACTTATGCACTGCATGAAGGTGCCTACTATTAAATAACTATACTGGTAATATTGCTACTGGAACTTATTACACGTGCTGCCATAAATGTTACCTACTTTTAGAACACCTACACAACAATAATAATAGCTGGGACTTGTTACACCATGCTCACATAAGGTTACAGCACTATTAAACAAACTACACAACGATAATAACACTACAGGACTTATTACACCATGTTGGATAATGTTACCC